>NC_138912.1:5371034-5391034 GCF_965231255.1 Vanellus vanellus | reverse complement strand
GATGGAGCTCCTCTGGGTGCTCGGCGCCGGGGGGAGTGTACCTTGGTGAGATGTGTGACACCATGCAGCCCTGCACACCCCACCTGCCTGCCAGACTGACTGCATCCCACCACCACCACCTACGTCCCAGCATTGCAGAGGAAGGATTTGACCCACTCCAGTGTGCTCCAGGTGCACAATTGTTACCTGTATTAAATCATCGCTTTTAAAATAATCAAGCTAATTACTAGATTATGTGCTACAAGGCCTGGGTGCATAAACCCTTAGCACAAAAAAATTCTTTTATTTTGCTAACTGCTTAAACGTAAAACTGCAACAGAAAGAAATTGTTCCCGTGACTCATATTTTTCATCATTTGGTCATTAAATAGTGATGGATATAAACCTATAAAGTACCTAAACTGAACCTTTTAACAATCCATGAGCAATACTATCATTTCTTTAATAGAACTCGCTGACCGTGCCTTTCTCAGATGCCATTTGTCATTTTCAGCGTGCAATAATCAATAACTTGGCTTTGAAATAAATAATATAACAGTCACAATATATTATCTTTCAGGCTGGCCTTATACTAACCATAAAACAAGACTTGGAAAGATGAAAACTTTAGGTAAATGCCAAAAATGAAATAGCTGAGAGTAAGAGCTAAATGAACAAGAAGCTTTACCTAGTTTCCCTTCAAAATTCATTCATGCTTCCCTTCCTTTTAGGAAACTATGTCAACATCCAAAATAAAAACAAGAATTTGGCATCACCTGATTTCAGGTTTGGGAAAAATGCTGTCCCCTGGGTTCCCTTGCCACGGGGCTGGTGCAGCATTGCTCTCCCAGGCACCGGGTCAGCAAAGCCTGTAAGCACCGGCAATCAGTCTGCTATTATTCACTGGAGCAATTAAACACATGCTAAGTTTTAAACGTATGATTGTTACATTAAAATCAATAGGGCCCAAGAGCGCGCCTGAATTAAATGTGTTTCTAAACCCAGATGGAGTTTAGAAAAGCAGGTCCATGGCAAGATGGCTAAATCCCACTGAAGTTTTGGGGACATTCCTCGGGAGAGCAGGAGGTGTCATGGGTCCTGAGAGCAGAGCCACTCGTGGGCATGCTGGCTGTGTTGAGCGTGGTGGCATGGCCCAGCTGTCCCTGTGGGGACCTAAGCCGTCACCTGGGGAAATCCCTGCCGGTGCAGACCTCTGGGCTCTTTCTCACAGATGCCTTGGATGGAATCTGTTGCAAAATCTAGACATGTCTGTAGACACCAACGTAAGTGCTGTCTGCTTCCTCTCCCACCTTACAAATCTGTGCATATGACTAGAAGGCACAGGCTGGAGTGCTGTGTAAGACAAGGTACATGTAGGATGCAAGAGCAAGCTGAACTCTGTGTTTCCTCCTTTGGCCAGTCTTTGCTCAAATCCTGAAATGTCCCACATATTTCTTCTTGGTTGAATTTGGTCCGTGGCAAAAAAAGCCTGCCAAAACGCCTGCTCAGCCTGGGCTGGTGGTTCCTCATTTCTACCCAAATGTCAGCCTGCACTTTCAGCTCTGGGGCAGGTGTAAGAGGGGAAGAAGCCAGACCTTTATCAGGTTCAGGAGAACAGTCCTGAGACCAGAAGATCCCCTAAGAGATCTGTTTTTCTAGCTCTCTCTTCTTAGGAGTGAAAATTCAGAGTTTGCATCAGAGTGAAACCTCCAGATCCAAACCTTTGGCGCAGCTGAAATCCACTGGCTCTAGCACTGCTCCAAGTCCCTTGCCTGCATCCTTCACTCAAGAAGGGAGCACTGTCCATAGGAGGTGACAGAGAGGGACGTCAGTGCAGCCGTGGGCTTCCTCTGGTACCCGAGGCACCCGGCAGGGTAGGGCCAGGCAGACGGGGCCACCATGGTCCCTTTCTCCCTCCTTGGGGCTGGATATTTTCTGATTAAGGAGAGAGGTGTGGGCTCCTGCCTGGCAAAGTCGCTTTTAAGTGTTGTTTCAGGACTCCCCGCTGAGCTTTTTGAAGGTTTGCGGAGTCTGAAAGAGCAGGGGAAAAGGAGAAGACTTTTGTGTAAATAAATTCTGGCAGTTCAGCTCTGAGGCAGCGTTTTCCCAGCTATCGGTGTAACGGCTTCGGCTGCTCTTCCCAACAGACAACTCTTTTTGGAAGCTCTCCTGGGCCATGGCAATGCTCCCCAGTAGGGCCATGCCCAGCCCTGGAGGAAGGCGCTCATTGGCAGAGGAGCAGCTGTCGGGGAGCTTCCCAGCAGATCACCCCCAGTGCTATTTAATTGCTGAGATTTAGATACAAACAACAGAAGTTCCTGTCCTCAGGTCTGAGCGGCCCTTGTCACTCTTATGGTTTGGAATAATGATAACAATTAAAACCACACAAGCTCCGCGTTAAACCGCTTACATCCCCTGCCGCAGGTGTAATCGATATGGCCCCAGCGCACGCCGTCCAGATGAGCCACTTCGTCTTGACCACCTTTTGGAAGTCACTTAATCACCCGTCCTTCCCCTGCCCCATCTCAACTGCCAGGTCTGCAGGGCAGAAACGGCCGGAGTAACAGTGGTTTAGCGCTTCAGACAATGAAGTCCCAGCCGGGGCTCGACTCCCCAGCAGCTCTTGTAAACACAAATAATTAATTTTACATTGTCTTTTTAAGAACTGGAAAGAGGGAGATTGAAGGAAGTGATCTGATTTAATTTGATTTGCTTTTTTAGTTTCAAGCAGAACTCAAGACTACAATTAGGGTGATGAACTGGGAGAGGTCAGGCAAGAAGGAAACTTTAAGACCTCTGAGGAAAGATAACTGGAGTCTATACAGCATCTATTATAAGCATCGCCAGCACGTGAATCTAAAAATAGCTGTGTGTATATGACTGATATTAAAAATGACTGATTTAAAAGAAAGTGCTTCACCTCTGTTGCCAACCAGGAAGGTAGGTCTCTAGTATTCTCAGACTTAAATGCTGCCAGTATTTCACGTTAGGATAGTCATAAAGTTAAAGGTTAATAGGCTGTACAAATGACAGAGTTTAAAGGGAAAAATGAAGATAGGAAGATTTCTAGCACTTAGGGAACATTTTAAAAATGAAGCTCCTCTGCCTAATGTAATTTTTCCTATATTCTTTCTCACGCTGTTGATCATTATTGAAAATATTTCTATTTGCATAAGTGATTTCTCCTTCACTGCCCACCTCCGTTTGCTTTTTGGATCATCATTACTTCCCACAGTACATGATGAGTCATAATCCTGCTGCCTGCCATAACAGTCTGCTGCCGTGAGAGTGTGATAGGGCGAAATTAAACCCGTAGCCTTGGAGGGAGGATGGGCAGGGAGACCCGGAGCACGAGGAAGGCTTTTATTTAATTGCGAGTCATTAGAATTGGCAGGTTGAGGAGAAAGGCAACCACGTGTGTTGCTGGAAGTGGGATTTGGTTGTGGTGTTTCGGATTAGCTCAACAGCTGTTGTGAGTGGCAAAAGCGTATTGCGGTGTCAGCCTTGCTACCGTGGAGGTCATGCGCCTTGTTCTGTAACACTGGAGCTGGAAATTAGAGTCTAACGGCGAGATTAACATGACTAAGATAAATACTTCTAAACAGAGACTGCCAGTTATCACATTTGCTTTTGCCCTGATGAAGAGAAATTCTCCCTTGGTTTCTGTCTAGGCCTTTCGGAGCAACTGGAAGAGGTCATGCTTTGAGCATCGCTTCTTGTGGCACTCCTGGGGCTGAAATTGCAGTGAAGCGTGGCTCTTTAAAATGTACTATTTCTTGGGTGGCCCAAATGTTCTTCCCTCCATCTGATCACTTCCTCCTGATCACAGGAAGATTTAGGCTGGAGAACATCTACTGCAGCCCCTGAAGTCAACGTGGTCTTTTGTATCTTGTCCCAAGTACGACTACTACACACATTGTAAGGCAAAACTACAATAAGCAGTTGGCAATGAGCAAAAGCCCCTTCCAGCCAACATTTGTTCTTAATGTTTTCTTCATAGAATCATAGAATGGTTTGGGTCAGAATGGACCTTAAAGATCATCCAGTTCCAACCCCCCTGCCATGGGCAAAGACACCTCCCACCAGACCATGTTGTCCAAAGCCCCATCCAGCCTGGCCTTGAACACCTCCAGGGATGGTGCCTCCACAACATCATGCATGCAGGTGGCTGACAGTCTGCTCCAGGTACTGGGTGTGCAGAGCCTCTCCCTCGGTGTGCTGCCTGGGGGGCAAATAAAAAGTCTGGGCTCCGCTTGGCTTTGACATTTGGTGCCACATGGGCCTCCACCAGTGCCCCTGGCTATAGCTTTTCTTCCTCTGTGTTCTTCAGCTAGCTTCTACTTTTCTGCAACATGTCCTTAAAAACCTTCTGGGCCTGAGAGATGCTGAAGAAGTCAGATATTCCTGATTTACTGTAGACGGAGCAACAAATGGAATAAATATGACTGCTGAGCAAAAGCCTCCTCCACTCTGGAGCTAAAATGAAATAGAGAAAGGACCATGCCTTGGTGCTCCTCTGGTAATGAATTTTATGCCTCTACCACAGGAGCAGACCTTTGTGTCTACACAGAAGCTTCCTGAAGTTGTAGGAGATGATCCATGCAGAGCTGCTTTGAAAACCAGGCTGTCAGGCTTCACATTCCCTGTACATGGAGCAAGGTAAAACCCCTGGAGCCCCTATGGCAAATGTTTTAAGGATTACTATTGCTCTTGGTGTCCTGCAGCAGTGACTCAAGGCTGCAATTGACCCGTTTCATGCTAAGAAAAAATATGCATAGCATATTTTCAAAAATTTCTATGAAATTTTCAGTAATATTGAATGGTGAGGTCTTGTTTTCTTCCTTCCTTCTTCGCTTCAGTTTCTGTATTCCAGTCCTCAGTTTCTGATATGCTATATATCTTCCTAACTCTGTAATATTAATTTAGCAGAAGATGACAGCATTGAAACTCTTATTTAAAAGATGGGCAAGCATTGTATTTATTTTGCATGTGACACTGCATAGGACATGATAAAAATATTTTTTAAAATTAAAGCAGAGGTAAACCCACCATAACCTACCTCCTTGTCCCTTCCTGCAGGGACTAAAATGCTCAGTAAAAGAAATAAAAGGACTGCAAGGAGTGAAATACTTGTGACGCAAACAGGTTTCTCAAGAATTTCTTTTACCGTTGCTTGGAGGAAAAAATTTTACAAGATCTCCAGTGATTAATTTGCAGAGCATTTTCCTTGCCAGTTGTGCGCTGCCTTTGGGAGAGTTTGGGGGTCGTCTTTCCATGCTCAGGACCCCTTGCTCTGCAGCTAACTTCTTGGGTCCAAATAAAAGAGGTATTTTTGATGCTGAGCCTGTATGTCTGAGGCAGCTTTGCCTCAGAGACCCACACGCCGCTGGGGTGGCTGGTGGAGCCCTTCATCCCTCTGCGTCAGCAGTTACTCATGTAAGCAGGTCTGTGGAGTCGGTGGAATTGCTTGTGTGAAGAAGTGCTCACCTAAAAGCAACGGGTCCTTTCTATTTGGTCCTTTGTAATTTCTGGTTCTTCATACATTTTTACAGACAGATGGAATGGTTATAATGTTCCAAAATAAAAGACAGTTTTCTTTTGAAAAAGAGGCCATGCCTAGAAGTCGAGTGTGGAAAATGCTGCCTGTAGCCTTTTATTAGCTTCATTCACTCTAATATATCTGCCTTGTATGGCAAGAAAAGTATAAACAAATGGCAGGGTATTGGTTTTTCAATAACAAGGTTTAAACCAAGGAAATAAAAAGCATATCCTATCTGACGCTATTTATGAAACAATTAATATTGTCAATGTCTTTTCCATCTCCTCCAAGTTACACATACTGCATAAACTTTGATATATCTCTAAGAAGTACAAAAAATACCAACTGGAGAGTAAACAAGGCAATGTGCCAACGCTATGGGAAAGGGAAACGATTTCCATGTCTTCTTATAAAATGCTTTGATATTAAAATAAACCAAGATGTAATTCTCTTGAATTTGCCTGTGAAAGCTCAGGGCATAGTAGAGAAAGGGTCCTGGTTTTAGCTTGTAATCTCAGGATTTATATACAGTTAATTATTTCATTGTTCAGGAGCTTTTACAACAGCAGTAATTCTAATTCTTCTTTTTTTGCCCTTCCGATCACAGCAATTTAGTACCCAATCTCTCTCTCACGCACCCACACGAGCACGTAGCAGCTCTGGCCCTGCAGCCTGCTCACAGCGGGGTCATCCGGGGACGCAGGAGGTGCAGGATGGGACCCTCCCGCCCTACGCCCGTGGCAAAGCGCTCCTCACGCCGCCGCCTCCATGCACCGCCGTGTCCGCATACTGCCCCGGGCACTGCCCCGCGCACCGCGCCTCGCACCACCGTGTCCGCGCACCACCGTGTCCGCGCACCGCCCGCCCCGCGCACGGTCACGCGCAGCGCTCCGCTCCTCCCGGCGCTCTCCGTGGTGCTGAAGGGGGGACGTGCCTCCGGGGGCGTGGGCGAAGGGCAGGCTTGGGGAAGCACCTATTTATTATTTTAGTATTAGTATTAGTACTATTAATATAATAATAGCAATAATTCTCCGCAAACTAAGAAGAAAATCTCTTTCCAGACAAAAGTGAAAACATTTTGGTAAGAATATCATCCACAGCCCAAGTTTCCCAGGCGAAGATTAGCGTGGCAGTTTTGCATTCCTGTTTCAATAGCCTCCCCCGCCTTTGTTTGTCACCTGAAAATTTCAGAGCTGCTTATCAATAATGCTCGGTGTGTCATATTGCTGCGAAGCATTCTGATCAATATATTATCATTTCAGATCTTGATTATGAAAGTGAAGGGCACTATCAAGGACATCTGGAAATTCTGATCAGTGTTCTGCAATCTTTGATCAGCTTCAGTGCTTTACAAGCGTAGTGTCTGGAACAGATAAGATCAAAATCTCTAACTAGAGAGGCAATGTCTTATCCTCTCATTCATACCAACCGTTACTGCCCGTAAACAAAAAAAAAAGCAAAGGTATCATCTGCACATTTGCCCTGGCGTCTTTTAGCATATCATCTATTCTTCACTCCACTGCAGCTCTCAAGCACAGCAATACATAATGAACTTCTCATGGCAGTGTGTTGTGTACTGTACACAATTTTCCTGACTGAAATATTTGAGGCAAGAGTGATCTAGAGGAAAATGGAAATATATTAAAAGTATTTTTTTATGACAGCATTACACAAGTAATTTAGATCTCATACTCTGGGAATGACAACACATGGTAAGAATACACATCAGGCTGCCGAGGAGAAACAGCTAGTGTTTGCTTAATATGTTAGGATTATTATTTTGTCAATTGTCTTGCTCTCTAGATACCCAACAGTACTTAAATGTGTTACATTTCATGCATATACCAAGCTGAAATTGTTCCACTTTCTGTCATACTTTATTATTACTACTACTACTACTATTATTATTATTATTATTATTATTATTATTATTATTATTATTATTATTATTATTATTATTATTATTATTATTTGCCCTATCTGCCACCTCGAACAAGATGTTCAATTGTACACAGTCCCCTTTCATTGTTTTTTTCTAATATTATTCATGGGTCCTTAATGCAAACCAAAAATCTACATAAAGTAAAATAAGGTGAAAAAGGTCTTCCTTGGTTCCTAGCTAGCTTTGGTGGTGCTTCATGGTTGCTTCTCATGTCTCCATGTGAGGAAGAAGTTCCAGCCCTCCATTCTGGACTGCAAGGCTGAACTGGTTGGGTCCCAGTGGCTTAATGTCGCAGACAATCTCCGGTTATGCAGAAAACAGCGGTATAACTGTGATGGCTATGATGTTGATGAAGCTGAGTATGGGAAGCTTTGCACAACAGTGTTATTTAGTCCTTCTACTGCTCCCCACCAGCATTACTTTATTACTTTAATCAAGTTTATTACTGATTAATTTCTCATGTGATTGCTATTGTTTAATTAAAATATATTAAAGGTATTTTCTGCATAATACTTGCCTTTCTGATAGATTTCTAATTTTTCAACCATGTAAAAAAAAAAAAAAAAAAAAAAAGCAATGCATACTACAGAAACGTGAAGCTGTGACTCAAAGAACTCAAAGAAGGATGATTTGGAATTTGGCCTTGGGAGAAAGGACTCTTACCCCAGCGCAGTCATTTCTTGGTCTCTGATGCTTTATCTTTGTAATGTGGGTTTGAGCACTTGTAATAATATAGAAAGAGGGTGGATATAAGAACCTTTGTTATCTAGGATAAGGTTTTCCCTGGAATGTGCAGAAACTTTATGTGGAAAGAAGCCCAGAAACTTTATGTGGAAAGAAGCCCAGAAACTTTATTTTCTCTGTTCCATTTTTTAGAACTGGCAGAACAGAATCTGTGTGCCATGGGAGTGCTGGGAGTGCCTGAGCTGTCTGCATAGCTCAAGACAAGATGTCCTGTTGGTGCCCCAGCCAAAAAAGATAGAAGGAGCCTCCCTTGGCGTGCACATCACTTGCGCTTCTTGGGATTCCTGAAACATTGAGCTTGCCTGAGGAGCAGCCTTCCCTTGGGGACTGGCAGGCGAGACAGGGTTATTAATAAGTGCAAAGCACACTGAGGTCTTGACATAGAAGCTCTTGCGGAAGCACAAAATGGCCCCATCATTCATTTCTTTTGCAAAAGCATGAGTTATTTTGGGGATCTGCTGACTCAGAACAAGCCAGTTCAGATTGCCATGCTATTTATAACAAAAGTTCTTACGGAAATTAGGGTGATCTCAGGATCTTTTAATAAAATTCAAAATACAGCTCATGCTAAGTATGTATGTTCAGCATAACTCTTGTACAATTGTCAAGGCTCTCTGATATGAACACGAGAGTCTTTATAAGGAGCTGATTTTTGAGTCAATGGGCTGTAACACTTTTGAAATCAATGATTATTTAAGAACTCCTAAAACTGCACATTGTCTAGCTGCTGTGCACACAAACATTGGATCTGCTCTGCTCTCTGTTGGCTTTCTGCAAATGCATAATTTGGATCTGAGGTCGGAAGGCTGAGTGTGGATTTTAACACCTCTTTTCTTGCCAGGCCAGTAAAACATTCACCATACAGCTTTGCAGCGATATTTTATTTCAGTAGAAGCTGAAAATACTCAGAACTTTTCAGGTGTGGTTGCAGGACACTCGTGGATTTTCATAAATAAGCTATTTGTGACCACAGAGAGATCTGCTTAGTTAGGATTTCACCAGTGCTGATGTTTACACAGCTTATTTTTTATTTTTTTTTCATTTTGCATGATACCTCAGAGTTTACAACTCAGTATATAAGCACTGGTCTTCAGATTTAGAAGCTGCAAAGCTACTATCTACCCATTGTTCTTTGGGTGTTTCTGTCCTGTTGTGTTTTGAAATGGGTAAGATGAGTTACAGGAAAGCTTACGTTTGGATGAGATGCCAAAGAACAGCACATGTTCTGCCTTGAAATTCTCCAATGACACTTTTCACTAGAGGTTTCCTCCAGTATATTTAGCTGACCTCTGTTCTGTGTGTTCGCTTGTGAAAGTGATAAATTGTGTACACATGACTAATATCAACACAAAGATGATTAGACTTCCTAGAAATCAGACTGGTGGGCAGGTCACAATGAAAAAAGTGAAGGATATATTGTATGAGTTTGGGATGACTTCAGAGCATCATATCAGGTTATACAGAGCACATGCGTAGTGCTGTAAGAGGTGAAGACTGCACTTAGATCCATCATTTGCCCATAAGTTCTGTCCCCATGGATTTATTCTAAATTACATGGAATTTGCAACGGCACTTGTTTCACAAAAACATCACAGCCTAGAGATTTTCCCTCTTTCCTGTAAAAATGATATCTTTGTGAGTCTGACACAGGACTGTGATGAGCCTCAGAAATAAAAGTCTGAAAAATTAAACAACCTGCTTTCTTTGCAGTGCTGTAAGGTTCTAATATTTGTCAGGAAAGACTCTCAGCTTGCCAGGAAGCTGACAGAAAATAGAGACTTAAAAAGCTTTCCATTTAAAGGTACAAAAATGCCATTGTAAGGCATAATAAGGGAACAACTTTAACTGTTCCAAAATACCTCTCAACCCACACACATCACATACGCCCTGGTACACTCAACCCAGTGAAACCTGAGATAGGCTACGAAGTACAACTCGCTTGTGTTTTTTCTAGTTTTGAATAAAACATCCTTATCTAATATATCCTGCAAGAGACATTCCTTTTGATGAGAAAGTAGCATCCCTTTTTCTGGGTGACCTCTGTTTGTTTCCAATCATGCATTTCAGAAGAAGCAACTGAAACAATGCCAGAGAAATGCAATGTTTCTGAATAACTCAGGTCTTAACAAAGGCCCTGATAGTATGTAACCGTTTGCAGTAGGAAGGGGAGAGACATTGACAGTGGCTCAAACTCTACAGTAGTTAATCTTTGGCATTCACAAAATTGGTTTTAGCCGCCTGGACAGTATAACAGCAGCTCTAAAACCTGATGGTGGAAGAATTCATTGCGATTGCCTGGGAAAGGAGTGTTTCTGCGTGGGGCAAGCTGTTAACTGTGTTCTCATCCCTTCTTTCTTCTCCCTCTGAACATCTAAAACCCTGATGCAAGGAGGTACTTCAGCACTTCCCTGTGGAAGAAACTGTTTAAAGTTAGCCATGAAATCAAGTAGTGTCTGGATGGTTTACTGTTTCCTTACAATTGCTGTAAGGCCAAACGCTTCAAACCTCTACAGGAGAGCACGGGGGTGGTCTAGGGACAGAATCCTGGCTGGCCAGGGCTGCCTTCTGCAAAGACATGGCAGGCTGTGCTGGAGGAGGTCCTGCCGCTCTCAAAAACCTTCTGTCAGAGCAGAAGCAGATGCAAACCTCACCGCTTCTGCCCCGCGAGTCCTGGCTGCGGTCCTCCCACGGCTGGGCTGCTGGGCATGCTCCCAGGTGGACAAACGAAGGAGCGAGGGAACCGAGCACTGCGCTTTCCTCAGCCCCTTTGGGATGGAAAAGAGGAAACTGAACCCAAAGTGATGGATGTTTGTCACCTGGGTGCTGTGAGGGTGTGACAGCAGCAGGCTGCACAGCAGGGCAGGCTGGAGCTAATCTGAGTGGGGCACCACAGAAGCACACAGCGCAGGTTCACACTTCAGCTTAGCGAGAGTGTAGCTCTTTAGAAAAATAATGAAAAAGAAGAGGCAGCGCTGAGACAGGATAAATAAGGAGATAAATCAGTTTGCAATACAATGCAAGCCAAAACCAGAAAATAAACAATTACTTAAATCATATCAAGCACCTATCACAAACATCACATTTATACAATTGATCCATGTGTAAATTAGCCAATTAATTCTGAATTGGAACACTAATGAAATAATAATTATCTGTTTACAATGGAATGGCACGAGTGCAGGTCTAGAAACAGAAATAAAGAAAGACTGCAGCGAAATCCACTCAGCTACATCACCACTGGGCATAGGGGGGATGGATGGTCAATACCAGTATTTAATGCCCAGATGCTGGGGGAGGGGAGGGGGGGGGAACATAAACAAAATACATAAATGAGAAAACAATGGGTCACAAATGACAGAGATGTAGAAAGGCTCCTTTAGAACATTGATTGCCTTTTTTTTTTTTTTACTTTTTGTAATAAAAAATGCAAAGTGGAAATTTCTTTTAACATCTTCAGAAGCTGGCTTGGGTTTCTGTCCCTGCTTGGCTTTCTACCACAAGTGGTTGTTTACCCTGAGAGACTCCGGCAGGATTAGGACCTCATAGCTGCTAAAGCAGTGAAAGATGGGTGGAAAAGGGTGGGAGTTTTGGTACAGAATGATTTTGGTGACTCACGTCTAAATCAAGATCTTCACTGAGATGGAGAAATGTACTAGAGTCTCCTATAAGAACTTGTAACCTCGTTTTATCATGTAAGAACTGCAAACAGATAAAATAGAGCTTTAGCCCAGGTCCTCATAGGATAGGCGAGACCCCTGGTTAGGTAACTATTGGCTGTTTTCTGTATAGAAACTGTTTTCTCTCTCTCATTTTTTCTATACATTTTACCCCGGAGTTGAGGAGTATTTACACTGAAATAGCATTTATTTGAAAAATTCCCAATGAGCTGTACTTTGCCTGATGCCTTTAAGTGAAACAGTTGTTGACAAGAGCAGAATATTTCTGTAAAGTCCTATGAATGCTGAGACCCAATCCCCAAGATGCGTTTTGCAGATTTTTCATTTCTGCACCTCCCTGTTTATCTAACTGCTCCTCACAATGACACCAACAGTTTAGAAATGGTCACATAAGAGATGGTGCCTCTGAAAAAGGTCATGTACACTGAAGGTACATGAAATATGCCTGTTGCAACCAAAAATATTATATGATTTGGTCAATCTAAATTTTCCCTAGATTTATAACGCCAAATGTTCGGGGCTCCTGGGGATAGCTTGCAAGCATTAACATTGAGAAGATTGATTCAGATAAAAGACATCTTATTTCAAATTGCCAGGTGGGTGGCAGGAATCAATTATATTTTGATCTGGGCATTAAAATGTTTAAATGTAGAGATTGTTGCCCCCGCTATGCACATGCGCACACTTCCGAGTCTGTGCTCTGCATGTGCCAGGACACTTTTTGCAATGCTTCTTCACATGTATTTCAGATGTTTAGAATCCCCCAGAATTAAGAAGCTGGTATGCTCTCCTTGCTCTCTCTTTTCATCCTTCCTTCCTTCTTTATTTTCTTTCTTTCTTTTTTCTTTCTTCCTTCTATTTTTCTTTCTTCCTTCTTTTTTTCCTTCATTTTCTTTTCTTTTCTTTTCTTTTCTTTTCTTTTCTTTTCTTTTTCTTTCTTTTCTCTTCTTTTCTCTTCTTTTCTCTTCTTTTCTTTTCTCTTTCTTTTTCTTTTCTTTTCTTTTCTCTTCTTTTCTCTTCTTTTCTCCTTTCTCTTCTCTTCTTTTCTTTCTCTTCTTTTCTTTCCTTTCCTTTCCTTTCCTTTCCTTTCCTTTCCTTTTCCTTTCCTTTCCTTTCCTTTCCTTTCCTTTCTTTCCTTTCCTTTCCTTTCTTTCCTTTCCTTTCCTTTCCTTTCCTTTCCTTTCCTTTCCTTTCCTTTCCTTTCCTTTCCTTTCCTTTCCTTTCCTTTCCTTTCCTTTTCCTTTCCTTTCCTTTCCTTTTATTTTCTTCCTTCCTTTTTTCCTTTATTCCTTCTTTTCATCTTCCCTTCCTTATTGCTTCCATCTTCCCATCTTTTCTCTTCTTTCCTTTCCTTTCCTTTCCTTCCTTCTTTCCTTTCCTTTCCTTTCCTTCCTTTCCTTTCCTTTCTTTCCTTTCCTTTCCTTTCCTTTCCTTTCCTTTCCTTTCCTTCTCCTTTCCTTTCCTTTCCTTTCCTTTCCTTTCCTTCCCTTCCCTTCCCTTCCCTTCCCTTCCCTTCCCTTCCCTTCCCTTCCCTTCCCTTCCCTTCCCTTCCTTCCCTTCCCTTCCCTTCCCTTCCCTTCCCTTCCCTTCCCTTCCCTTCCCTTCCCTTCCCTTCCCTTCCCTTCCTTCCCTTCCCTTCCCTTTCCCTCCCTTCCCTTCCCTTCCCTTCCCTTCCCTTCCCTTCCCTTCCCTTCCCTTCCCTTTCCCTTCCCTTCCCTTCCCTTCCCTTCCCTTCCCTTCCCTTCCCTTCCCTTCCCTTCCCTTCCCTTCCCTTCCCTTCCCTTCCCTTCCCTTCCCTTCCCTTCCCTTCCCTTCCCTTCCCTTCCCTTCCCTTCCCTTCCCTTCCCTTCCCTTCCCTTCCCTTCCCTTCCCTTCCCTTCCCTTCCCTTTCCCTTTCCCTTTCCCTTTCCCTTTCCCTTTCCCTTTCCCTTTCCCTTTCCCTTTCCCTTCTTTCCCTTTCCCTTTCCCCTTCCCTTTCCATTTCCATTTCCCTTTCCCTTTCCCTTTCCCTTTCCCTTTCCCTTTCCCTTCCATTTCCCTTTCCATTTCCCTTTCCCTTTCCCTTCTTTCCCTTTCCCTTTCCCTTTCCCTTCTTTCCCTTTCCCTTTCCCTTCTGTCCCTTTCCCTTTCCATTTCCCTTTCCCTTCCACCCTCCCGCTGCAGCGCGGACGTACCCACGGGCAACACGCGGTATTACCGCCGTACCGGAGGTCACGTCGCGGCCCTCGGGGGCCACAGCCGCTCGAGCCGGGCCCGGCCCCGCCGCCGCCTTTTCGGGGCCCCAGCATGTATCGCGTGGTGCGGAGGGACGCTCCGGTAGCGATGCCGCGGGCGGGAGCCCCGTGCCCGCCTGTCCCGGGACGCGGGGGGGTGGGACGCTCCCGGGACGCTCCGGCGGGGGCGGCGTGGCCCGGCAGGGGGCGCCCTGTGCCCGGCGGCGGGGCCGGGCCCCGGGAGCGGCGGCAGAGCCCCGGAGCCCCCCGCCCCGGCCGGGAGGTGGCCGCTCCCCCCCCCCGCCCCGCCGCCCCTCCGCCGCGGCCTCGACGTGTCCCGCCGCCCCCGCTGCTGGGCGCTCGGTGGGACCGGCGCCGGTAGGCAGAGGGTCTCCCCGGTGGGGGAGGCGGCGCGGCCCGGGACAGAGCCCTCCTGCCGCCCCCCGTAAAGTCGTTTCTGCCCGGGGCTGGCGGGGAGCGGCGGGGCGGGGTGCCGCCGGTTGCGGGGCCCGGTAGCCCGGCTCGGCGCGGCTCGGCCCGCTGCCCCCCGGCGCCGGCGGCTTTTGTTACCGGCGGTGCGGGGCGGGGAGCGGGGAGGGGGGGGGCGGCGCGGCGGGGCGAGGGGAGGTTTTGTGGCAGGAGCGGCGCGGTCCGTGCCATTCGCCTGCCCGCCGCTCCCGTGGTGCTTCAGCCGAGCCGGGATCCCTTCCTCATTTGCTGCCTAATTGGAGTATATAAAGGCAATAACGGGCGGGCGCTCGTAGCCTCCAGCCACAGCAGCACGTCGCAGGGGGGGCCGGGGCCGCGGCGGCTGCGGGCAGGGGCTGCGCGGAGCCTTCTCCTCCCGGCCGCCTGCCTCCCCGCCTAATCCCATTTGCCATTGTGCGTGCCCAATCGCCGTGTGCTCCCCGCGTTTAACTTGGATGACATTTTGATTTCATCATTAGCATCCGGCGCCAGGTTGACGCAGCAGCAGCGGCGGCGGGAGGCGGCGGCGGCGGCGGCGGCAGCGACGACCCCGGCTCTCCGCCTGCCCGCAGCAACCCCCCGGTGCCGCGGGTTGCGCGGCTCCCCTCGGCCCCCCGCCCTGCCACCCCCCCATGCGAGGGGCCCCCGGCCGGCCCCGCCGCCGCGCTCCCACGCCGCCCCGCCGCGCCTCTCCCCCGCCCCGCCGGGAGCCGCCACCTGCGCGACGGGCGCGGGCTGCGGGGCCAGCGGCGGGCAGGAGCACCGGAGGATGCCGGAGACCGGGCAGGAGCCGCCCAGCGCCCCGCCGCCGCCCCCTAAGGAGTCCTTCTACATCAAGAACCTACTCAACGGCGATCCCCCCAAGCCGCCCCCCAAGCAGCCGCGGGCTCTGTTCGCCCCCTCGGGCAAGGCGGCGGTGGACGGCGCCGGCTTCGCCCTCTCGCAGGTGGGCGACCTCGCCTTTCCCCGCTTCGAGATCCCGGCGCCGCGCTTCGCCCTGAGCGCCCACTGCCTGGAGCGCGCCCAGACCTGGTGGTACCCCTATGCCCTGACGCCGGCCGGAGCCCACCTGCCCCGCACGGAAGGTACCGCTCCCCTCCATCCCTCCACCCTTCCATCCCTCCGTCCTTCCATCCCTCCATCCCTCCGTCCCTCCATCCTTCCATCCCTCCGTCCCTCCACCCTTCCATCCCTCCATCCCTCCACCCCTTCCATCCCTCCATCCCTCCACCCTTCCGTCCCTCCATCCCTCCATCCCTCCATCACCGGCGGGGACCGGGGCAGGCTGGCGGCGGGGCGCCCCCGGGAACCGGCCGACTCGTCCCTCTGCCCCCGACGGGGCGCGGGGGCCGGGGCGCTGAAGGTGTCTCTTTGTGTCCCTTATCCCTCCCCTTCCCCTCCAGCCGCCGAGAAATCCCTGCTGAGGGACTCGTCTCCCGCCTCGGGCACCGACCGGGACTCCCCGGAGCCGCTGCTGAAGGCGGAGGGGGAGCAGAAGGAGCTGGACTCCAAGAGCCCCGACGAGATCGTCCTGGAAGAGAGCGACTCGGAGGAGGCGAAGAAAGAGGGAGGCGCGGAGGACTGGAAGAAGCGGGAAGAGAGCCCGGAGAAGAAACCCTGCCGCAAGAAGAAGACGCGCACGGTGTTCAGCCGCAGTCAGGTCTTCCAGCTGGAGTCCACCTTCGACATGAAGCGCTACCTGAGCAGCTCGGAGCGGGCCGGCCTGGCCGCCTCCCTCCACCTGACAGAGACCCAGGTGAAGATTTGGTTCCAAAATCGTCGCAACAAGTGGAAGAGGCAGCTGGCGGCCGAGCTGGAGGCGGCCAACCTCAGCCACGCCGCCGCTCAGCGCATCGTCCGCGTCCCCATCCTCTACCACGAGAACTCGGGCGCGGAAGGGGGCGCGGGGGGCGGCGGAGCCCCCGGCACCCAACCCCTGCTCACCTTCCCTCACCCCGTCTACTATTCCCACCCCGTGGTCACCTCCGTGCCGCTCCTGCGGCCCGTCTGAGCCCGCCCGCCGCTGCGCGGAGGGGCGCGGAGAGGCGCGCAAGTCACCGGCCCGCTTGTAAGTACTCCAGTCACTCGCGGGATTTCACCCGGCGGAGCGGGGAGAGGGTGAGGGGGGAGGGGGGGAAGAGGGGTGCAGGGGTGGGGGGGACCCCCTCGGCGGGTGGTGCTAGGAGGAAAGTCACGAAAATTTAGAAAAAAATAAAATTAAAAAAAAAATAATAATAAAAAAGGGGCGGGATAAGGAAAATGAAAGCGGGAACTTGTAGAGAACCCTGGAGTTGTCACACCTTTTGTAAACGTGGACAAAAACCGCGATGGTCTCTGTGGCTTTAGTTTTATTTTTGTAAAAAAATAAAATAAAAAAAAAGGATAATAATAAATAAATAATAATAATAAAGAAAAAAAAAAAGAGTGATCCCAGGCCACTCCTCGAGATTTGCCAAATGCTAACGGGAAGCTGAATTTCTGTTCCTTTCGGACCTCTCCTTCGGCCTCCAAATTGTTCAGGCTCCTGATCCTGTCGTGACTCAAACTTCATCGACCGCGGCTTTTCGTTTAAGCAGACCTCGGTACCTGTTTGCCTCTTTGTTTTCCCATATTTTGTATCTTTCGGTTTCTGTCATGGGACTTTATAACGAGCAAGAAATACAGCCTCAAAGTGAACGGTTAAACACACCCGCACGCTTTGAGTGACCCTTATTTATTATCGTTTACTTAGATATTTTTAATTCTTGTTTATAATTCTTGTTTTCCTAGTTGTTGGGTTGTTTTGGTTGGTTGTTTTTTGTTTGTTTTTTTTTTTTCTTTGTAAAGTTATTTCGGTATTTTTTGGGAAAAAAATAATATCTGTACCCTTTTGCTTTCTTTTGTAATTATTATTATTATTATTATTGTACTTTTGAACTGTGCAATATTGTACGACGATTCTTAAAGCACTGCTTTTATTTGAATGGTGAGGAAAGGGTTTTTAGCACTGTATAATTACGTTCGTTCATGTTGTACAAAATAAAATTATAAAAAAAAAAAAAAAGAACTAAAAGCGAAGGAAAATGAGAAGAGAGGAGCAGGTCATGGGAATAAGCATCAGCCTGGCTTATGCGAGTAAATAAGGGAGATTCGGTGAGCTGGGCGCTTTAAGTGAAGGACAATCAACTTTAGGGTAATTTTAATTTATTTGATATGATGTACAGTTTTCTTCTAAAGTCCATCGAGTATGTGGATTTTAATAGGCAGAAATCAAGCGAGGAGTGGACACCTCTAGTCTCTCTCTGTCTTAGTGTCTGCTCACCTGTTGTCTGACTTCCCAAGGGTTTGGCATTGTTTGCTGTCTTCCCAAGGGTTTGGGTTGGTTTCCTGATTTTATTTTAACCCCCCTCCCCCGCCTTTTCGGTTGTACTCTCTGCCCTCTCGCTTTCTGTTAGGGATCGGTCCTATTTTTAAAACAGCCTATATTGTTATAAACTTAATGTTGTGGTGGAAAAAAAAAAATCAATAAAACCCGTTCCTTATCATTTTTTGAAGTGTGGCTTCGGAGGAAAAAAAAAAAAAGGCAAAAACAAACAAGCACAAAAAAAAAAAAAACCAAACCAAAAAACCAAACAAAACAAGCGGTGTTTGGGATCGGTGCTGCCTGCTCGGCCGGGGGAGGGGGCGGCGGGGTCCACGGGAGCGGGTGTCCGGGGGTCCCTTCCGACGGGGAGCGTATCGACGGGGTGGGGGGTGGGGGGGTTCCCCAGCCCCCCCGCTGTTGGGTAACCCCGAAGAGAGGTGTCCCAGACCCCCAGGGATCCCCTTCGGGCCGGGCGAGGAGGGGGTGGTGGTGGGTGTCCCTGTGTCCCTTCCCACCCGGGGGCTTCCCCCGAACTTCTGCCCCCCCCCGCCCCCCCCCGCCCCCCCAACTCCCGACGGGGCTCGGTGCTGCCCTTCCCCTTCTCCCCCCTTCTCCGAGGGGGGGAGGGGTTGCCCAAAGGCACCCCAGGGTGCCGTGTCCCCCCCCTCCCCGCGCCCTCTGCCCACGGCTGAAGCCGCCACTCGTGTTAATACACCCGGCAGAGTTATTTCGAGATAGGATCGCTCTCCGCTTCCCGAAGATTGGCCCGAATCGACGTGTTTATTGCGCCGAGGGCAGGATTTCGGGCCAAAGAAATCAAAATAAAACGCAGCGTTGCGAAAAGATAATCCTGCGTTTTCTTTTCGTTTGGGACAAAAACCCTGGCAATGGGTCGTAAATGAAAAATAAACAGAGTTTCGGAGTCAAAATACGCCGCTCGCTGTGTCGCCTACAAACAGAGTGATGCCTTTTGTGTTTGCAGTACTAACTTTGGGACAAGTCGCTTGCAGCTCATTAAAAATATTGTTATAATAGCAAATACGTCTTTACAGCGCGGTAGCACGATGTTATCAAACGGCAAAAAAAAACCCAAACAACAACCACCCCAAAAACATTTATTTGTGGTCGGTGTCCAGAAAACGATTCCGGCCCGGCCCGGCCCTTTCCCCGTTTTCCGCCCCCCTCCCCCCCCGCCTGCGCAGCTCCGTCTCCGCAGCGCGGCCCTTACGCGGGTGCGGACACCGGCGCGGGCAGCGGGCGCGGTCCCCTCCTGCACCTCCCGGCGCCCTCAGAGGCATTTCCCAGGGGAAAGTTTGATCTTGGTGGGGTGTGATGAGGTCCGGACAGGTGCTCTTTTATTATTTTTTTTTTTTTTAATTTTTTAATTAAAGAAAAAGGAAAACCAGAGGGCGGCTTTTCTGCTTCTTGCTGACCTTGCACGCCGCCGAATCGACAGCGGATAACAAGGTGTGAAACCGCGCACTAAAGTTGGGCGCAGGCGGTGGGTTGAGGCCGTGTGACCCCCAATTCGTTGCCCCCCTGCTCGCCCCCTCCTGCAAGCGGGACCGACCGGGCTTTTCCTGTCTTCCCGGCCGGGAGGGAGCCCTCGGAGCGGGATGCTCTTGTCTGTCCACCTCCGTAGCCAGCCGGGTCTGGCACTCATTTATTTTCTTTTTCCCCAAGCCCTCAAAAAGTCTCCCCAAACTCCATCCTATCCCCAAATGTTCCGGGAAAACCAGAAACCAGCGGTTTAATCTCTCCCTTCTAGGGATGAGGTGACATTTGGCGGTGGATGCCCAGCGAGCGAGGGCTCTGCAGCAGCCCCGGCTTCCCCGGCTGAGCTGAGCCGCTCTCCACCGGCGAGGAGCGGGACAAACTGCCGAGGTAACACCCCCCTCCCCAGCACCCCCCGCACCCTCCGGCCCGGCCCAAAGTTTCCGCAGGGCCAGCATGAAGTGCTGCGCTCGGCTGGAGTGCAAGCAATCGCTTTGAGCGATGGGGGGAAAAAAAAAAAAAAAAGGAAAAGAAAAAGAAAAAAAGAAAAGAATAAACTTTACAGACATTAAAACCGTTTGGCAGGGAGGTCGAGGCGATTA
>NC_138912.1:4861034-5368534 GCF_965231255.1 Vanellus vanellus | reverse complement strand
CAAAGTTTATCTTTGCCGCCGCGTTTGATCATCTGTGCCCCGACGGGACGGGCTGCGGGGGTGGGGTTGGGGGGGCGGGGGGGCGGCCAGCCGCGGGTTGCCCCCACGCAAAACCCTTAACGCGGCCGTCAACCCCTACCCTGATGAATATTTAATCAGATGGTAATGAGCGCGTGGCTGGGCTGCTTCCCCGCCGCGGGAGCGGCGCCGGGGCCGGTCCGCCGGTCCTCCCCTCCCGACCGCGACGGCGAGCATCCCGCGGAGACTGCCTCGGCTTCCCTCCCTCCCGAGCCCTTTCCCAAGTTTCGCCTGAAATACTCATTTCTGGGAAATCCGGCCGTTTTCTCGCTCTATTCGGGCAGAGCTGAAGGCTGCCCGCGGCGCTTGTGCATCCCGGCCCGGGTAGCATCCATCTCCCCGGCCCGGTTTGGGATAATTCACCCCCCTTCGGGCTGCTCCCACAGGCAGGACAGCCTCCGTGGGGAAGGGAGGACCCTGCCAAGGGCACATCGGTCTACTGGTGGGCTTGGAAGGAAAGGAGCGGTGGGGTGGGTGGCAGCTGGAGGCCAGTGGTGCTACCGCGGTGCCACGTCGGGGGGCTGCCGGGGGAGAGGGGTTGTTCCCCGGTCACTCTCCCTCCTTGCTCCGGACCCGTCCTCACGAAGAAGCCAAGGACTGGCAGCCTCCGGGGCAAAAGCCATCGAGGGGACCACCCCAGGCTGGGCTGGTCTCCTCGACGGCTTTTGCCCGGAGCCCTCTTGCCCCACTCTCTGCCCGCGGGAAGGGTGCTGGGGTCTGGGTGCGGGGACCAGCCGGGGTGGCAGAGCGGGATGAAGGACGATTTCTTAAATTGTATTTCAGTGCGGGGTCTTTCCGGGTTAATGAGCTGACATCATGATTAAAGCTGACCATTTGTAATGTGTCGCGACCCTGTTGAAAAGCACTGAAAAGGTTAATGTGGTAAAACAGGACAGCACCTGCCCCTCGCAGGGAGAGGAGGAGCTGGAACACTTTTCCTAATCAATTAGTCCATTAATGAGTCTATCAAGTAGTTAAGTAGTTAAAGATTATGCCGCTGGTCTGGGTAACAGTCGTCATCTCGCTATACCTAATTATATTATAAGTACTTTATTCAATATACCAGACATAATATGGTGACTCGGAGTTAATGAAAATGTCATTTTAAAACGTCTTGACATTTGTCTCTATTGATTTGTATATTTCCATCTCATTCTTTGCTTTCCCCGATTTGATTTTCTTTTTTTTTTTTTTTTGGCGGGGGAGGGGGGAGGTATGTTTTGGAGAGAGGGAACGACCGCACCGGCGGGGGGACGAGGCCATCAACAGCCGGAACCGGGCCTCCTCCGCCGGCGGGGACCCCCGCCCCAGGCGGCTCGGGCAACCCGGGGTTAAAATCCCGGAGCCAGGGCCCCTGCCAAGGCCAAGGGTATTGCACCCGAACACGAATGCGACCAAAAACACCGGGATTTCCGAGCTGGAGCGGCTCTTGCCACTCGCATCTCTCCGTGGGATGCCTCTCCCGCCGTCTCCGGGAGCTGCAGCAGCCCCCCGGTGTTGTTTTCCCGGAGCTGACCCACGGGATCGGGGGGGGTGGGGGGAGGGGGGGGCACTGGCCCAACCAGCCTCAAAACTCGCCCCATCTTCGTTAATCAACGAGATTTCCAGGGGTGGCCGACGGTGCCGGCTGCGGGCTCGGGGGCAGCCCACGGACACGGACACGGGTGGCCCCAGCAGGGAGGGGGGCCGAGGGAGGGGGTACACCGCCCCGGGCAGCCGTCGGAGCTCGGCATCTCCGGGGCAGGCCCGGGGAAAGGGGGGCTCCAGGTCCCCGCAGACGCGGGGCTGGGGGGTCTCTCGGGCCCAGCCGCGGCTCGGTGCGCTCCCGGGGAAGGTGGGGGACCCCGGTGGGGTCCCTGCCGTCGGGCCTTCGCCCCCCGTTCCCTTGGGGGCAGGCGTGCCGCCCGCGGATTTTCCCTTCCAAGGGAAAGAGTGGCGGGGGGAGAGCTGCGATTGCTGTGATTTATTCCCCCCTCCGCCCCGAGGGGAAGAGCCCCATACTCCTGACAAAGTTTATTTGGAAATGCAGGAGGACATCCCCTCCCTCCCTGCTCCCCCCGGCCTTGCAGACCCCGGGAAGGAGACACAGGAGGCATTTCATGACACATTCGTTTATCGGCTGCAGCGCAGCGCAAAACCCCGATTTCTCGAAGGTTTTCCCGGTGCTGCCGAGCTGGCAGCACACTGTAACAGTTTTTTACTTTTTTTTTTTTTCCCCTCTTCCATTAAGCAGAAGGGTAAAGATCCCCGGATATGCACAAGATGTTTATCCCAACACCCCCCCGCCCCTTCCCGGCCGGCATAAGACATTCAGCCCACGTCCGTCACCCATTCGAGGTGGAGGGCGAGGAGGCATGGCGGGAGCTCAGCATCCCTCCCCCGGGGGCGCGGGGTCAGAGTAGCCCCTAGAGCCCCGGGGGCCGCGGTGAGGACCCCGAAGGGGGGGTGGTGGTGGTGTCCCCCCCCACACACCCCCTACCCCCCGGACCCTTCGGGTTTCCAAACTTTCCGTGGCCGCCGCCGCCGTGATTGGCGCGGCGGAGGCCACCTCCATGCAAATGAAGCCCCGCCGCCCGCCGCCCGCAGATCAATAGGGACGCGGGGGAAGGAGCATGCAGTCCGCCTGGGCAGGCGCGGGGAGAGCCGGCAGCGGCACGCCGAAAACACCCCCCCCAAAAACAAACCCCCCGCCGGCTCACCGCAGGCTCCCGGCTCCCCCCCACACCCCCCTCCTCCTCCTCCCGCACCCCCCGGCCCCCCGAGCCCCTCTAAAGCGAGAGCTTCCCTCCTCTGCTTTCTTATGAACCCAGGATGAGCAGCAAAGAAGACCCCAGCAAGTGCTGTCCGGCGGCTGCTCCCATCTCCAGTTTCACCATCCAGTCCATCCTGGGCAGCGGCAGCGCCGAACCCCCCCGGGAAGGCGGCGGCAGGGCGGTCGCCTGGCCCCCCCGCTCCCGGACCCTCTCCCTTTCCTCGGAGGACGAGGAGCCGGAGGAGAGCTGGAAGCATCGCGGCTGCTTCTGCCCCGAGGCTCAGGGCCCCGCCGAGACGTGCCACAAGCACCAACCCCTCAGCTTCACCTGTCTCGGTGAGTACCGGGACGGGACGGGACGGGGCGGACGGGGCCCGGCCCGGCCCCCACCGAGGCGGGGAGGGGGGGGGAATCATGTCCGCACCCTCCCTGCTTTCGGGGCAGAACGAATTTGCGCCGTGCGTGGCTGAATCGGGGAGGAAGGAACTCTGTCAAAAATAGGGTGGCTTCCCTCCCCCCCCTTCCCATCCCACCCGGGGTTGATTCCCCCGAAGGGGCGCGATGCGATGGATAACGCTCGTTTTCTCAGATTCTGCTTATTTACAGCGCTGGGGCAAGGGGGAAGAAGGATGTTTATTTATTCGCATTAATTCTGATTAAATGGTCTGTGAAATGCAATGCTATAAAGTAAAATCTGCCGGATAGGATCTGCTCGTATCGGATAGGAAAACACCCCTAGCCTGGTACTCAGCTGCCTTCACGGAGGCATGTACAGCCACCTGTCCGTCCGTCTGTCCATCCATCTCTCCATCCATCCATCCATCCATCCCTCCATCCATCCACCTCTCCATCCATCCATCCATCCATCCATCCATCCATCCATCCATCCATCCACTCCTCCATCCATCCCTCCATCCATCCGTGCGATGGAGAGACAGGGACAGCCCAGAAGGGAATGGCTTCTCCCGGCGTTGGTGGTGTTTCCCAGCGGGAGCGGAAGCGGCGGGTGCCTGCCCTGGGCTTCCCCCAGCCGGGGCGTGTGGGGAGGGGACTCGGCCGTCGGGGGTTGCCGGTACCGGCCGCCGTGCGACCTCCGCGCTGTCGCTCTCTTGCAGGCAGCGCCAAGGGGAGCGGAGCGGCGGCGGCGGGCGGCGGGGAGCCCCGGGGGCCTTTCCTTTCGCCCCCCCAGCAGGACTGTAAGGAGGAGAAGGAGAAGCCGCTGGCACCCTCCTCGCCCTCCTGCGGGGACCGGCAGCGCGACGGCGGGGACCGGCAGGCCGGTGGTGCCAAGAAGAAGACGCGCACGGTGTTCAGCCGCAGTCAGGTCTATCAGCTGGAGTCCACCTTCGACATGAAGCGCTACCTGAGCAGCTCGGAGCGGGCCTGCCTGGCCTCCAGCCTGCAGCTCACCGAGACCCAGGTGAAGACCTGGTTCCAGAACCGGAGGAACAAGTGGAAACGGCAGCTCTCGGCCGAGCTGGAGGCGGCCAACATGGCCCACGCCTCGGCGCAGACTCTGGTGGGGATGCCGCTGGTGTTCAGAGACAATTCCCTCCTCCGGGTGCCGGTGCCCCGCTCCATCGCCTTCCCCGCCCCTCTCTACTACCCCGGCAGCAATCTCTCGGCCTTACCGCTCTACAACCTCTACAACAAGATCGACTACTGAGCCGCCTCGTCGCCCCACCGCCCCCGTCCCACCTCCGTGCGGCCGCCCCGTCGGGGCCGGGGCCGGGACCGGGACCGGGACCGGGACCGGGGCCGGGGGCTTCGTGTGGGGTCTCGATCCGCCTCCGCGGCGGGGACAGAGGAATGAAACTGATGGGAGGGACGGGCAAACGGAGAGCCCGGGGAGCCGGGGGCGGGGGGGGAGGGCACCCCCCCTTCCTCCCTCCCTCCCCTCCCGCTATCCTGCCACTTGAAAAAAAAAAATTAATTAAAAAAGCGTTATTTCAGATCTGTAAATATTTTTAAAGAAAGAAAGAAAAACAAAAAGAAAAATAAAACGTTTTAAGCCTCGTTTGTAAATTTGCCAGCTCCATCGCGTGCTCCCGCCGAGCGGCCCTGCCCGGGGGGAGGGGGTTCCCCCGGGACCGGGGGGTGCAGCCGGGTCCCGGGCACGGCGGGACCGACTCACGGGAGAGCGAAAACGACGTGTTACTCCGAGGGTTTATTTTTTGCTTTCCTCGCCTTTTGCTCGTTATCTCGTTTCTGCAGGGAATCCCAGGCGGGTCTGTCCTTTCCCGGGCCCGGTTTTGGAAACGGGGACGGTTTTTTCACTGCTTTGAGGAGTATTTTGCTAAAAGCCGCGGTGACTTAAAAACCCCGGACTAACGGGGCTGGCAGCTCCCGGTGAGGGACCCCGGCGCCTCTCCCCGCCCCGGGGCACCCACGGCCGCCTTCCCACGCAGGACGGAGTCAATCGTTCTCAAGAAAAAAAAAAACAAAACAAAACAAAACAAACAAATCCCGCAGCAAAGTGGTATTTAAACGGCGGCTACCGGCTCGGCGGGTCCCGCCGGTACCGAGCGCGGGGGATGTTTGCAGCAGCGATAACAGGGTAACGAAAAAAAAAAAAAAGGAAAAAAAAAAAAGGGGAAAAAGTGAGAAATAAAAGAGCCGAAGGGATAAATGGTTTTCGATGCGTGGGAACGAGACCGGCTGTTCACAGCCGGTGTTTTCAGCCGTAGACCCCGATTTGCAGCCCCGTGCTGCACTTGCCCGGCGGGTAGCGGATGCCCGTGCCGTCGGTCCGCCTTTCGGGCTCTTTTTTGGGAGGGAATAATTGGTATTTCGGGTTTGCCCGTTAACGTTATTACAACCCAGCGGTGGCTGAACCTACGCCCGCAGCACCGGCCTGCCTGGGGCCTGCCTGGGGCCACCGCCGCCTTCTCGTTAGCAGCCGCTGATGATAACGGGACCGTCGGTCCCCTCTCAGCCCCGCCGCCGCCTCACCGCCCCGGCGGACTACAAGTCCCAGCATGCCCCTCGGCGGCACGCACAGTTCCGCTCTTTCGAACTGGCCAATGGCGTGGCGGCGTGGCGCGGCTGGGTGGGGCGAGTGGGAGTGCGCCTGCGCGGTGGCGGTAGTGGCGGTTGTCGGCAGGCCGGAGCGCTGAGGTGAGGCCGGGGGTCGCGCACCGGGGCCCGGGCGCCGTGGTCGGGGACAAGCCCCGGCTCCGGCGCCCGGGCCCCGGTGCCCGGCCTCGGGGGGATTGCGGAGGCTTACGTGGTACGGCTGGGTTTGTGTGGCGGTGTCGCGCTGAGGCGGAGCGGGCGCCTCGGCCTAGGGACGGCCTCCTCTCAGCCGCGCCTGCAGCCGCGGCCTCTCCCGGGGCGTCCGTTTCCCCGGCGGGTGCGGACCCTCTCCGCTGCTACTCTAATTTCTCGGGCCTTTCTCTCACTTTCTTCCTTTCCCGCTCGCAGCATCTCCCGCATCCCGACGGGCTTCTCCGGGACCGGACTGCGAGAGCGAGCGGGCCTGTGGCGCCTCGGTGTTCCCATCAGCCGCTGCTGCTGAGGCGGGAAAAAAGCTTTTCCGTGGCGTTGCGTGGAGCGGCGAGAAGAACTCCTCCAACATGAAAACGGTACTTTTAATGTCTTCTTAGTGAAAGTACGGGCTGGTGGTCCTAATGCTTCCAGCAAAGCGGTCCGCTGTGTTCCAAAGTGGCTAGGCTGGATGATAGAGCGTGCTACGTTAAGAGGCGCTATAAAAGCACTGACTTCTTATCTGTTCGGTAAAAACGAGCTGTTTGGGAATGATGGAATTCCAAAGGTGCGCCCTGCAGTTAAGTCAGCATGGCAGTTTCAGCAGAGTGCATCTTCCCTATAGCATCTTCTTTATGTGTTATCTCTTGCGGTGCTTGAAAATTTTACCGCGACTTCGTTGTTTGGGGTGGGCGTGACAGTTACTGTTGTTTGGCAATCCCGGTTGGGAAGCAGTTGCATTTGTGAAAATGTGCAGAGGT
The DNA here is from genome assembly GCF_965231255.1 of Vanellus vanellus. Classification (NCBI taxonomy): domain Eukaryota; kingdom Metazoa; phylum Chordata; class Aves; order Charadriiformes; family Charadriidae; genus Vanellus; species Vanellus vanellus. The sequence continues at coordinate 5,361,739 of NC_138912.1, read as the reverse complement.
CTTTGTGTTTGTTTTTTTTTTTTTTTTTTGGTAACATGTCAGAATTTAAATATACCCTACCTCTTACATATTTTATAATTTTTCCTGGATTAAAAATAACTTTGGGAGATCCTTCCAGGTTTCTGACGTAACTAACTTTGCTTCCTGGAGTGCTGCTTGTTGATTGCTTTTCGTCTGGTTTGTAACTGTTGTACCGGATGCCTCAAATCCTCATGTTTGTTGCTTGAGTTTTCTGCCTCAAGTAGGCAATGAGCGCATCCAGTCTAATTCTCGTAGCTGTTCTGAATTCCTTTAGATTTTGTCTTTGTGCATCTATCTGAAACGCCGAGGTACATTTCACCATTTAAAGTGTGATGAAGGTGCTGCTGTATTCCCTGTAGTATTCATATATAAATATGTGCAGCAAATTCTCAAGCGTATCTGTCTTTTGCCAAGTATTCCCAAAGCAGAGGTGAAAAAAGGGGTTAAGAAGTTCTTATTTCCAATTCTTAAAAGGTTCTTTTTTTTTTTTTTTTTTTTTTTCCACTTTGTGTTTAAATAGCAGAAATACCACTTTGTGTTTACATAGTGGATAGTTTTTTAAGGGTGTCTTACAGAACACCTACCAAAGCTTCCACTTAGGAAATCTGTCCAGTGTAAGAATGTGTAGTGCTCACATTATACAACTTGATGATTGTTCAGTTACTGACAAGTGCTGAACTAGAATAATTGTGCTCTAAATTTGAACCTTGTCCCAGTTCATCTGCTCATTCTCTCTTGATTTATTCTCAGAGGTCTAATCTTACCTCTGCAGTTGTACATACAAATTCAGGAATGATAGCGTTATGGAAAATCTGAGCTAATTTACTTCTCTGCCCTTTTAGCATAAGGGAAATGTGCTGTTAAGGCTTTTTGAAGCCTTCACAAAAGTTTTGGCAGTTTTTTTGGTGTCTGTATAACAAACAGCCGCTTCTTTCAGAGTGTTTGTAATGTCTGCGCTGTATTTATTCCCAGCTGAAATTTGCTGCTCAAAGCCTCTGCTCTCTTTCTTTGAATTTTTGTGTATATGACTAACTAGTCCTATGAAGTGAGTGCTACCGTTACCTTCAGGGTCACTGATCTGTCACTGAAAAAAAATAAAATATCTTACAATTGGACATATTTTATAGCACTTATGGAAGCTTAAGGATTGGAAAGTTGTGAGAGCCTGAAACTATTTAAAAGATAATCCAATTGCAATTCTTGGAAGTATATGACAGTCATACCAAATCAGGAACAAATCAATTATTTTTGTTGGAGTTTTCAAATCGGATTCCTTTCTGCCTGCATGTGTTTTTTAAAGTAACTTCTTGATGCTCACAGTAATTTATAAATATTTACTTTTAAAAATACAGCCACATACATAGTAGCATGGGGGAAAAAAAACCCCAACCATTTGTAAGTAATGATATATAAGCTTATAGATGATCATCATAATAATAAAAATACTTTTGATACTGTTTATTCCATGTTATATTTGATATTTACATTTAAAAGCTCTCTATAGGGGGAAGAATTTATTGAGGTTTTGGACAAGGTTTAGCATCTTGAAATTTAGAGAGTTTGTCAGAAATCTGAGTGTTCTGAACTTCTGTGTAAAAGGAAGTAGACCAGAAAAGTTTACTACAAGTTATGTTTAAGATGGATCAGTTAGCTAACTTGCTTGGCTTATGTTCTTCTTATTACTAAAATTGTCTGTGCTTTATTGTCTTTTCTTCAGATGACGGGATCAAACGAGTTCAAACTAAATCAAACTCCAGATGATGGTATTTCATCAGTAAAGTTTAGTCCAAATACATCTCAATTTCTGCTTGTTTCATCCTGGGACACAACTGTCCGGCTCTATGATGTTCCTGCCAACACCATGAGACTCAAATATCAACATTCAGGAGCTGTTCTCGACTGTGCTTTTTATGTAAGTGTGTGAGGTGTTTTTTTTTTTTATTATTATTTTATAGACATATAGTGCCCAAGGAGGTACATAAGAAATTGTCAGTTCCTGAAATTAAAGGGATAGTGAAATCCTACCCGAAATGTAGGTTAAAAAAAATAGCTTACTTCTGCCAATTATTCTTCTTTTAATGAACGTCATTCTAGTTCTAAATATAGACATTTCCTGTGAAGGCTGCAGGCACTCAGGTAACTTACTTCTGGTAGAAGTGGTAGGCAAAAGTAATTTGAGCTGCCTTTTGCTGTTTCTGCAATGCTATGGTAAATTGTTTGTGTGTTTCTTGCAAAGAGTTATACTGGTGGTATATAGCCAGAAATCGTTATTCATGATAAACACCTGTAGTCTCCTAGTGTTTTCTTTTTAACTGTCTCATACTATTTTGGTTTTGGGTTTTTTTTTGAAACTTGACATTGTTCTAAGTGAGCCGTTTACTGGATACTTGATTTCTGTATTTTTAATACACTGGATTTTTAAATATGAATGGTTTAAGTTTTTGGTGCCACTTTCTTGTTTTGTGTGGTGGTTGTTGGTGTGTTGTTTTTTTTTAAATAGAAGGTTTCAGTTAACATAATCTTTTTTTGCATTGTATTCTGGCATGTCCTCCAGTGACCTGGTAGTGATGTGTTACTGAATGTTTTAAGGATCAGTTTAAATTTTTAATCCTACTTGTGCCTTTTTCACCGAACATTTTATCACATGGCTAATATCGTGCTGTGGATCAACACACGGGTTCTCAAAAGGTTTCTAGTTTCCGAAGGGATATGCTTTGATTAGGTGGAAATAGGTTAGGTTAGTGGTTGTTTAAAAACAAGCATTATGTGTTTTGCTGTTATAGAAATAGAAATTGTTTGATATAGCCTCTAACTGCTTTTGTTTCTTTTTAGTTTTACTTTTAAATAATAATAAAAAAAATCTGTATAGCTTAAAGTGCTTTACTTAAGCATTTTGTAAAGCTTTTGTCATCTGCCTGTTTAGATCTGGGCTGGTTCTTAGCCCTTGTGTCTTAATTCATTCCCATCTTCCCAAAACTGTTGAAAGGAAGTCCTGTGTTACGAGCCTAGGAATTTAAATGTATAGCAGCCAGGGAAACTTAAGGCATGTCATAAGTTGAAATTTTTTTACTTTATAGGATCCTACCCATGCCTGGAGTGGAGGGTTAGACCAACAATTGAAAATGCACGATCTAAACACGGACCAAGGTAAGCAGATTGAATTCTGCAAGTGGTCTCAACAACTGGCCTAAGCTTCAGATTTATATACTTGCATGAGTGAGTTTCAAGTTTTTTAGATGGGGGATATTTGCTTTAAGTAGTAGCCTCTATTGATTTAAGTTGTCAGTGTTCAGCAGTCTCCTATGCTATGCAGCCCTTTCTTATCACCGAGGCACTGAACAAGGCAGTATTCCTCACTGTGTAATTGAATATTGTGCTATAACACCTTTAACAGAAGGGCCGAATCTGTTGCCGCTAAACTGAGGTTTAAACTTTTCTGGTGATGAATATTTATTGATATATTTCTTTTTTATTTAAAAAATAAATGGAAATGGAAGGAAAATGGAATGGAGGGAAAGGAAATAGCTATATACTTGTCACACTGTCGATATAAGGTTCACATCACATGTGCCTTTATCTAGCAGAATAACTAGTGGCCCTAATGAGCACTACCCAAAAGCATGGAAGTGTTTGGCTGTTTGCCAGGAAGTTTGGTAGATACTTGTTGTAGGATGTCTTGAATTGGATTTCTGAGGATAATCCTGCTCTGCCATAGGCTACTGTGTCTCAGTTAGGGGTAATTAGCCAAGATGAACTAAAAATGAGCATGTTATTTTTCAAAAGTTTGTGGTTTAGACATACTTAGAAGGATCTTTCGCATGTATGGCAGAATGTATATAAAGCTTTTGCTTTGTCAAACATCATGGTCTTATACTATGTTTTTTTCTAACAAACATTGCTCGAAAGTAACAGCTCCAGTGCCTCATTGGTGCAAAATAGGGAGCTAGTTTGTTGAACTTTTTTGTGTGTTTGTATGTGTGTTAAAGAGAAAAGCAAATCTCAGCCTGAGACAAACGTCACCAGAACCAGCCAACAGCCAGGGCTTGACAAACTTGTGTGTGTAGTAATGTTATGAAAGAAGTCAAGTAATTCTGTTATAGATGACTTTCTAGGAGTGTTTGTGTTAACTGAATATTTTTATTAATATGTAATATTAATTCCTTTCTTTTATCATAATATCAATATATACGAGCTTAAGTTGCTTTCTGTATTAGCATCTGCGTCACAGGTGATGATACCATTTGATACTGAGCACTTCTTTATACTACTGAATGTGGCTGCCTAAAATTCTTATCTTCCTTTCGTAATCTCAGGAGACATAAGTTTAAATTTAACGTTTCTGATCTTTGCAAAAGTTATGCTTCTGAAGGCTGAACTATCACTAAAGGGACTGCTAGCATATCAGTATACCTGTGGGAATGTCAGAAAATAGTGTTTGTACTGCAGTAGTGTGTCCTTTTCTTAATTCTTTATTCGACACATTTTGACTGTTTGCAGAGCCAATAAAGTTACAATATACTGTATTTTCTTACAGAAAACCTTGTTGGTGCTCATGATGCTCCTATCAGGTGTGTTGAGTATTGTCCAGAAGTGAATGTCATGGTGACTGGAAGCTGGGATCAAACAGTGAAGCTGTGGGATCCCAGAACTCCGTGTAATGCAGGAACCTTCTCTCAACCTGAAAAGGTATGTACTGGGTGCCGTATTCTAGGTGATACGTTCAGTGACTGGTTAAACATTGCCGTACAGGACACTGTCTTAAACTTAATTGAATTCAAAAAGTTATATTTAATGGTTTCTAAAGTGTGAAAATGTTGCATTTTTAAACATTGATATTCAGAATATATTGCGATTTTAGGTTAAGGCATTGAGTTTTCATCAATAGGAGAGTATAACTTAATTTTTAGCACTTGGGGTGGACCAAGTTCTTGTAATTTAAAACAAATTTGAGGAAGGAAAACCTAACAAAACCAGCATGTGAAATTGATGCGGTCATTAATAATCCTTGGCTTAATTGTAACATGCACTATCGATTTCGTTAAATGCAAAGGTTTTTAGATGTATCGGATCCTATCACTTTTGAAATGTGCATAGAGATATAGTAGGAGGCCCTTTACGTTGCCTGAAATAATATTTTGGTTTTTTTTTCACTTGTGTTAAAAGATTGAACAGAATTGCTTGTATTGTAATTTACCTGTCATTGGACTAATGCCTAATAAATTCAGACATTCTCCTAATACTAAAATCCTGTGTTAATGAGAGACGAAGAGAAATGAGGTAAAATGTAGTGTCTTAAGCTTTTTCTAATGGTTATGTGGTGTGTTGATCTTCATACTGTTTACAATGGTGTCATTGAAAGAATTATAGAACAGTAATTTCTGGGTTTTTTTTTTTCATAGACTTCTAAAAACAGGCTGAGTTGCTGGATAATTTTACATATGAATATTTTTCTTGCCTATACCTTTTTTAAATTTCATTTAGCTCTATCGCATTGTACTGTCAAGTCATAATTATGAGCCATCATTACATTCCCTGTTGCATCTAAATAGCTATTACTTTTGTTACAACACAGCTGAATCTACTTCTGGCAAGACCTTTGTTCAGAATAAAGTAATTGCATTATTTCTAGTTTTGATTTATAGTTGTATGTAGCATGTAAAGAACTGTGATAAATTGCTGACAGAGTATCACATACTGGACAGCCCCAGTGAATCAAGCTGCTTATTGGTTCAGCAAGGTTCATTATGTCATTTTTTTTAATACTGCCTTTGATAAATGTGTACACCTACTCAACTGCATGACAATGGTTTCATTTGATTTATGATTGTGTGGTGTAGAAAGAATACTTGCTATACAGGTGTGACATCAGTTTGTAAAGAAGATTTAAGATATTTAATGTTCTTTATGCCTTTGTCTCCTTGCATGTATACAAACACATTTTATATAATATTAATATTTTTGGATCAATTTTTACATCAATAATGAAGGGAGATTTAAAAAACTGTAATCTTAAAGTATGTAACTACTGTTGACTCCAAGTTTTCTTGACCTTTTTATATGTAGGTGGGTTTTGGCAGTTGGGATCATCAGAAATTTTAGGCAACTCCTGTGTGAACACTTCAGACATTTCCCATCTTAAGACCTCAGTCTTAAGAGGAAAGTTCAATAATCCCATTTTAGAGCAAGAATGCACGCTGAAGGGATGTGGATTGGTTAAAGAAAGTTTTTTTTATATATGTATGTATATATGCACACGTATACCCCCCCGTCTGTCTGCTTAGTTTTTTTATTAGAAATTAACTTTTTGAAAACGCAATTTCTACAGAAATGCTTATAGCAAATGAAGAGAAAAGTTGTTGTATCCGATATTTCAGTGCAATTTTACCAGAACCAAATAGATTTATTGGGCTTTATCAGAGAACCAGAAAGTGAAACTAGGTGCTTGAGTGAAACTTTACAAGCACATGCCAAAAGTAAATTGAATCCTTCTGGCAGCATACCAGATCTCTTGCACTTTTGGTTCTTGATCTGAGGTATGTACAAGATCTGTTTCCTATGTATTTAGCTGCATTAGATCACTTCTGAAAAAGCTCATTCTTACAGTGTGCTCTTGTTAGCAGCTCAGTGACAGGACAGCTATAGGTAGCTGGATTCCATCTTGCTTGCGTATCAACAACTTGTAATTCATTTGGTAGTACAGAGTTTTTGACTGAGCCTTTTTTCTTGTTCTTATTTTAAACACGTTTCCAGATTAACTGCATCCCAAGTAATAGTTGGAAACACAATGATTTATATGCTAAGTATTTTAATGAGAAATTTGATAAACAAAAATTAGAACCCCTGAGCCATTTTTTGGAGTAGAGTTGAAATTCCAAGCCGTAGTCTTTTTTTTAATGATGTCAAGTGCATTGCTTCCTTCAATTTCACTTAGTTTTATTAAAGCATACGAAGTACTGTTGTTTTTTTTTTTTAATGATTCCTTGGCAATTTATTTCTCGTTATTAACATGAAGCTCAACTTGAAGTATTCTGTTTAAAAAGAAAAACACATGATTACCGGATGGAGAAAAAATGAAAAGAAAATCTGTGAAGTGGTACTGTAGGACTAAACTGCAGGTTTATGACTTGATAGTGGGGAATGCAAGCTGTGCATACCAAACAAAGATGATTTCCAGTGTCTACACCCCTCCTTTTCCCCCTGTTACTTTGTATCTGTTTTGCTCTTGACTTGAAATATCTAATGAATTTAATACTTGAAATAATTTTTGAGTAATAATACTGATTTCTCTTTTGAATCACACAAATACTTCTGTACACATGTAGCATTTAGAAGATGGGTAATACTAGCAAAAGAAATCTTTTGTGTGGAAGATTTATTTAGTTATCACTGAGATCTGGAGACTGGTAACTGAACAAATGTGCTTGAAATTTAGCATTGCTCAAGTGCATATGCATATTAAATTTTTTTATTTTTTAATTTGCTAAATTAGTTATATGTAGTATGATGCTGTGTTGGGCTTGATTTTTCCGGGTGTGCTAGGGTACAGAATTCAGGGTGAGCTTTTGAAATGCTACATCAGTGTCTTATCACTAACCAGCTGCACACTACTGCTCTTTATCCCAAATTTGAGTTATAAATTGAAGCAAGCTAAAGACTGTAGCTACAGACTTTATAGTTACAGAGGTTATTGTATATTGCTGACACTTTATTTTGTACGGTGAACAACTGATATCCAGGCTGACAAGTGTTAAATATTGTCTTTTTTTTTTTTTAAAGGTCTACACGCTTTCTGTGTCTGGAGATAGACTAATTGTGGGGACGGCAGGTCGGAGAGTGCTGGTGTGGGATTTACGGAACATGGGTTATGTTCAGCAGCGAAGAGAATCAAGTCTGAAATACCAGACTCGCTGTATCAGAGCGTTTCCAAATAAACAGGTATGGGACTCATGTCAGTAATTGCATTCCTGCTGAATATTTTTTAGGAAAAATGGTAGTCTATTTTTCAAGTTTTCTGCGTATTTCTCTCATTTAAAAAAATTTCTGGTCTTCAAAGTTTCATAATCAAACGCTGGGAAGGCGGGGGGGGGGGGGATGGTGTTGAGGCTCCTTGTTCCAGGTTAACTGGTTTAATAGTGTAGCTTAGGAATGTTTGCCACTGACTTACCGGCATATTATGTTTTCATTTTTTTTCCTTGTGTTTTGTCTTTTAAAAAATAACCTATTTAATGCATCACAATGACGTGTGGTTAAATAACAAAACAAACACTGATTCCCCAAAGTTGCAGTAGAAGAGAGGAAGACAGACTTGGCAGTCACTCAGCAGTCTTTATGCATTGTAGCCTGAGGTTCTTCAACAGGCTGTGAACAGGGGCAGGATTAAAACTATATGAATGTAACTTTATATTTTCTTTTTTTAGCTCTGAGTCTGTGTCATGCACTCAAGAACCCACGATCAGTTATCTAGGGGGGAATTGTACAATTTCGATGATCATACAGCCGTTCTGTGTGGGTTAACATAGAGAAATACCGCAGATACACTTTCTGAAGTAAAGCAAGAAGATTAGCTTTTTCTGACAAACTAATTTGGGAGTTTTCCCGTGTAAGTAGTGATAGTACAGGAATTGCAAGACCTAGTTACTTTTTCTTGAACTGGCATGAATGCTTTGTCCATTTTCAGTTCTAGTTATAGAAAAACAAGCTGATCTTCCAGATTGTATTGTATTATGGATTTTAAAGAACCTTGCTATAGCTAGATATCATTACAATCCTACTTCTGAAAAGGTCTATTATGGGCTTAACTTGGAAGTTATAATAAGCATCTCAGGTTGCTCTAAGTCAGGACTGTAATTAACTGGATAAGTGGACACCACTTATAATCAAGTTTCACTGAAAATACTATTTCAACTTGAGTGTTTAGTTGCTAGTATAATGCTCTGAACTAATTTTAATGTAGTTCTGAAACTAAATAGTCCCGTGAGTGTCTCTAATATTTGGGATATTTAGGCCCTGGGGGATAGATGGGCAAATACAAGGGGTTCTCAAATTTTAATTTTTTTTCCCCAAATCAACTTGTGTTTGGATCTGCAGGGGGTAATTAAAAGCCTCACTGTCAGCTTAGAACTATAATGGAATGAGAATCTCTCAGAAAGCTTTTTTTCTGCATTACTGCTTTTGTAGAAGCAGATTTTGTTGATGATGCCATGGGTCAGTGGTAACAATTTCTGTTTGTACACAGTTTAAGACTGTTTACTTTTCATTTATTTGAATTAGAGGGGTATAAGGTAAATTGTATTGCAACATCTTTTCTAGTTGTAAACTTTGAAAATGTGTATCTTCAAATTTTTTTGGTAGGGTTATGTTTTAAGTTCTATCGAAGGCCGTGTTGCGGTGGAATATTTGGATCCAAGTCCAGAAATCCAGAAGAAGAAATATGCATTCAAATGTCACCGTTTGAAAGAAAATAACATTGAGCAGATTTATCCAGTTAATGCTATTTCTTTCCATAATGTCCACAACACGTTTGCTACAGGTAGAGTAGATACTAAATTTTTTATAACACTTGCATCAATTCCTTTAGTTGGGATTTAAACAGGTCAGCCTTTACTTCATATGCCTTTACTTTTTAAGCATTTAAATTGTATTTCTTGCAATGAGCAGAGTTTTTAAATTATTTGATGCAATGAGAGTTAATTGCTGTAACAGGGATTTTGGGAAATACTCATTATGCTCTTCACTGAATTATACAACTCTGCATAACCCTGTGTTTTTACTGACAAAGTAATTCTAGGTAGTTTTCTCTCTTCCTTTTTTTTCTTGCTGTTTTCCCAATTATAATTTACAAACAGTTTTTTAAAAATTAATTTTCAGGAGGTTCTGATGGATTCGTAAATATTTGGGATCCGTTTAATAAAAAGCGGCTGTGTCAGTTCCATCGGTATCCCACAAGCATAGCATCACTTGCCTTCAGCAATGATGGAACTACCCTTGCAATAGCTTCTTCATATATGTATGAGATGGATGACATTGAACATCCTGAAGATGGTATCTATATTCGCCAAGTGACAGATGCAGAAACAAAACCTAAGTGAGTATGCTTCACCTGTATTTGAGCTTTTCTGAGCATTCATCCCAAGATTTATTAATTTTCCTAAATTCATGAATAGCATTATTGATGCCAGTAGATAGTGCAGCTTGACAGTAGGGTTGGTTTTGATTTTATCTTGTTCGCCCAAGCTTTCAATATCCGTAGGTTGATAGACGTCTGATGGATAAAATTGTGCCCAGTTGTTTAGTAGGAGAAGAATGTCAAACTCTTATCCTTTTTGAATAGGTGCTATTATATGAAGCTGTGGAGTTATTGCTAGCTCATTGCTTCAAGAATTAAGCGAAGAATTCAAGAATGATTTATTTAAGTAAATGTTACTGTGTTGGGATATTTAAAACTTAGAATTAATGAAATCTTTACACACTGAGTATGCACCCAGCTGTCACAGCCAGAAGTAAATCTAGATACTGTTCTAGGAAGGTTGTATAAAACCAAGGAAAAGCTTTCTCGGTTCCCGTGTATTGGAGTTTGCTGCAGCCCTCTGATAACACACTTTTCTATCATTGTTGCTGTCAAAATGGGGCAAACTGATTGATGGAGGTAAAAGATTTCTGTTAAGCTTTGGCATGAATGTTACGTAGAAAAATTGCCATCACAGTGCAGACTTGCACTACTCTTCATTATGCTAGCACAGGAGCAGTTGTTTTTGTTTTCAAATTCCTGTGGTTTGTCATTGCTATTTTCTGTTTTTTTTTTTTTTTTTTTTTACTTCTATTACTCAAACTGTTACAGTTTATCTGGTTGTCTCCATTATTTAGTATCTAAGTGGCTACGTAAATAGACACACAAGTGATCAAAGTTCTTGAGGTTTAAAACCTCAAGACCTTCCCTCCCTTCCTTAAGTGACTTGTGTTTTGCTTCGGAGCAGCCATTTTATTGCTGTGGAGATGTGAGGTAGAAGTTACAGAAGAATTAATATACCATTTCTCACTTGGAGTTGTTTGTTTTAAGAAAATTTTGATACCCATGGAAAATAAAACCAGAGCTATTTCACTATTTCTGGGGCTTTCTCAATTAAAAAAAAAAAAGATGATAATTCATAATTATTTTTAAAATCAGTTTGTGCTTGTGACATACGTTTGGGAGGGTGAAAAAAAAAAAGGTGATAAAAGAATACTTGCTGCTATGAGTTTTGTAACAGTAAGCTGCTTTCAGTTATTTTTGTTCATTGCTAGTTAGGGTTGCTAATTCTGTAGATGCTTCATTCTGCCGTATGAGGAGGTTAATCTACAATTAAACAATATTTCCTCTTGGCCCTCCATTATTTTCTGAAACAGATGGTTCATCATTTCCTGGGCTGTTAAACACAGCAAGGTTAAGGTTAGACTCTTGGGAATCAGCTAGTTTTGAATCTTATTAGGCTGTAGAAGGAAAACTAATAAGAATACTCCTTAATATCATTTTGTGACTGTAAACAATTATTTATTAGCAAACAATTGATCCCAGAAGGGCAAATTGTTTGAGTCAGTAATGAGCTGAGAAAAGACAGAGCATATCTGTGTATTTGGAAAATAATTGTAACGTAATTGCAATGCATTTAGACAGGCATCTTTTTGGACCTGTTTCTATCTTTAAATGAATTTCTGAAAACATTAACAAGGTTTATATGCTTTTCTGACATTTACAAGTTGCTTGTGCCAACCTTAGGGCACTAAGAATGATGCATATATTAATGTTACAGTAGTGTGAGTCATCTCTGGTTTATTCTAAAAATAAGTTACTTAGGACAGAAGACTAATAGTTGTTTCATAGTGGTCTTTTGCATATTAATTTGGATCACAGCATTTCTGCACGATGCATTCTTAAATGCATCAAGGTGGTGCCATATTACATATAGAAAACGTGGCAAGATCAGCTTTTTGACCACTAAGTTGTTATATATTGTATCTTGATACAAATGATGGTGGTCTTTCTACACATATCTGCTTTTACAGACTGTTGAATGTTCTACCTGCTTATGATTACTCTAAATATTGCTTGCTGAAATGCAGTTTGTTTATTCCAGGTCTACTTAGAGGTCCACTTAGACTTCTGTTGATACTTCTCTACGAGAGGTGCCCACCTGCTCCTAGCAAGACTAAACTAAGCCAATAGAAGTGAGAAGAAAAATCTTTGTACTAATGTTGTTTTTAAGGAAGAAATATTTGTTTGTATATTGTAGTATGTCTTAATCTGTCTGCTTATAAGGGTAGTGAAACTGTTTTGTTTGTGTTGTCTGTAGGTAAATTAGTTTAGTTCAGTCCTGTAGGCAACTTTGCGTATACTTTTATAAAAATTCACACGTTTTGTAGTATCTAATTATGAAAACTTCCAGTGGTCTCAATTGTTCAATAAATATCTGTAGTTTTCTTGAAAACAAATACTCTGTGTAATAACCTTTTACTGTTTGTGAAACAAATATTAAGACCAAACCTTTAAGTTGCAAGAATTCTTGAGTTCTCGATCTTCCTGATGAAAAATTTCTGAACCTTTCGTCTTTTTCCAATGAGAGGAACTGGGACTTCTTTCATTACTTGGGGGTGTTGGCTCTCCAGGCAATGTTTTCACAGGTCTGGGAAAGCCTAGAGTTGTATCAGGTGGGCTTATTTATCTCAATGACTTGGTCGTTACTGGAGAGCAATTAACTGTTGCTGGAGGAAAGAACTTGAACATGTGCTACTTTTTTTTTTTTCTCCACATACTGCATAAAAGCCTAAAATTAATGGTGCCTGGGAAGAATTGAGCGTAGACGGGAGCAAATGTAGAGTTTCATCCTATAGCTAAGTGGTCTGTTCCAAGCCTGTAGATCTGACCTGGTAGCCCAGGGTTTATGGAGTAAAAGTGGAAAGGTAGAAAAGAGGAGTTTCCCCAGAGTGGAAATGTCATTCTGGCCACAAAATCCATGAAAATATGCTGTTTCTCTGAATGTCTTGTTTGCCCTACTGCCAGTTGGTAAGAAGTCTGATATGTATCAGGATTTTTTTTTTATCAGTCTGATATGTATCAGATTTTGTATCAGGATTTTGGAGCGGGGTGTGGGTGTGAGAAGATGCTTGAACTTGGACAAATTAAAAATTTCTTAGGAACATAGTATTAGAGAAACAACTTAGGCACTGTGTGTTTTGTTTTTTCTAATCGGGAGTGTAGATCTGATCAAACCTGCAAATCCATCTTCTGCTAAAAAGGATATAGTCAATGTTGCGCATTCCTGACTGGCTTGTGGAAATAAAGATAAATGCTTTCTGATTACTACCACCAAGAAAAGCCATCTCATCCAACTCTGTTTGCAGAACAGTCAGACTGCTCTCTTAACAGTAGCTTGTGTCGGGTGTTTGGAAGGGCTTAAGTATTTACTTTGTAGTGAATAGTGAGGAACAAAACTCTGGTGAGGTTTATCAAAGATGATTAAGGTGTGGGTATTTTGGAGGGGTGACTGGATTCATGCTTTACTCCTGACTTCTGTTCTGAGTTATCAGTGCCTGCATAGCCAGTGGGAGTACTTTATTACTGTTAAGAAAACAAACTTGCTGACAACAGAAGCAGTGACAGATCGTTCCAAAGAAGGTGGTGATGGAGAGGAAGCTGGGCTCTGTGTGTGCAGAAAGTGAACAAACTTGAGCTGCTACCAGGTAGACGTAGTAAATGAGTTGGATGTGGAATATTTTATAGTTTGTCATGAGCTAGATATGGATTCTTTGGTAATATGAACCATATTTGGTGGATTAGAAAAAAAAAATAAAGGTCTCCCTGAATTAAATATGAATAATGCCTTCACTGGAGTAGCATTCAGCCTCTGTTCTCAGATGTGCACCATCCCTGTTTCTTCACATTTTACTTGCCTTTTCTCCATTGCGGATACATGACTCCCTTGTTGGGCAAAGGTTGAATTTTTTATGTTAACTTAGGGAGTGATGACCTCATGGTGTTTCGGTTGGATTTTGTTTGGTTGTTTTTTTTTGAGGAATGAGTTGATACATAGGGTCTGGGGCCTAACCATGGGAACCAAAGGTTTCTGTGAGAATGACTAGCAAAGAAATAGTAAGCCAGATCCCTAGTTTGGGGGATAACACAGAATCTGCTGTCCCAACCTACAGTTAAGAACACTCAAGCATTCTAGGGTCCCAGACCACAATGTGTATGGGTGTGCAGGTTTAAATACAATTTGCAGAGCAAACATACACAATATTTGTTGTTGCTGTCTCTTCTCAGCTGAGAGTATAATATTACAAAATACAAGCTGGAGCCCACAAAAGAAATTATTTTCCTGTTACCTGGTAGCACAACAGTGACTTTGCTTGTGGAGAAAAGAGACTTGAAGTGAGGATGGGTCCAAATAAATAAAGTGTGGAGGCAGAAATAGGCTGGAATTGATGAAAAGGTGGCTTAGTGATGGTGTGGAGAATGGAACGTGTGAAATGAAGAAAGAATAGAGTGGAGAGTTACAGGGGTAGAACTGTGTAGAACAAAGTGAGATAAGAGCTAGAGAACATAGGAGAAAACTAAGAACCTGGGGCATTCCAAATACTTCGGTTAACAAAGTAGACACATAACATAGCCTGGAAACGATGCCATCTGTGCAACTTTTCGTTGGTAAATATCATAGGAAAAAAAAAAACTGTTAATGTTTGATGTACTGAGATCTGCCTGCTTCAGTGGATGAAGGTAGCCCAAGATATGTAAGAAGAAATGGACTTACTTGAAAATGGTAGGAAAATTCCTTGTGGTGTGTCGGTGTTTTTATGTAAATGCTTGAAACAACCAAGACCCTGTAGAAAATGGTGAGGCAGCTGGGCATAACAGAGAAGAGAAACATTGGTCAGGGCTACAGCTTTGTCTATGTGTTAGGTACGAATATCTGCAGTTGGAATACAGGTATTTCTTTTACAAGATTAATCTTCCTTTTATTAGCTCTTTTCTAGAAATGCAGGTCAAGGCAGAGGTTCATAAGCTGGAGGAATCATGAAACAAGCCTTTTCTGACCTATATAACAAGCAGCTGAACAAAGAGGATATACTGACTCTTGATCAGAGGAATTGAGATCTAAAAAAGCTCCTTAAGTCATTGCTTTTTGCACGGTGTTGAGGGCCATACAGAAAACATGGAGTCATAGCCGTCATTCTAATAGAGTCATCAATCACCATTGACTTCTTGCAGCAAAAAAATATGGGTTGTCTCTCACAAGAGCCTCATAACACTGTGGTATTAGAAGCCAAGTGGCATCTGTGCCCTGAATGTTACAAAAGCACGCTGGTAAGTGTACTTTTTTTTTTTTCTGTTGGCCAGTACTTCAAGATAATCAGTGTATGGTTACTCCACATAGGGCTGGAGCTCTGCCGCATCTCAGATGTATGTTTTGTGCTGCTGCTGCAATTATATATTAAAAAAAATGTATCCTTTAGATGGGTGTTTTCCCAAGCAAAACCAGTCCCTGCTCTGAGTTCAAAGCTGAACTCTGAGCTCTGAATGCGGAGACTTAGTGATGCCGTTGAGAATGACCTTTCCAAAACTGTGTAGGTATTGCTAGCTCCATCTTCCTTAAATATCTCACACTTTTCTAAGCATCTAGTAGTTTTTTACTGCCTTGAAAATTAAGGATTTTCTGTAGTTGGAGTCATGTAGTTGCTCAGTTCAGGAGTAAATCAGCTGGTGCATCTGTTAGGATAGATGCCCAAAAGCTGGGTGTTTCTACTATTGGATGCTCTTGCAAACATTGGCCTAGATGACACGTCCACCATCAGTGATTGGTATTAGTGGTCTGGAGCAGAACCTATTTCTTTTGACTAGCAGACATCTGTTCTGGTGATTACACCATTAGCTGCTTTTATGTTGTTTAGTATAATCATAACCACAAGGCTAGTAATTTTTTAGTCAATATGCAACTGATACAACTTCTAGTCCTGCAGCAATGTGGCGTTTGCTTTGAAGTGTGTCAGGTTCCTTTGTTCAAAATAGTATTTAAGTGATACTTTGTAATACGTTTGGATATGTAGAATTTAGAAACGAAAAGTCAAATACAGGACTCGCCCACATATTCTTATAACTAATATGCTAAAGGCACTTCCTGTGAAATATGTCTTATTTCACATAAGACTACATGTACGGCACTCTGGCTATATCCTACATTTTCCTATACCATGAAAAGGTTTGGATTTGCTAACGCATGATAGCGACACGGGGGATGTAATAGGTCTTCAGAGTCTCCTGTGATTACCTGCAAAGTGGAAGGGAATAAACTGTTCTCCATGTCCACTGGGACTGGGACGAGGCATAATGAGCTTAAATTGCAGCAGAGATTAGTCTGGACATTAGGAAAAACTTTCTAAGTGTAAGGATGGCTAAGCCCAGGAATAAATTGCCTGGGGAAGCTGCAGCGTCTCCATCTGTGGAATTTCTCAAGCGCAGGTTAGACGAGCATCTGCCGGGAATGCTGTGGTTTTAACCGGTTCTGTCTTCGGGCAGGAAAGATGAGCTTGTACCGATTGTACTTATGGTTGTGTGCTTCTCAGTTTGTCTCTGACCATTCATTCATCTGGCATTGCCCCTGTTACAGCAAACTGGTATTCTTTGTAACCAAGGCAGCGATTCTTATTTATTTAAAACTTCTAAATTCTTAAACTAGCTTTTATCTTCCTCCGTGGCCCACACCACCATTAGCAGACGAACTCATTTCAGCTCTGAATCCACCCGTGCTCACCAGCTTACCCCATCAGCGTGCCCTGGCACGCTGGAGCTTTGCTGGCGAGAAAGCTCTGCAGAACTGTCCCAGCGAACAAGACCATCATACTTCTTAAATTCAATGTCTGTATTCATTCTGTAGGCACTTCTGAATTTGTATGTGGTTAATAAAGCGGATTCTTATTGGCTATATAAGTATATTGTTTACATCAATCTCGTGATGATTGTAGTTTAAGGTTGCAGGTAGCTTCACCATCAGCCGGCACTGAGCAACTCTTGTACCAGTGTAGCACGTAGTCGTATATTTTAATCAATTCCCCACCTACAGAAACCCACTCTGTTTTTTTTTGGTAAAAACAGAACAAGGTAGCATGAAGTAAAACTAAAGCTGTTAATTGATTCACTTGTGCCCAAAGAGTTCCCAATAATTAAAGTAAGCGAGGGTTGCTTTTCCCTGCTTGTGTGTTTTCTGCAAACCACCGCTGTTCTGCAGAGACAACAACGCAACAAAGACAACAATTGCCTTATTCTCAGCACTGCACAGATGTGTTGTAAGAAATGATCCTGGCTTGAGAATTTGCTCTCTAAATAAATAAGACAGCCAAAGGTTGAGAGAGAAGAATATTCTCATTCCACAGATGTCAACAAAGGCACAGAATAAGGAAGCAAATTTCCTTGTCACAGAGCAAAAGCAGGACCTGAACAGATTTCTTGAATCCTTGCTCATGTAATTGGTTTAATTTTTTGCCTCTGCTGTAGACTTACTGTGGGGAGTTATTTGAGTTAATCTTTTTTTATTCCTGTGATGTAATTTCTTTTGTCAATCGAACAAACAGTGCTTCTGAGTAAAGGTAAATGAGACCAAATTGTTAAAGGAGAGTTAAAACCCTTAAATGAATCTTCTTAAATGCAAATTTTTCTTATACGACGATACAGTATACGCTATTGTGTTGATATATAGTGGTGCGAAGTAGCATAAAGAGGTTCCAATAGAATATAAAGACTTATTTTATTTACTACTTTAGTGAAGGATAGATGTAACAGGGTGAAAGTAGAAAGCGCAAGCATTTTTAGAGGTTATGCTTTGAAAATTAATAATAAAATGTGCCATCATGTTTCTACATAGTATTATCTATGCAGGAAAAAAAAAGTATAATTCAGGCCCTGCAAATCAAAGACTATTAATTAAGAAGTATTAAGTAGAGAATTTGCAATGTGCTTTGTAAAGCTCAAAAAAAAAAAAAATTGCGGAGCTGTAGCCTGTGCAGCAGACAAAAGAGTGGAGACATTAAGAATATATATATATATATATATATTTTTTTTTTCCCTTTACTATGTTCCACACCCTCAGTTGCTAATGTCTTTACTGATGAATCGGTTTTCTTGTCCCACACAGACATTTCATGTTCTGCTGGGGAGTTGGTGGCTGCAGTTGCTGCGCTGCCACATGTGCAGCTTCGGCTTTGTGCCTTGTGGGGTGCTCATCCCCTGCTACAAAGTTGTTGAGAAGCTGCAGGTATATTTTCCCTGGAAACAAAGATGTCAGGCATTTTTAAATGGGAGAGATTTCCCAGTCCCACGATGGCACATAGCCTATTCTGTGACGTTTACTTGAACATATAGTCATTGCTTTTATTTTTTTTTCTTGCTGCTGATAAGGCATACCATCCTCTGCATCATTTAAAGATGTCAACTGGTGACGTGGTCTGTAATCAGATAGTATCAATGTCTCTTGTATTTGTAAATGCCATGTTTTGAGAACGTGACTTTGGCTTTTTCCTCTTCAATCTATATTTTTTTATGTTGAGAATGTTTGATTCTTCACGCAAAGGCTTTCTGTAGTGGCCTGCGAACAGACGATTGCTGGAAGGTGGAGCTGCCTGAGCGGTAAGATAAGTGCCCTGCTTCTGTCAGAGTACGTTAATTTCTGCTAATGAGATTTTGGAGGGAAACATTGTGAGAAATATTTGTAGATAAACTTTTTCAAATGAAACATCTGGCCTTTTGTGCAAAACCCTTGGTTCTGTTCCACAAATTAAATGGCAGGAATTTATCTGGGGAAACGTATCTATCTGATCCTGTTTAAAATCTTTGTTTTTAAGATCATGGTGCTTGGTTTGAAAAATAAAAGAAGTGCTTAAAGTCCTTGAATTTTTCCCGTGGTTATAATGGAGTCACTGTTCTTTCCCTGTCATCTGCAATTCTCGAATGCTTTTAATCAAATCCTCAGGATTTAAATTATTAAACATCTTTTTGGGATTACATTTTTTATTCCTAATTATACTCAAAAGATATATATCATGAAATATGCAGCATGTAATTGCGATTAAAGCGTGCCGTCTCCCAAAAGATGGGTCTAACAGTTTTATACATCCAAAATTTAATTAGGCAGATAATGGGGTTAGAAGTGAGATTTCTAAGGATAGGCCGGAGAAGGAAATTTTTGGAATTATAGGGTTTTTTTTGATGGAGGTGGAAATCAATATGGAGGCTGCTAATGCAAATCAAAGTCATATTTCTTTCTTTTATCTCCACTCGTGTCTTCTTTCTTCTTGCATTGGTCTTGAGATTATCTGTGCAAAACCTGAATGAATTCATCTAAATAGTGAACAAATAATTTAACGAGTCGCAGGACAAAGGCTGATTTTCTAGATAGTTAGGTTTTGTGGTTGTTCCTTCTTCGACATCTGAGTCATCAAGTTTAGACTTAAACTCTTCCACAATCGGGAGGAAACTTTTCCCAGGTAGATTTCCTGGCCCACCCTTCCTGGGCGCGTTATTAAAGGCTGTCTCCTCTGCTTGGCTGCCTGCTTTCATGAGGGGCACAGGAATTTGATACCTTTGAGACCTCCTTCCTCTGTCCAACTCAGTTGTAATTGGTCAATCAATTCCGAAGTTATTAGGGGGATGAGAGGAGAAGGGGACGGGCAGACAGACACAAGACGATTTCATTGCATGAATCTAATTTCCTTAGGAAACAGGAATAAAAAAAATCACTTAAGGTTGAGACCCTCCAGTACCCTCCTTCAATTACTTTGTAAGGACAATGCCTTTTGCTGAAGTGCGCGTTATATACGTACTTGATGAGGGGTAATGGCTTCAAACTGGAAGAGGGCAGGTTTAGATTAAATATTAGGAAGAAATTTTTTACTTTAAGGGTGGTGAAGCACTGGAACAGGTTGTCCCGAGAAGCTGTGGCTGCCCCATCCCTGGAGGTGTTCAAGGCCAGGTTGGACGGGGCTGGGAGCAACCTGGGCTGGGGGGAGGTGTCCCTGCCCAGGGCAGGGGGTTGGAACTAGACAATCTTTGAGGTCCCTTCCAACTCAAACTGCTCTATGATTCTATATGCAGTATCTTGATCAGTCCAGCATAGGATGAAACCTTTTTTTGAAAATTGTTTGCAAGTGCCCAAATATGGGATAAAACCCCGGCTTTTCCGTAAACAGTAGCTGAGGTTGCAGAGCCTGTTAGGGTTTGGATAGGGTTGAGGACTCACCCGCTGAAGGTTGCAGTTCGATCATGTAGCTTCAAAAAGTCACAACCCGCCCCTTTTATTCCCGTCGGTGAGCGCAATGCCGGCATTTCAAACACCCCTTGTGTGCTTCAGGGCTACGTTTGCCCTTGCTTTGTTCGGTGTGACATTTAAATCACAACGGAAACTTCAGGCACTGCTGTTTTAGGATGCACCTGAAAAACCTCCCGGTGGCTTTCGCCCAAAGAGAACCCCCTGTGTGATCGCATCATCAGAAGCAGAAGATGACGGTGCACATCTCAAATATGTGGGAACGTTGCAGCAGGGCTTACGCCCGCCGAGCGGCGAGGGAGGCGGAGGATGCTGGTTAGACACCTCACCCGTGCCCCTTCCAGCATCAGGAGTTTCCGACAAGGCACACCGCTCCAAAGGCACGTGGTCCCACCCATGCTTTTGTTTCAGCATCAGATGACCTTACGCACTGCTTATTAACCAATTCCTTCCTTCTCATTGTGAGCACTTCTCACGTCTTTCACCTTCTGGAAATTTCACTGGTTTCCAAATAATTCTGTTTACTCTCCATGTCATTGGTGTGGTTTTTTTTTTTTTGGTGTAAATATTTAACATTTCATTAAGCCTCTATTTCTAACCAGGAATAATTATAATTCAAATATAACTTCTAAGTGGCAGACATATTGAAATATTGAATAAAACACTATTGTTTTCACAAGCCTTTTTCTGGACTGTCTTCTAAATCACCGTCAAAACCCCAAACTAAAACAAAACAAGGAAACCCCGATCACACAGGTTCTCTTGCAGTTCTGATTGCAGACCCAGCCTATGTGAGCAGTTTGAAATGTTTACAATCTCAAAAGCAGCAAAAATCATGGATTTTCTGCTATCCTCTACGCAGCGGAGATGTCTAGGTTCAACGCTTTGGGGCCAAAGTTCCTTTTTCTTCCTCTTAGTTCAGTATTTGTTAAGCTGACGTCTTGCTCTGCTGTGGAACTGTGTACAGGAAAGAACAAGCCACCCTAATTTGCCCAGGATCTCTGCGGTGAGGGGGTTTTATGTCTGCGGAGAGAAGGAAATGAAGGATGAAGATATTAATAGAGGAAGTGTACATGTGTCAGTTGATGTGTTCTATGTATCCCCTTATTTCTTGTTTTACTTCTCTGCATTTTTAATTTCTCTAAGGATATTTTATTAAAAAAAAAAAAAAGGTGATGCTGTTCGTGTACATCAACTTGAAGACGTTTCGATGGGACTTTGCTATGATGTCACTTGAGGTATTTAGTTCCTCGTGGAGTGATGTGGAACCAGGATTCAAACCCTGACCAGAACCTTTTGAACTCACGGGAGATCTGTTGAGTCTAGTGACTTGCTATAAGGCCTGGAGGCAATTCCTCTGGCTAAAATCAGGGAGGAAAACCTTGTTTCTCTTGGCACGGCATCAACCTCTGCATCAAAATGGTGGCAAATAATGTTTTCCAGATTTTATTTGTTACCACAGCATCGCCTTTACAGGCAGACGCGGTATTCCTAAAATAGAGATTGTGGTTTATGTCATTTGCATGTAATGCATTATTATCGGGGCCATTGTTAATTCCCCTAGTAACTCTTTACTATTAGAAAAAAATTGCATCGCAGGACAGTAAGTATCTATCAGCAGGTATGCTTTTTTTTTTTTTTTTTTTTTAGCTGGCTTCTAATGCTTCCCTCTATATAAGATTTACCTTTAACCTAGAATCTTTCACCCGTTATCTGTAATGTATAATTATAAATACATTGTAGTCTTGAGTAAGTACAATTAAAACGGGTAATTCGTTTCCCTCCCTCTCTCCCATCCTCCCACCCAAGTCCTTAGGTTTAATTTTCATGATTATGTTAGATTATGAGTCATTTTAAATCATGGTATCCAGTAGAGACTACTCCTACTCTGCAGCTCTTTTCAACAGTTGTTTATGGTAGTTTCAGCCTCTTTCTGCCTCTCTGAGGCTCTTTATTTTTAAAGCAAGGCAGACAAGGCCTAAAATTATTCCATTAAAGAGGTGCAATTTTTGTAATGGGACTTAGAGTGCTCTGCAGAAGTGCAGGCAAGTTTCTTCAATATCCTGAGCATTATTCGCTCATTTAGTTAAATGATGTTTCTAATTCCCTGGTAATTACATGTAATGAGGCACTCTTTCTCTTCTTGATGAGACTTTAGCTTAATATGAGATGTCGTATTTTTTTTCTTTTTCTTTTTTTTTTTTTTTTTTTTTTTTTAGGGATAATTACCCTTCCCAGGAAAAGCAGGGGGTTTGTTGTGCAGAATATATAGCAAATTATTTTATTTCCTGCCATCTTGACTGCCAGTAAATTATAAAATTAAGTTTCAGTGGAGCATTAGCACCATTTTGGAAAGGCTTGAGATTTTTTTTTTTTTTTTCTTATTCATGTATTGATGTCCTTTGGGACTGTTGAGCTATTATTCATAGAATAGATGTTTTTCTGCCAATTCCTAGCATTAGATGGTATTGAAGCAGCAACACAGGTTTAATTTTTTTTTTTTTTTTCTGGATAATATCCAATGCAGAATGGTCTTGTTAGTTGCTTTTTATATCAGGTAATTATCTTTATAAAGTTTTAGCAATAATTTCCGCCCCCCCTCCCCCCATTGGTAACTAATTACATTTATTTTTACCCATGTTGTAATATTAAAGGCTGGGGAGCTTTTTATTTTCAATTTTGGATGGCTATTCTTTCGTGAATTTCTTACATTTGAATAACATTGAGGGTATTGGAATGAATGAAAAGCTGTAGGATACATAAAGTTAACAACAATAATGCGGCATTTAACTTCAGTAAAAACATAATCAAAAGCAATTTTAATTACTACAAATTTCCTATCTTTTGTTTGTGTCGTTTTCTTCCTGGTATTGTGATAAAGTGATTCTTGTCTGCTTTTTTGTTTTTAAATTCAAAATACTATAAAAATTATGAATGGAATAGCATCTGCGAATAAAATTGTATAAGGGCGATCTCTGCATTAGGAGTTGAATTGCCATTTAAAAAAAAAAAATTTAGTTGTCCAATTCTTATAGAAAATCTTGGGATGGATTTATCTCACCTGCCTTTACCTATCTAACAGCAAGGTTTTTCGTCTAAATGAGGAAGCCACCTGGGCTCCCCTATTTCCAGTTTTTGAAGTATTAAATGTTTGTGCAAGAGATTCATATGTAGGTTGATGTCTACTGGTCACAGTGTTCCTGGTAATTAATTTTTTTTTTTTTTTTTTTTTCTCTGCTGTGGCTTAAGATATGACTTGCAGCTTTTGATGCCTGGCAACGAGCAGAACCTGGGTTCTGGGTGTATCGGGTTTGCAGGTGGACTTTGGGCAAGTCACTTTACCTTCTCCACATCAATAACGGTGTTAATGACAGCCACCTCCTCTGCAAAGCCCTATGAAAGCTACAGCCTGAAATTATTGTATAGCAGCCGGACACAGCGTTCTTCTAACTTTCTAACACCTTACGCAACAAACATTCCTCCTGGCCATAGGTACCATACACATCTACTCTGTGCGCTCACCTCGCAGGAGGACATCAAATCAAATCAAAATCTGGTGGTACGGGGGAAAACCTTATTGTCGAGCAGGGGTGGCTGGGGAGGGAGCGGGAGAAAGGAGGGTGATGTTTGGTAACGAAGTCTTGTGTGACTTCTCGCTTGCGCTCTCTCTTCGGAAGAGATTTCTTTTTTTTCCAGTCGGTTGGGAAGACTTACCCTGCTCGTCCTGGCAACAGCAGGAGCGTATAGGTGAGCGAAAGCCATGGAAGAACCTTTATTGATATGAAGATATATATTCCTATATGTGACTATATTGCATTTATACCCCGTGAAGTCAATGAGACTACCTACATGCATTGAAATATGTTCATTTAAGGGTTTTGTAGGGTCAGCATCAGAATCCGTAGTGATCGAAGGACTAAGTCTCGAAAAAGGTGGGCTCCTGTGTCAGAAGGTACTTTTTCTGTCTAAGAAACTACAGCGCTGCAAAGTTCTAAATATAAAGGCACATCTTCATGATAAAACCAAGATTTTGAGAGGCTAAAGTGCAATCAGCGGTAGAAAATAAATGTCATAAATAACTTTTTGATCCCAAATACTGTGACCCCAATTCTATAGAAAGAAGCTGGAAAAATATGACTGCATCTCACTCTTTATTTCATCTTAAGCAATTTGACATCAATCAAATGACTATAGAGGCAAAGGCATGAACGTTTATTTCCCAGCCCACAGGATTGCTGTCAAATTGCAATTTTCAAAATTGAAAGAGTCGTTAAGCTAGATTTTCTCCATTTTCTTCCTAGTTCTTTCCCTCAAACTTTCCGAAATGTGCCTCTCAATTTTGTAGTGTACTATTCTACAATGTGCGGGGAAATTAAAGAAGCTCCTGAAAAAATTCTTTACTGCGCAGTGGTAAAATTGCCTTTTCCTGTCTGCGACTCAGTATATAAATCTAAAGGAAGACGACATCAAAGAAGAGGGAATGAATGAAATTTGAGCGTTAAGATACTGCCTTAGTGAGGTTGACTGGTAAAAGAAACAAGTTTGGTACATTCATGTTACGTGATTTAAAGCTGTCTGGCTATGACAGGTTACTGCAACTCAAAGCGAATACCCAGACCTGCTATGAAGGGGACGCTGTTACCTGGTGGTTATATTTTATGGGTGTCAACTTGGAGTAAAAACTTCTCCTCAATATTATTAGGTAGGCAGGACACGCATTCATTAAACGCGTATTGCGTTTAAACAAATGAGGCAACCGCCTCCTTATAATACCGAGGTTCAATGAGATACGTTTCAAAACACAGAGTCAGAGTTTATAGGTGTTATCCATCTACTGTTGCTTTTGCAACAACAGTTTGGGAAGCCCCAGGGGGAGATCTGTCCTCTGCTATCGAGAGAGCTATACAAACCCACCGAGGCATCACCACCCAGAAGAATTTACACTCAAAACGGATGATACTTGTGATGGGAATAATTCTCATCCTTACCGGTCAGTCTCAGAAGTAATGCTCTGAGAAAGTGCCTTCTCTTCTATTAATGCGCTTCTGTTAAGTGGTATTTATGAGGAATGTAACCACCCTCTCAACTGCTGCAATACCTTGGGAGGTACCTAAATCTGATCGGGGCTTTACTTTCTCCTAAATTTCTCTAAGTTTCTGCAAGCCAAAGCTCCTTGATAGACCTGAGCAGGTCAATGCTTCCCTCATCTTTAAAACCAACAATAATGTTCTCCTCATGGCTTCCAGTTGTCACAGTCTGGTAGTAACTTCAAAGCCTGCCTAATATATGCAATTTTCTCTTAAAACAGCAACAACAAAAAGCTTCTAGTGGAGAGAGTGTCCATCTCAGCTGTGATGACCCACATTCAGCTGTGAACTCTGCTAGAAGGAATTCCAGCTTCTTTCTCGGATGCTGCCGTAACTGTTGGGGTGCAGCGCCGTTTGAGATGGCAGGTATGATGCAGGAGGTAATGATCAGCACCGCAACGGATTGACTTCCATATTTAAATAAGTAAAAATAATTAGGCTCATTTTCCTACCGTTTCACACTGCTGCAAATCTGCCGGCACTCCCTGTGTTGCCTGATGTGTTTCGAGCTGTTGAACCTGCAGCAAGAGTACACCTCTGCCAGTTTTTCCCAGGCCCAGAAGATCTCCCGAGCATGTCACCAGGTCATTCCCATTGAAAGCTTTCTTCGGTGGCCACCTGGATATTCTTGGACTGTCACCGACGAAGGAGCTGGTACCCAAACAGAGCTAAGCCAGGTACATCCCTAAGCCACGAGAGATGGGTATGGAGTCCCAGGCGCTGGGGTAGATCAATCATTTTCTGGGAGCGGAGGACTCCCAAGCACACGATTTCAATGCCCAGCTGTGGGCAGGGCGGCTGATGCCTGCCCGCATCCCCGGCTGCAGGGGGGCTGGAGATGGGGCAGGCTGTGTGCACGGCGCCGGCGGGGAGAAGAGTGCCACAGCCCAGGCACAGCCTCTTTAGGCAAAAGGGAAAAAAGGAAAAAAGAAAGAAGATTCCAAGGCAGGCGGCTTTCCTGTTCAAGCAGAAATTATCCCTTGCTCTTCTGAAATATTAGAGGATTTGGCCAGAGTAAATGATGGGCGGTGTGAAGGGGGAGCAAAACCAAAGGATACGGTTTTGGCAGAGACTCCTGCGAAGCTCTAGACTCCAGGGGACAAGGCCGGGTTTGCCATGGGAACGCTGGCATTGCAGATATCCCCGCATCAGAAGCCAAATGCAGAGAACTTGGAAGTTCTGCCATTATCTTTGCACTTTTCTCTGTTTAGTATTACCTACCAGTAGAAGCCTGAAGGATTATAGCCTCGGGATTACAGCAGCTTCATCGGTTGCAGATGAGACCCTAAATCCCGGTAACCACGCGGGAGTAGGGTGTGTGTGCAACCACCGTAATGTGGCTGGGGAGCAGAAAAGCAGTAAAGGTAAATTAGGCTGATACGGGAGGCTGGGCTTATCAGTACCTCAATTGCTATTTTTCAAATACTATTTTTCCTAACGTGTAATGTTCAAATTTTCCATTTTCATCTCCATCTTACTCTTCCTTTTTATTTTGCTCTAGGAGTTTCTGTTTCTGGTGAAGGGGAAAGGCAAAAGAGGATGGGAATGGAGAATAGGAAACCCAGTCTATACCAATCGCTCATATTGTCTCTTTTAGATGATACCACTTTGGGAGACTTTGGTATAAGCCTCTGAAAAGTCATGGTAACTTGTGGTTTATTCCAGGTTTTAAATGTTGACAGAGGTCACCAAATTAAGCTTGTCTCACTTGCCGGTATTTAAGCATTCAGATATGCAAGACAAGCAGTTTTGAACAGTATAGTGCTGGAGAATTATTCATTGTTCTCGCATGAAAATGTTGCTCAACGGACTAAAACTGCCCGGTGTTGCTTTTTGGCTCCACGCTGTAGCTGAGCGGACGGCCAGGATGGTCGCTCTCCGTGCCTGCCAGATGTGAGACCAGGAACAGCTGTTTGGAGAAGGGTCCGCCCTCCGGGGCAGAGTGAAGAAGAAGCGGCAGCCCTGCTCGAGGGTGAGCCTTTCAGCCTGGCCTTAGCCGGGAAAGTCGCAGTTTGCATGCAGGCTTGGCGAAAGCTTGGTGGTTGTCCGTAAGGCGGGAGGGAGGTGGTCTTTGCTGGTTTTTCCTCTCCTCTAATACGTGGTCCAACAGCCTCAGGTGCTACCGGTCATGGTAGCATCAGTCAGTACGTGGAAACCTGTCTACCAGGACTGGACTAACTCCAACTCCCCTTTCATGCGGGCTAATTAGGAGCCGTCAGATTAAATTCACTGTTACTCATTAGAGTAGCTCCCAACCAATGGCCTATGGGCAAAAAAACCTGTCAGTACATCAGAGAAGTCACCATTTGTCGGTGTTTCTGTCCGTTAGCCCCCGCCACCAGCCGGTATCCCCACGGTAATGTGGCTCTTTGTCATGTGCACTTACACCACTGCAGATGAGGATACTCTGTTCAGATTGTTACAAATGCCTTTATCCATTCCCATTGACATTTTAAACAAACGGTGATATATTTAGTACAATAATTACAGTTATTTGATTACCTTTCTTTTAGCCTGAAGTAGAAGGCGACTGACAGATGTGAATACCTCTGAGACCAATACTCTGTAATAAACCAACATTATTTATTACAAGATGCATTTTATTAATAGGAATTGGCAGTAATTAATTCACTAAAGTTGATGTTACTAATAATTACATGTAATTCATGAAATATTTATGAAAGAAAACTGTGTATAAAAATGACGCAAAGGTCATTTAGCTAATTAGTTAATAAATATCACCAACATTTCTAGTGAATCTCTCTAATTCTGAACAGTTTCAGATTTTCCTTAGTGGAATAATTTTTGAAACATATTTTGTTCGTACGTGGAATCTTGACATGGAAGCTAACATTTCTGGTTATTGTTTTGAGCCAACGTATGTACTATTTCCTTCCCTAATTCAGTTTGTCCTCTTTCCTTGTTCATAGTGAAAGATCCTAATTAGAGATAGCACCAGCTCAATCTAATTTAGGTTATCAGTGAGTTGCGGTGTCTCCCAGTTTAAGGATATATGAATATATCTCTGTCTTTTTAACTTGATTCCACTGACTTTCCGTGGAATCAAATAACCATCATCCAAATTAATAGCTGACATCTGAACTGGAAAAATCTTAGCATCATTTCTGCTCGCTTTGAGTTCAATGACAAAAACTGCCCAGTGACCTTGTGAGATGCAGGATCAGACCCCGGCCTGTTCCACGTTCGTGCCTTGAACGGTAATATTGCGCTAATTTGGCAGCCTTTTTCACAGGATGTGCTGGTGATATTTGTAGAGTAAGGTGCAGAATGAGGTTATCATCTCATTGATTAGGTCATCCTGTGTAATTCAGGCTATGGAGAACTTCACCCTGTTTTGAATTAAGCCAAATGACTCGTGTTTGGTTAGAGCCAGTCTTTCAGAGATGTTCAGACATGCTTTGAAAATTGAGAGCCAGGGAATCCACCACATCTTTTTGTCATATGGATATGGCTTTAGTTTCTTGCTGCAAGTCAAACACAAATTATTAGGCTCAAGGAAGAGTTTGCTGTATAAAATTCCATGTTGTCTTCTGAAGAAGAGCAGACTTGGTGATCTAATAATGTTTGTTTCCATGAGTCCATGAGAGCCACCTTTGCACTTTCCTCATTCTGGCATGGCTTTATGCTCAGTCATAAAACAACCTTCAGCACTCGGCCGTTTGGCAGAGAAGAGAATTGCTTAAGGACTTCAGGGATGAGGAGGTGAAGAGAGCCTTGCGCTCACCGCCTTAGATCCAGGCCTGAGGAGCAGTGACCCAGGGCTGATGTCACTTCTGTGCGCTGCTCTGTGGGCGGGTTACGTGGCTCTGGTGCAGGTCCGAGCGGAGATACGGACACAGGGCTGCCCTAAATCAGGGAGGGGCTGGCCCGGGTTCGTAAGCTTTCTTGAGTAGCTGTTCTCTGGCTCGATGTTGTTGTACTGTCCAGAAACAGATTGCACTTAGACAACTGTTGCCATGAGGTCCTTAAAAGTAAACCTGCGTGTGGAACCACAATTCCTCTTGTTCTGTGAATAGGAGACTGCTGACCTCTGAGGAAACCTTGGTCTTTGGTACGGAGAGCTTGTTTCTAACGTGTGCCATTCACAGTAACAAAGCACGCCTAGGATCCTCCCTTTATTAAGACCTTGTCTGTGGGACAGTGCGTGTAAGAATGTCTTTCATGGTTGTCTGCCCACTGATATTCCAAACATACATAGATCAAACTCATAACTGATGCCTATGATCTACGCATAAACTGAGTTATAGGACTGTAATTGGTCTGAATCTGAATGGCCTCAACAGTGTCTCATGTCTTATTCTGTTTTTGTGGACTAACTTTATAAAATAAATCTTCCTTGAAGAACAATTTTATTTTATGGTAAGATCTGATACAGAAAATTTTACTACATTAGACAATAAAGTATATCTGGGTGGGCCATATAGTCTTGAATGGCTAATGAGCATCAATAGAAATTATTCTGTCTGATAAGCATTTGTCTTTTACTTAATAGCTGTTATCCTTAAGCACAAATCGTGCCCCATTAAAGTTGAAGATGCTCAGCCTTCGTTCAACACGACAGCACAGATCTTTGCATTTTCTGCTGTGGGGGTTGGTTAGTTAGAACATGGGGTGTTCTGCAGAAGTCACTCATTTCTGTGCAAATATGTTTCTATGCCATTTTTCATGAGGCAGCAGAGATGGTATCGTGCCTGGTGCTCTGTCTTCATGTGGATGAAACTGGCTTGCAAGGGTTTGCCGTGCATTGGTTAACTTTGAGAAGGAAATTTTGTGGAAGAAGAGCGGGTACACACAAGCATTGCCTGTAGGTACTGGGACCTGTACTGTTCAGCATCTTTGTTGGCGACATGGACAGCGGGGTCGAGGGTACCCTCAGCAAGTTTGCCGATGATACCAAGCTGTTTGGCGAGGTAGACATGCTGGAGGGGAGGGATGCCATCCAGAGGGACCTGGACAGGCTGGAGAGGAGGGCCCAAGGCAACCTCGTGCAGTTCAACAAGGCCAAGTGCAAGGTCATACATCTGGGTCGAGGCAATCCCACGCACAAATACAGGCTCGGCGGGGAATGGCTGGAGAGCAGCCCTGAGGAGAAGGACCTGGGGGTGCTGATTGACGAGAAGCTCAACATGAGCCAGCAGTGTGCGATCGCAGCCCAGAAGGCCAACTGTATCCTGGGCTGCATCAGAAGAAGTGTGGCCAGCAGGTCAAAGGAGGGGATTCTGCCCCTCTACTCCACTCTTGTGGGACCCCACCTGGAGTACTGCATCCAGCTCTGGAGTCCCCAACATAAGAAGGACGTGGACCTGCTGGAGCATGTCCAGAGGAGAGCCACGAGGATGATCTGAGGGCTGGAGCACCTCTCCTATGAGGAGACACTGAGAGAGTTGGGGCTGTTCAGCCTGGAGAAGAGAAGGCTCCGGGGAGATCTTATTGCGGCCTTCCAGTACCTAAAGGGGGCCTACAGGAGAGCTGGGGAAGGGCTTTTTACTGGGGCATGTAGCGATAGGAAGAGGGGGAATGGCTTTAAACTGGAAGAGGGCAGGTTCAGATTGAACATTACGAAGAAGTTTTTCACTTTGAGGGTGGTGAGGCACTGGCCCAGGTTGCCCAGAGAGGTTGTTGGGGCCCCATCCCTGGAGGTGTTCAAGGCCAGGCTGGAGGTGGCCTTAGGCAACCTGGTCTAGTGGGAGGTGTCCCTGCCTATGGCAGGGGGGTTGGAACTCGATGATCTTCAAGGTCCTTTCCAACCTAAACCATTCTGCGATTCTATGATTTTCCTGCGGATCAGTGTAAAAACACCCATGATCACAGAGGTGCAGGAGCGCAGTGGCAGGATTCATCCCTGTTCTGCCGCCTGCCTGGGACACAGCTGAGGGAGCCGCAGTGCTGCTCGCAGGGGGTCCCATCGTGCAGCCCTCTGTTTTGTCCTTCACTGCTTGGCCACGAGTGAACGGCCCCAGGCCAAACACCTCCTGTCTCCCCTACCTCACTACCCTGTCAGTCCACATTCTCTTTAACACACAGGGGCAAAATGGCTCTTGAAAGAATGAAGTCTCTATCCAGTCCTTGCTGAACAGAGATGCGTTGCCTTCAGATGGTGAAGGCAGGTGGCAAAATGGTGCTGGTGGTGCTCGGGGTCTGGATGTCACTGTCTGCTAAGAACTTGATGAAGGAGCTCAGATGAAAGACCTGCAGATGGAAATGACATCTGCTAATATCAGGAATTAATTACTTTGGCTTTGCTTTTTCCAACTCTTCCTTTAACAAAACAATGAATTTTTTTTTGGTGAGCCCCTCAAAGCTTTGAGGTGATGTTCCTCCAAGAGGATACTGGACAGAGAAGTGGAGAGAGAAAACAGACAAGAAAGGATGGAGAGTGCAAGGCCATTCCTGATTTTTGGCTTCACCCCTTTTGTTTGGCCGGTTCCTGATGGGGAGAAAGCTCCTTGGGCTCTGCTGGCTGCTGTTATTCACAGCTCTCCTTCGGCTGCTGAGACATATCCCAGAGAGTGAGAGACCTGGACTGGCCAGGCTCGGGCACTTCCAGATGCCATTGCTTTTATGCTAATATACCGGTATGTACAGAATAATACGCTGATGATCTCAGGTTTACTTTCTTTAAGATGAACAAGCATATATGTATAAATAATATCAAAACAATAAACCGACCGCTGTCAGGGGTGGGTTAGAAAGGAACGATTGCACTTAGTGATGAGGAATGAGTTCTTAACCCAGTGGTCCCTACTGAGGTGCCCCCGTCCTTGGCTGATGGCAGTGCCTACGCGAAATGCACGCCATCCTGTAGGGTGGTAAAGAGGATGGGCTAGAGCCACGTCAACCTCCTAGCCTTCTCCTAGTAAATTCATCTCAGCTCATTAATAAATGACAAGATGTGGTCTTGCATTATTATACAGCCTAAGTGAATAGGGAAAGCATTTTCTGAGATTATTTGAATTGCCTGCCCTGGAAAATAAAAATGAAAAAGCTCTTGTTATTTTTAACTAATAAACAGACTCTCAGGAAGAAAAAGCTTCGGCAGCAAACGGAAGAAACAGCAAAACAAGGTAAGGGAAATATGCACACGAGGGTCTGTGGCACAGAATATGTACAAATCCACAGTACCTCTTCTTGCTATGTAAACCATTTTAGCCTTTACTTCAGTTACAAACAGTCCTGCTGATGGGCAATCGCCTTTTTTCAAAAAAAAAAAAAAAAAAAAAGGAACAATTTCGAATTGCCTCGAATAAGCTTCCTAACAGGCAACTGGTTCTGATAGAACAATTTTAAACTCTCTGTCTCCTTATCTTCTGTCGACATCATTTTTCAGAAGGGGCAACAGGACCAAATTAAATCGTTCTACTGCAGACAGTCTGTCTGTCTGATTGCATTGCGACTGTTGCCCATTTTGAAGATTTTCTCTAGCAGTTTAAAACTAAGATGGGAGGAAAGTTCATGTGTACCCACGCACACAGAGGCACGCAAACCTGTGCCTCCCTTCCCTTATGCTTACCCAATTATGATATACATGGACAGCGTGAGAAATTCAGAGTCCAGTTGTTCTACCCCACGGCCAGCTCCGTCTGGTTGAAAGTGTCAGAACTGTCGCTCCCTCCCCCTTTTTTTTATTTTTGTTTTTTTTTTTTCAAAGACAAACTAAGAGCTTGAAAGAAAGAAAATAATGAGAAGAGGTAGGTGAGTTATTTTAACCCATATATTACTTGTGGAAAGAAGCATAGGGCAGTGCTTAGGTCTGATTTGTCGCGTTCATGCTAAGGCAGGAGCAAAAGGCTTGGTTGTCTTTTGTCTTTGGTAATTCTTGTGCTTTCTTCTCATCTCTGAAGCCTTGCTGGTCTGCAGAAAGTTTGATTTTTTGACTGGGGTGCAGCTGTTAGGGCTGAATAGGAACAGTGAGCGCGGTGGAAGAGAAAAGAAACTGGGAAATGAGATGCGCTGCAGCCAGCAAATGGATTTGGAGAACCTGATTGCTGTATAACAAAAGAAGCCTCTGGGATATATTTTACTTACTGTTGGAAAGGAGAGAGCTGTGGTCTTGGGACATGTTTCTAAGGCCTGCAATGCACATTCATCGCCTTTGGATTGTGTCCAAGTGCTGCTCAGAATCCCGATGGCTCTTGAGCGGCATTAAATCAAGATGGATGTCACTTTACATCTCATTGCAAATGCACTACCTGAAGCAGGGGCTTGCACGTAGCATTCCTTTTCAAGCAGAGACTTCTGCCTCGAGGGAGGTTTGATCTAGCTAGGAAGAAAGGAGGAAACCCTTTTCTCGTGCCCCGGTCTGCTCGTCACTCGGTGTATAACCAACTATGAGTCACCAAAACCTCTTCCTCGAAAGCTTCGCGTCGTGTTCAGGGGATCCAAGTCAACGCTCCTTAGCATGCCCTTGTGCTGAGGGCACGAACAAGGAGAGCAGACGAGCTGTGTCTTCAGGCTGGAGTGATTCCCCACTGCTATAACAGTTTTAGTCAGCTATTATGGGGTGTTGGCTCCTATTGCGGATCACCAGCTTGTGTAATTGCTCCATCTCCACTGACTACAGGCCGATGCTCTCTGTGCGTCCTGCTGAAGGCTCGCTTCTTTGTTTCTTAACGTCTTAGAAAGTCACAAGCTACCGGCTGAAATCCTTCCAACTAACTTTACAGGGACAATATAAGTACCCGTGGAGGGAATATTTTATAATTTCTCTGTTGGGAGCTAACGTCGTAGTTGACCTACTATTTGTTCATGTATTTATATAAACCACCAGTAAAGAAGCGAACATGTAAGACCGGTAATCGTTTCTTCAACAACAAATAAACATATGTAGTATATATTATTAATATATTATTAAATATGCAGATAAGCAATACAATTTTTAAAAAGAATGAATGGTTTGTGAAAAGAAACACAAGACATTATTAAGAGAGGGTCTTCACCATCTACTCCCCTGTGGAGAAAGATATCTTAACCAAGACAGCTTTATACAGAAGAGGAAGCCTTGTCATATATGCTCTGGAAGCAAACATGAGGCAAGAGGTGGAAGTACATAATGTCAGGTGCTAATTTCCAGGAACACATCGTGTATCGGCCGTGTTTGCACTGAGGGGTTGACGTGCATTCCTGGTGTTGGGCTTCTATCAAATCACAGAATGGTTTAGTTGAGAAGAGACCTCAAGAGATTGTGTGGTCCAGACCTTGCTGAAAGCAGAGGTACATCCTCAGGTGGGCTCTGCTCTCCCTGAAATGCTCTGTGTGCCGCTGGACCAGCATGAAGCTACTTCTCCACAACCAGGCACCCAGTCTGAGATGATGCTGGGAAACGTCCTTGTTTGGAACAAAGGGAAATGACATTGTTATGGCTGGGAATGTAAAGAAAACCATGGGTACTGCACCTATTTTTTGGGTCTGAATTCTGGCTAATTTCACTTCTGGCATCAAGTGAAACGAAGTAAACCGCAGTGCTCTGCCATTACAGCCTGTCTTCGACCGTGCCCATGGCTGTGGCATGTGAAAGCAGTATCTTCTTTGTAGCAGATGGTTATTCAACAGGGTGAAGTCCTTTTGGTGTTGAATTAGTGGACGCTGGTCATTGAAATGCGGGTCTAAGAAAAACTGCTGAAGTCCCAGCGCAAAGTCAGCATGTTTTTATAAGCTGGTGGAGCCGCTGCAAAGCAGCGCCCATCCTTTCTATTTCTACTCATGCCAGAAGTAACTGGAGGTGGAAGGAGATCTACCTACATCTGATGTGTTACGCAGCGAGCTGGGGCTGGGGGGGCACTGGGGGACGTGGTCCTGGCACCCTCATCCCGCTCGACCTTCTCACGGCACTTTCTTTCTTTGGCCGGAGCTCGGTGCCATCCAGGCACTGTTTTGCTCTCCGTGAGGATCCGTCCCCCTGTTCCTGTGGGTGCGCTTTGCTGTCTCGTGTCTGCCCGGCCGTGCTCACAGCACCGGGCGAAAAAAAAAAAAAAAAAGGGACTGTGAAGGAAGCGGAGAGTCAGGAAAACAAACCCACGCTTTTCTCTAGGAGCCCTTGGTAGAAACCTTAGAAGGTGTTAAATTGATTTAATCCCTGCCGTGTTTTATTTGGCCACCGCTTGCAAAATGCTGCTGTTGATTGTGGCGTAAGAAATGAATTATGCTAATTTAGCCGGTGCTTATAAATGTAGTCTTGAACATGGATGTTTTTAGAGATGGATGTTTTTAGAGATGCTTAAACCCCACCCCCCAAACCTGCTTTAAAAATACAAAAGCTCTCCCTCCCGTACAGTAGAATGGAAGCTTTTCTAAAGCCCTTAACACCCCCCCCCCCGCCTCCTTCTTCTTGAAAACACATTTGTAACCATTAGTTTGGTGTCATGTTCCGTGATGGGGGTATTTTCGCCCTTTGCATCCCTCGGTGGCAGGGTGAGGGCTGCGGGAGGGAGGCCGGTGCCTCTCCAGCCCCGCTCATCATGAATCATGTCAGTCCGGAGGGAACCCGAGCTGCTCCCCAGCCCAGCAAGAGCTCCAGGCTTCCCAACTGCCTTCCCGATGAAAATTTTTTGGGAAGAGGTTTTTAGGCTTCCTTTCATTAATGGCACCATTGCATTAGAAACTAATTAGAACCAGAGGTCCTCTGTCATGTTTTGCCCAGAAAGCAATTTCTCTTGCCAGTGTTGAAATGCCATAACATAATAAGGAATAGCCCTAAATTTGTCGAAGAATCATAAGCCCAAACAAGCCAAGCAGCTGTAGCAGAATAGATACTTTCTATTAATATGTCCTGTCAATACAAGTCCAATATAAGGTACGAAACTGGAAACTTTCTAAACGTGTACGTTCTATGTATAGTAAGCTTTCTATATAAGGACTGTCCTCAGGATGAAAAATGATTAAAATTTGAAACAAACAAAAATATTTTGCCCAGAAAACAATTTCCTGTTGGAATCGCTAACTTTGATAGCGAAATATTCCGTCTCATAGAAGCCTATAAATAAAAGCTGAAAAGCAATTAGTTAGATACTGGAAGAAAGAACAAGATCAGAAAGGCAACGAGTTGTGGATATTGTGTTTTCTGTTATGGCAGTCCGATAGTTTACAGAGATTTTTCTTTTTTAATCCTCATTTCCTTTCCACGAGCCTGATTCTGGGCACGGTTGTGTGCACGTGTGTGCCCAAAGCGGTGCCACATGCGCTAGAAGCTATTTGTTTGAATAAGGCGGGATGGCAGTGACATCTGCATCTGTATTAGACTTTCTCTTTGCTGTTGTTGTCCTTCCAGAATGTTTAAAGTAAAAATAAGATTTCCTATGAAAATATGGTTGGCTGCACAGAGAAATTATTTGGTACCTTTCCAGAGCGCCGGGATCCTACCTGTTTCTAACTGGTAAGGTAAATGTTTATATTTTCACTTGGTTATGTATTTAATTGCCATTATTATATAGCCTAACTGAATGGGAAAACAATTTTCTGAGATTATTTGAATTGCTTGCCTTGGCACCTCTGCCTTAAAAACTACAAAAGGCTAAAAACAAGTTTTGGTTAAACAGAAGCTCTCTTGTATTTGTTAAAGATTTTGTTGCTGTGATTGGTGTTGATTATTTTTTCTTGGCCTTGGGGTGAAATATGCCCTTCATTTTGGGCAGTTAGGGTGGGCATTTGTTGCGCTGGTTGTGTACTTCCCCAAATTTGCCTGCACAATTTTTTTAAAGGTCATCACTTGCACACGCCAATAACCCAATTCCGCATTCACGTTAAGAACAAACGAAGCCTTCGCTGTTTCTCTTCCTTCAGAGGCACGTGTGTCAGCAAGGAAGAGCTGCACAGCCAGCAGCGGCCCTCGGAAAATTACAAAATAGAGGTTATTTCTTAGTCCCAGCTCACATGAGGATCTTGAAGAACATAGAGCTGGTAGTCTTGATGTTAGTAAATGATTAAGCATATTTTAGTGTGTTGAGTAGCTGCTAAATCTACATTGATATCCACTGATTAGGAAGCTATTGAGGGTTTTAAACTTTGATGATGCACCAGTTTGTATAACCTCTTTATTCCCAGTGTTTTCCGTACCATTCCCTTACAGCCCATCTATAGCGCACGGGTACCAGGCATACATGCTACTTGCAAACGCAAAGTTGAAATTGCACAGAAAGAAGTAGAGATGTTTTTTCTGTACAAAAGGTTTTTAACACCACTGTTGCTTGTGTATTGCATAGATTATTATTTTTTTTTAAACAAAGGTAATTCAGTATAAGGTGTGTGTTCACAGGCAATTCCATGTATGAATTCAAATACCTCTTCCCGTGCCTTGCATTTGTCAATATTGGCTGTCACCGCTGTCATGTAGTCAATTTATCTACTTGCTGGGTTTCCTCTGATATTTCTCTGAACTTAATCTGTGCAAATCACTTTCTAATCCACAGCAATATTTTACTTCTCACCTCTCACTGCCTTTTATAACAGCCTCTTCTCAGCAGTTTTGAGAAAAGTTTGTCAAAACCCCTAAGCTGAGCTTCTGTCTTGCTTCCTTCAAGATCTTAATATTAGATAGAAATAGCAATAATAAACAGCCTCTGTAAGGTAACATTTTTGGCCAGTGCTTCGTGATTTTTTTTTTTTATTCCTTTTTGATGTGAGAAGATCTGTCACTGAAAGCCAGCTATATGTGAACAGTTGTGTTTTGTTTTGTTTTTCATTTCCCTCCTCCCCCCCGCCAAAAAAAAAAAAAGCATCTTACCTGTTGATATGAAATCAGATTACACTTGGGAAGGGAGAAATTTGGGGGGGGGGGAGATATTTTAACTAGTTTACTTACCAGTCCTACCAAATGAAACCAATTTGCTTTCAGATGCAAATCTGCTGCTCATGTAAAACCACAAGGATTTGCAAAATTACATTTCTAAAGCAGAGAAAATGTCAGCAAACTCCGAAATGAAAAAAACTTCCTCTTTATCCAGACTAATCTTTATGAATTATTAGGGTGAGGAAAGACATAATAGGGCTTGTAATGAAACCAAACTTCAGAATTCCTCATAGCACCCTCATACTAAAGATTTTTAGGTAAACTGCAGGGGCTTTTTGTACAGTATATTATTTCCATGTTGTTTGACTTCTTTTCACTTGACATCAGATTAGCCAACAGGTTAAATATTGTGGTTTCAAAGTGTTAATTTAGCACATTTGCAAATTAGGATTTTAACATATTTGGAATTTTGATGAGACTAAAAGCCAAACCGTAATGTCTAAAGCAGCTGATTTTAGGTGTAGTTCAGCAATTAAGTTAATTTCTAGCTTTCTGATGCTGAGAAGGACACTCAGTGCCGATAATAGCTTATTTTCTGGGACGCAGATTGGGGACCTGACTGCAAACTTTCAAACGAACACGTGTGCTCGATTTGTCTATTTGTATTCAAGTTTACCTTTTTTTGGTTGTCAGTAACACTACCCCACCTGCCCTATACAGCTTGTAGTGCTCAAACCTATTTGGAAAATCATGTGAATAGGGATTTGCATCATTACAATTTCCTTTCCATTTAGGAAGCATCTGCTATATCTTTATAAGTAACAGGTTTGAAGAGGCCACAGGCTGTGATACAGACTAAACCATTATTAAAATGAAACAAAAACTTAAAAAAAAAAAAAAAAAAAGCTGGCTGAACCTAATTCAACAGCAGTTTCAGCATTTTTTTTTTTTTCCCCTTTTTACCTTGAAAAGGTTAAAAGCATTTGGGTCCTTGTGGAAAATGTAATTGCGTTTCAGCCTTGTTTATGTGTGAATCTAAAGAATACTGATAATCTGCCACGTGAAAAAGTTCTGTTCTTCTGCTAACAGGCAATCCTTCTTGTTCCTAACAGGTCTTTCTATTAAGTAAACAGTTAAGGCCTAATTGGAGCTTTTATCTGTACCATGTCACACTAACTGATCAACCATTGCTAGCAGTCATATAAATGTCATTTTAAGTACCTCGATTGTACAGATCCGAGTAGTACAAGGAACGAGGAAAAACCTCAGCTGCAGTTTTTCTTAATAACGTATAAAAAGCAAAAGTCCTACGAAGATGCGTCCGAGCAGGTTAAGTTAACAATATTATCCCGCTAACCTTCGTGCAAATCATTTCCACGGGCAGCTGGAGGTTTTGTCAGGGGAATTGACTTATCCCAGGACGTTCCTCTAATTGGGTTTTCCGTGCTTTTGCAGGTGGGTAGCACCATCGCTGTATGCTTCTTAGTTCGCTCTTTATCTCATGGCAAAGTTCTAACACAAAATATTTCTGCCGGACTTGGGCTGTTAGTCTGCCTACGTGATCACCGGGAGCCCTACACAACGAAAACTTCTGTCCTGTGATTTTCCTGGAGTGAGATACGCACTCTCCTCCCCAGCTTCTCCCATCCTCTCTGTTTCTCTGCCCAAACACCGGCTTTGCAGGAAAAGAAAACAACCCCCCTTTTAGAATTGTTTTAGACAAGTAGGATTTTGTTTGTTTATGTGTTTGTTTGCTTCACTTCCTAGTCATCGCCTGAAAGTCCGGCTTTGGCTTCTCCTGAGTCCCATTGCACACATCCCAAATGGAAAGAAAAAATATAACTTCGCTTTCCAAAAGCGCTCAGCGTTGGTTTGTTCTTGCTTTCAGTGGGAGCACGGTTTAGCCAGGGCACAGCGAATTCCATCCCAATCGATGTTAGAAAACAAGGTCCAGAGAACACTTGTATCACTTTTGAAAAATTACAGGCTGGCTTTCCAGGCATCGTTCCTCTGATTATTTTTACTTCTCTCTACACATCCCCTGATCCAGAAATAGAAGCTTCCTTTTTCCTGATAATACTGCAGTTCCATATTGGTTGGCAGGCACCACAAGAGTTGCTGTCAGTAGGATTATTATTAAGCTCATTAGAAAACTACAAATGTGTTTCACGTGTTTCAGATGTGATTTTGAGTCCTTTGGTTTTGAAAGCTGGACTTGGGAGGGGAATCTGACTTTGAAACAACAGTAGCAACTCTGTCTTTGAACATCAAGCCTCTTACAATTGTCTCCCATCTGGCCCTGTCAAA
Source organism: Vanellus vanellus (assembly GCF_965231255.1). Classification (NCBI taxonomy): domain Eukaryota; kingdom Metazoa; phylum Chordata; class Aves; order Charadriiformes; family Charadriidae; genus Vanellus; species Vanellus vanellus. The sequence continues at coordinate 5,321,300 of NC_138912.1, read as the reverse complement.
TTAATGGAACTCTAGAAAACAGGTCATTGAGCTCGTTCCTTGTCTCAAGGCAGAACTGAATGTATCTGAGTCATTTGTGAGAAAGAAAGATGAATACTCTCTTCCTAAGGTCCACCTAGCCCAGTACCCCCGTCTTCAGCCGCAGCTCGTAGTGTGTAGTGTACACCAGGGCAGGGACACGGCCATCCCACCGCCCTGAATACTCTTCCACCCCCTCACACTTCAGATGTTTCGTGATGTGGAGGTGGTGTCCTCAAGTTTAAAAACTGACTCGTCCTCCTCCCCTCACCCAGGCCTCCAAGTCTGGCTGCCCATGTTACCGTAGGGTATGGATTTTACATCTGTCCTGTCCTGCCCTGACTGCATGAAGCGTTGCAGAGCCCTTAACAAGCCGGCAGGGTTTGATACGGTGACATCTATTGACTTCAAGGTGCATAATGCAGCTGCAACCAGATCATCTTGCAGGTTGAAAGGGAGAGTGTTTTCACTTGGGTTACCAAGCAAAGAACATCAATTTTTGCCATCGACACAGAAAGCCTCTAAAAAAAGGCACTTGGAGAGCAGGGGCTGAACCCAGGTGCCTCACCTGCCACTATGGGGATGACATAAACCAGACCAGCTTTGGCATATGTTGATCTTGAAGGCAAACCTGTGTTAAACCAAGCAAACAGGACGTGGTGGCCATCCCCGTAGGTCGTCGCATCCCTCATCCTATTTGCTGTGTTGCAAGCCGAGAGAGCAATTTTAGTTCACTGCCTCCTGATTTTTCTAGGTTTACCCTACCTCCACCTCACATATTTATTGCAAATCCCTTTGAGAATTTCATACCGACCTCCTCTTTCCACCTCTGATGCGGTATCATACCATCTCCCACAGCTGGGATTCAGATGAAATGTTTCAGTTCAGATCCTGCTTAGAGGCAGCCATCCCCACCAGGACTTTACCCTGGAGAAAGGGTCTCTGGAGGGTCCAAAGGAAGAAACGCACCTCTTCCCTTCAGCTGAGGTGGGAACCAGCTGTCTGGAAAAAAGTTGACCTTGGGCTAGTCAAGTTAGGAGATAACCTCATAGTCCAGGTTTGGTGAGCTCTGGGCCAGAGGAGCAGGCAGGAGTGTAGGAGCACTCAGTGCAGATCTTGCACTCACACATCTGGTCCTATTTGCAAAAGGTTGGGCTGATGGAACATGAGTGCGATGGGATCGTAGCTTTGGTGTTCGTTTTGCCCGGTGATGTTGATTCAGTTGTGTTTCATTAGTGGTGATGCTGATTCAGTTCCCTCCAGGCACACTTACAAATTTGGACTCTGCTGCTGTGGCCAAAGCTCTGTTTCAGTGTTGCCCCCTGCGGTGGGGATACCCCCGTGTCCCAACTTCCGCAACAAAGAAGAAATCAGTGAGAGGTGGTGGAGGGACCGCTGAGCTCTTGACAAACCGAGAGAAAAAGCTGGGGCAGCTCATCCCTCATATCAGCCAAGGAACCAGGATGCTGGGCTGGACTGGGGCCAACTGTGTTTTGCTTAGTCAAAGCGAATAATAATAGTGCTGTCTGCGACGTGGGAATACAGAGACGCACGCAAAAGTACGTATACACGCACGTGAAAATCCTCATTCCTCATCCTTTCTTTTCCAAGGCTACTTTGATAAGGAGATTTCTTTTTATCCTCCAGAGTTTTGTTAAGAACTGGGAGGTATCCCCTTTCAGGGAGGCTGTTTTAGCTCCCCAGCAGCATCCCTGCTCCATTGTTTGGAGCAGCACGATGAAACTTTTGTGCCCGTTGGTTGAGCTCATGCCCTCCGGCCCCCGGGCAGATCGTTCTTCCTGCAATTAGTGTTCATGGTTAGCTAAGCAGAACCTCTACAACACATCTTCCCTGCTTTGAAGGTTATGTTACATGGTTTCAAAGTGGCCAGAGGAAAGATTGCTATATGAAGGAGATATCTGGGAACATCCATTAATTACTTGTCTATTTAATGCTTGTGTCTTGGGCTATTTATTAATTTTTTTTTTTTTCCAATTTAACACGTAATAAAGCGGGACAGCCAGTAAGAAGACAGTGGTTTTAAAATTTTTCCAATGAATATTGTCCCAGGTTTCAAATCTCTTTCTTGGATTTGAGACAAGAGGTGGTATTTTTATTTCTGCAGAAAATTTGCATGTGTTGTTCTTAAAGTTTTTGCATTTTTGCAAATAGAGCGAACATATATTTTTTTTCTAATACTGTATGTACAGAGACCTCCGTATATTTGATCTTCACTGAAAAGATCAAAAGTGACGTAACTTTTCACTAGTAAAAGTCGTATTGCTTTTAAAAAAGGGTGATACCACTTTTCCTCTTTAATAAGTGAGGGTAACCGAGGCAGGAATAGTTTAAAGGACTTTTCTAGCAGCAGAGCTAGGAATACACCCAGGGCGTCACTGCCGCAGCCCTCCAGTGCAGACAGATCAATGGTGGGTTCAGGAGTACCATGGTTCTGGAAGCGATCTCCCACCTGGCTGCCTGTTGCTCTGAGATCTTTCTTTCTTTCTGTTTACAGGGGAAAATAACTGTTGGTGCTCTCCCTCAGGGCGAGGACATATTAAGCACTGGCAGGACATAGACAATGTCGTGGAAAATGGCCAGAGAGGTGGAGCCCTTTGTCTGTTTTGTGGGTAATCTGAATAAACCACTCTCATACTGTGTCTTGCTAAGGAATTTTCATGGCCCCAATGAACATTTGCATTGCTTTTGAAAGAGAGTCGTTAGCAAAAAGATAATTAACCCTTCGGTAAATGAGTGATGGGACCCGCTGGAGTTAGCACCCCTGACGTCTGAGATACGGTGATGGCTGCAAGTAAAAGAAACATCAGGTTTTGTTTTGGAATTTCTTTGACTTATCCTCTGCCATTCAGAAAGAAAAGTAAAATATTGTAGCTATTACTTAGATAAGAGTGATTCTGTTAATGCCTACCTCAGAGCAGACACAATAAAGCTACAGAAAGTTGCTAACACGACTGGTGCGTATGCAGTAAACAACTTTGTTCCATGTTTGTTCTGGGTCACATTCAAATGATCTCTACTGTCGTGTTGTTTTCATTTAAAACGATGTGTAAAGTCAGTTGCGAACAGGATTTCCTACGAGAGACACGGGAAACTTGGGATGGACAAAAAATATTCTTAATGATGATGGCATGGCCAATATGTTGCATAAATGCCCCCTTTGCTAAAAATATCTCCGGGTCAAAGCTTCTGCTTGTGTAAAATGGTGTAAGGAGCAGAGTCTGTCAGAGCCTGGGGACATGAGCACTTGGGCAAAAATTTGCTTGGATGCAAATGAAGTTCCTGGACGATCCCAGCTCCGGGAGCCCCGGGAGCCTCCTTTGCCGGGTCCCGCTTGAGGAAGAGTGAATGCTGCACTTGAATTTTACATCCAATGCTAGAAGGCATTGATTTTTCATTTCACGTATATTTGCTTTCCCTTATTAGCTCAAGTTTTATTGGGAGCAATTTATTTTTCAGACTTTTTAGACTAACGTTTATGCCAAACTGAGGGTGCCATCCAGCTCCGGCGGGTAGCAGAGCACACGCTCTCTCAGATCGGCGCAGCAGCTTCTTGGGATTTTTTTTCTGTGCACGAGTATAGAATTTTTTTCGATACGGGAGTAGCTTGTGAATTGCTCGCTGAACATTGTTGGGATGCGGTGTGCATCCCCGTCGCCATATACAAATATCAGGCAAATTTTAACAAACGCGTCGTTCCTGGAGAGGGTGGCTGTGACCGAGGGCAGCAGCACGGGTGCGAGCGGACCTCCGTTCTCTCTGCAGCAGCAGCTGCTCTTCCAGGAGACTCTCTGTCAAAGACAATTTTGCTGTGATACCATGAGCCAAACAACTTCTCTTTCCTTACTGGTCTACGGTGTGTTATTCACTGGTTGCTGTTACCCCCTACTCTAGAAATAACTGCTCTTCGAGAATATCTCTTTTATTACAGTACCTATTCTAGGAATAACTGCTTTTCAAGAACATCACTTTTATTATAGCACCTGATACCGGACTTCTTATTCAAGCAACACTTGAAATTGGCACTTATGGATTTGTCCTAAAAAATGCCGGATGATTTGGGTGTTCTTTGGGCTGAAGAGCAATAACCGTTGCTGGCGATACGGCCTCTCGATTGCGGTCGCCGGGTTTGGGGAAAGGGTCTCTAACTGTAAAACATATTTTTGTTGTTGCCATGCTTGAAATGATCTGTGAAATAAATTGTTTTAATGGATCAAATTATTGGGATATTTAATTTTGGCCGTGGCCTGCCGGTGTGTAAATGGCCCTCGAGAAAAGTTTGTTCTCTTAACAGATAAACTTTGAAAAAAGGATTATTCTATTAGCCTGTGTGCTAAAGGCAAAAGTATAGTTTACCTGGCAGGTTTTAAATGGATAGTTATGAGTTCACTGTGACCAAAATATCAGTGAAAGTGAATCACAGGTGATCACTTTTTCTAATGTAAATCATTTAACATCGGTAATTTTCCTCTGTTGCCAATGCCATTAGTTATTTCAGAGGTAAAAAAAAAAGGATGTTTTACTTACTTTTTTTTTTTTTTTATATTTTACTAGGTACCCATAGCTTAACTTAATGATTTGTATAAGTGATAGTAATTGCTGAAACTACAGTTGAGTATTATTAGCTATAAAATGAACATGGTTATATGTCCAACACAACTAGCAAGGAACAGAAATGCAGTTGTATCCAAGAGAAAATAATTACAGCAATAATCAGTGTAATTCATGATAATGGCTGAATTGAATTTCACACCATAGCTCCAAGCACTTACATTTAATGAATGTAGTTTGTGCTTGTTTACTAAAAAGGTTTTTAGCAGAAAATCGATAATGTAACTTCAGTGTTTCTAATTGCAAATGTAATTTTTTTAAAAAGTAGCGGTTCAATAAGGATTTTGTAGGGAAAATTAAGGTATGTAAGTACAGCGAATGCTGTTACTTTAATTAGGCTACCTGTACATTAGTGGTATAGCTCCTTAATATTTATTTATTACTACATATTGATTAAAATTGGTTTGCATTCCATTTTTAAGACTAGCTAGTGTAATGAACATTGAAACTTTTCTGTAAGTGCTGGCTGTGACTAACTATATCACTTTATAATGGGACTGTCCTCACAAAGAGGTGTTTTTACCTTAAAAGCATTATCATAAGAGCAAGGGAATATAGGCTGGTCTACAAAGCTGCTTTCTACATGGTGAATACAAAAGAGTTGCTGGTCCTTTACTTAGAATAGCAAAAGAAATAAAGTGATTGGCACTTGCGGTATAATTATAATTGCTTAATTGGCCCAAGGATATTCTTGGCCTCATTTCCTCATTCCTGTGAGAAAAACTGTTAATTTTTAAAATGACAATGAAGCTGAGGAATGTAATGCCAAATGAAGATTTCCGTTCCTTGGCCTTGTGGTCTCTACAGCGATCTCCTAGATCACAGCTTGGCTGTGGTACCTAGAGGTTATTAAGATAAACAACTCCAACAAGAAGAACCGTAAATAAACCCAGAGACTGGTATATAGGAACAAACCCCACAGTCCTACTTTTACTGAAGTGGAGCGTGGTGACTGATGCACGTCCGAGGCTGGGGAGTATAAAAGAGGTAGGAGAGAAGGCAGAGCATTTAGAAAAGAGCAGGGAAGATGGGGCCCTCAGAGGTGGGCTTTCTGGAGCTCAGCTACGTGCAAACACAAGTGGCTTTCACCTGTAGGATCTTTTTTGCTCTTGGAGACGTAGGCCCAAGTGCTACACTGATGGAGACGGGAAGACCCATGAATCCCTTCTGAACTCTCTCCTACAAGTAACTGAACCACCTTTATAGTCTGCAGGGACAGTCTTCCATGTGTTAAAATTCACAGCTAGTGGAGGTGTTTTGTCTTAAAATCATAGAATGGGTTGGGTTGGAAGGGACTTTGAAAGGTCATCTGGTCCAACTCTCCTGCCATGAGCAGGGACATTCAAGTTATGTCAGGGCAGGTTTAGATTGGATATTAGGAAGCATTTTTTCACTGAAAGGGTTATTAAACATTGGAATAAGCTGCCCAGAGAGGTGGTGGATTCACCATCCCTGGAGGTGTTTAAGAAAAGGGTAGATGAGGTGCTTAGGGACATGGTTTAGGAGTGGTAGTGTTTTTATCAGGGTAGTTTAATGGTTGGACTTGATGATCTTAAAGGTCCCTTCCAACCTCACTGATTCTATGATTCTATGATTCTATGATCTTCTCATTGACGAGAAGAAAGCCACGAAGTCCTGGGTCCTACAAAACCAAGCTGATATTCCAGCGGGAGGGATGCCATTGTCCAACCAACTGCCATAATATGGTAACCGGACTTAAAAAGTGGCAGCAAATTAAGCGAGATTCATTGGGGAAATATTAAGACATACGGAAGGGTTTAAATATTAAACCTGGATCACTCAAGATTTGTGCCCTGACTATTTTCTGCGGCTACCGGCCCTCGCCGCTAGAACCAGCGCTGCATTTTCTGCTGGGTTCAGTAAGGCATTTTACTCTACAAAAACAACTAGCTCCTTTCCAACCAATGATTACTTGTAATTATGCTTTCCCCTGCTATTATTCTAATAGACTGTCATGCTGCACAGAGGAGGCGTTTGGAGGCTGCTTTTATGGATGGACTGTTGGAACACTTAATATAGCTCTATTTTTGAATTATCAGGTTCTATCCTTTTGAAGTCTGTGTTAGTGGAACTCCTATTTATGAAATGTGCTGTGCTTAAAGGTTTGCTATTGATGAAGAGGTCCAACAGAGGCCTTTATCGTAAGTACTGTAGCATTCTCCCCGAGAAATAAATAGCCTTGCTAAAAGGTATGTTGTGTACCAAGGTTGCAAATTATCAGCCAAGCACCTTATAACTGTATACTTCAAAAATACCTTTCTGCTTTCTGTTTGTTCTCTTCTTCCACAACATGAGCGGTGTTTTTAAAAACACATAAGGAAAAAAACCACCCCAATCTGTTGGATCTTTAATTGGACAGCGCGTTCTCATTGTAACTCTTTAATATACATATACATCTTAGCGGAAGGAGCTGTTTGCAGACGTGTCATTTACTGCATTAAGTACCGCGAGTTTTGAGGGAGTTTTCAGCTCCCACGCAGCGAGCGATTTCAATTGCCGAATTATTGGAGAATTCCATCACGGTGGCCACCACACCAATGCCTCCAAAGCTGTGAGCTGAGGATTACTACCCAACTAATTAGGAAATAATAATGAGAACAATGGCATACATACAGAAAAGAAGAAAAAAAGTCGGATATTGTCAAAGTCACTAAAAGGCTAGAAGTAGAAGGTAGAAGGCATCTCTGTACCTTCGTTCCCATTTGTGTTGAAGACTGGGAGCTCAGTCGTGCAAGGTATTGCCTGCTCTTCCTCCCATTTGAAACCGCCTCCCAAACCCTCTCTTTGATTCTGTCATTTGCCACCGCTCCGTACCTTCAGCTCTTAAGCCAAAGTGCGCTGGTGATAGGATATACATTGATTTCTCTATCTGCCGCTGAGCGGTACCGTGGTGTAGGACCAGAATAAATCAGAAGAAAGCTCTGCCAATAGAGTGTATTTCAAAAATTAAAAGGAAATATTAATTTTTCATTATATACTTTTCCATTATCATGACACGCTGACCTCTGTGGAAGCTACTACGTCCACCCATACCTTTCCTCTCTGTGGGAGCATATCCTTAGGCTGTCTTTGCTGATCTGGGGTGCTGAGCCGGGACCGGGGACCAGAGCTCCCGGTGTGCTCCGGGACCTGGGGCTGGCGAGACACGTGCCGAATGGGCTGCTGCTGAGCGGGCGAGCTGTGGGGGACAGGAGCATCACCCGGGAAAGGAGTGGGCACGTGAAAATGCAAAGGTAGCGGATGCTGCCTCACGCAGGGGGTTTACATTTAACACAACAACTAAGGCAAGTCTTGCTCTAAAGTGTTTATCCGGAGTTTTTCATTTGGAGCCGCAATGTATCAGAACCTTGACTTTGTACTCCCTAATTCATCTTTACTTATGTATTTTACTATTACCGATAGCTTTCCCCTTAAGCCTGTCTATTTGCTAGTAGATTTGACAGATGACAGCTACTCTTTGGGATGTTAGATGGCGTTTGTACGGCTATGATGCCAGGAGCGTTCTGAGCGCTGGTGTTGCATATTTATTGATCTCCATATTCCCAATAATCTGATGCACGTCACATTTGACAACATTATGTGGAGAGGTCAGCTGTATGGGGCTAATGAAACTGTTTCAAAGATGGATGTTGTTTTCCACAACATTAACCTTGCAAATAGCTGTCACTAGTGCATTTCACTATGGGGCTTGGCGTTTGAGAACCTCCCTTATTTTATTGTTGATGTTAACATTAAACAAAACCCGAAGCCATTAAATCTCAGTATTTATGTACGATAGAAAACATGGACGACATGGCATCACTCCAAATGAAAATCTTATTAACAGCATACGGTGCTTGTGGCAAAGTCCCGAACAATCTGAAAATTGGTTTGGCTGTCTGAAATGTTTGACAGATTAGCTAAGGATGATGTAAAAGGACTGAACAGGGAACAGCTGAATTCTAAGGATTAAAGTGGCAAATAGAAAACCCTGATGTAATCAAAAAGCGCATTGCACTTTCATATTTTACTGCAATATTACTGTTCTCACCAGGAGCTTATTACATCCAGGGCGATATAAAATTTAGATTACCCTTTTATTTTAAAATTATTTCACTAGCGTGTGCAATGTTACGAGGAAGCACTCGATTTCTACAAGAGGTCTCTTGAAGTTCTTTTTCCTTAAAAAGTACTGTTACGGTGATTTAAATATTTAATTGTAGGTTTTCTGCTGTCATGCTGAGGCACTTCAAAACAGGAGTCCTAAGGGCGATAAAAATAATCCTTGGAGGCCTCTTTTCCACAGTACAGTGTTTTAGAACAGTTGTAGTAACTCTTTTTCGATGTCATACTGCATCTTTTGTAATGTAAATTTTGCACATACTTACAGAGCACAATTCCAAATATGATTTTGATAGGCAAGCAATTTAGAAACTGCTTATGTTGGCCATCGGAGCTGTGAAGTGCCACATATTTTTCCAGCGTCTTCTGGGACTTCGGTGCTTTTTAAGTGAGACGGAAAAATATACCCAGCCCTTGTCCTGGTCTGGAAACCCATGATTACATTTTAATATTTTAAAGTGTAGTCAGTAAATGTTAACAGAAAGACCATTCACAGCGGGTGAGATTCTGACCCACGCGGAGGGGCTGGCAGGAGTAAAGGTCAGCCGACCGCAATCAGGACAGCGGAACGTGGCCTCGCAAGGTCTTTAAGGTGATGGGAGCTGGAGCTGTTCGACGTCTCTGTGGAGCAATAGGTTCTAAGGCTGCTCTGCAGCATGACCTACTCACGGTGCAGTCCTCAAATGTTAGGCAATAATTTTGTTGTTTAAACTGGTTTTAACAAAGCCATCAACACGCATCCAGGCTCTGCTTGTAGGTGAGGTTTCCCTCTGTGAAAGGTGGTGGTGGGTGTTTGGATCACGAGCTGATACAGGCACCAGAAGGGCATCTCCCAGTTGAGCTTCATGAGCTTCAGATCATGCCCCCAAATGGACACCCCGAATTAAAGGGTAGAAAAGGTCAGCCGGGATGGAAAAGACCTAAGGCAACCCTTTTAAAAACTGCGTGTAGGGTGAGCTTATAATAGGTCGTGATTCATTTAACTTATTGTAAACTGCCCCAAAGTTAAATGTTGTCTCTAACTTAGTCACCCGGACTGTCTGAGCACTCGGAGGGGAGAGAGGAAGCTTTGGGGGGCAGCAGCACAGGGGTCAGGGCAGGAGGAGCTGCTGCCTGGAGGCATCTCGTGACTATAGATGGAGAAGGGCTAAGGCAGATGCTTAACTTTCAGACCAGAAAGCCAATGAGCTGGCAAGCACCCCAGTAAACTGCAAGAATATTTGTTTCTATAGAAACTTCCAGATAGCATGTTCTTCAGGTTCGTTCTGAGAATTTTCTCAAGACGTGGTCAGAAAGGAAGAAGCATGTACTTCTTATTTCCTTTTTATTTTGTAGCATGTTCTAATATGCAATTTGTTTCTTAAAAGTTTGTTAAGAATGCAAATATTCACAAGTCATAAAAAGCAGGTCTCTCCCCTCAATTTCTGGCAGTTTCTTTGGTGTCTGCGTTATTTATTTAGTGACTTAGTCTAGGGTTGTGGAGAGTTTCTCCTGGAGTAGAATCTAATGCCAAGTGAACATGTAAGAGGAGTTAAAACAGATGATTTATATTTATAACATCACTTAGTAATGCTTAGCACTGTTAATTAAAAAAACATCCTGCTGCAATAATTCTCAGGTTGCACAGTATCATAATCATATGAAGCTGTGCAAAAATGTAATACACTTCTATAACATGATTTCTGATATTGCTAAGCTCGCATGCTACAAAATATTAAGTGTTCGCCAAAATCGAGTCAACGGAAAAAAAACTTTTACTCTAAAAGCTAATGAACTATGATTTCTTTTTATTTGTCTTTTGGGTTTAAAGCCTCCAGACCTAATTTTCAAACTCTTTTCTGAAGCCAGGAGAGCTAGTTTATTTTCTAAAGAAAATAGAGAGAGGTCATCAGAGCCTCTCACAAATACAAAGGCTCCAGGAGCTTGGGCTTTAAGATTTCACGTGATTACGACACAAATAGCTCAAGCGCTGTCAGCAATGCTTTAGGATTTAGGGAAAAAAACAACCAAACTCTTTAAAAATGTTAATGTAAGGGATGGGTCTTGTTGCTGTACATTTCTGTACTTGGAGGCACGATGTTACAATGATCAATCTGTTGACTATCTAATGCTCCCAATCTATCCTGCGACTGGGAGCAAGGACCACATTTTTTTTTTTTTCCGCTTGGTTTTGCCATTATGACCTGGGATATTTTTTCCCCCTCTTATCTTCCGCGAAGTAGAAATTCCACAGCTAGCAGCTGGAGCTTGGCTGTCCCCCTGGGCAAGCAGAGTTTGGGGTGGGTGGCTGTGTTGCCCGTAGCACGTAAAGGTAGGGCTTGGCCAGAATTACTGCTCGGGCGCCTGGTGCGAAGGATCAGGTATCCGTTTTCAGATGGGTCATTTGGCCTTGGCTGCCATCTGGAGCAAGGCTAAGAGTTGTATCTCTGTGTCTATAATAAGGCGCTGCAATGCTCTGCCGCTACATCCTTAAAGACCGAGAAATACCTGACCTTAATATCACTAATGCCTTCAAAATAATGCTTAAGTGGGACTTCAGGGGTGGAATAAGTCTAGTTCTAGACCTCTGGACAGAATCAAATTTAATCCTTAGGGAACCTCATCTGTGCCTCAGAACTGCAAAGTGCTGTGCACTCTACCCTGATTGTTCGGTAACTTGCAGAAATGAGCCCATATAAAGCATTAAAGAACTTCAGAGCCCTGCGTTTGATTGCGTGGAGTTAGAGAGAGAGGAGAGATGCGAATAGCAGCCCCAGGACCTAGGCCACAGACCCGAATTAATGGGGATTTCTAAGCAGAAGCTCCTACCTGCTGGGAGAAGTGAAAGAGCTGCTGGGGTGAGGATTGCAGGATTTGTACCAGAGTCCTTGAGACCTAGAAAAATTAATTGTTCATAAAGGCAGCGTTCATTAGTTGCTCGTTTTAAAAAATGACGTGTGAACTGCTATATATGGTCAAGTGTAAGAGCACGGCTGTGTGTGTTCCGCACTTTGCAATTTCTCCTTGGCATCATCTCAAGGATGCCCACCTGGTACACACTCATGGGTGCTCAGACCTGCTGGATGCTTTGCTTTGGGGCACTGCCTCAAGGATCAGGACCTGGCGGTCGGGTGAGAGCATAGGCTGATCCCATCTCTGATGGAAGAGGATGTTCTCGGTTCACATGTGTGGCAGGGATGTTTTTCATCTGAGAAAGAGGATTTAAGGAGGCCACGTGTGTGTATGCTTGTATGACATCAACCCAAATTCCCCCTGAAGTTTCAATTAAATATATATTTTTTCGAAAGTTTCAAAATGCGAGTTAAAATAGTATTTTGTGAGCTTTGTCCAGATTGTATATTTTTAGTCTTAGTTGTCTGAAGAGTTGAAGCTTGTTGTTCAAGGGCAGTGCGGGACGGGGAGTTGAGGAGATGCAGATGTGGTGGGGAGCGTGTTGGGAAAGCTTGCACTAACGGAAGTTTGGGGATGTAATGACGCAAACCATTAATCTGCATGGCCTCAATTTTTCTTTTTCTGCAGTTAAGGACAAGTGTGTTATTATTTTCATAGCTTTTCATATCTCAGTAGTAACTGTTGAATTTAACGTGCTACGCTGCGATAAGACATTGTGTTACAACTACAACACAACTGTAATATTCCATTAATTTCATATCTATATATATATTTATATCCTCAAAGGCTAACTAGGACTGCTTGAAACATTATTCTTTTGCAAGTTAAAGTATCTTCTACTTGTTTCACAGTGAAACGCCTTACAATCTCATTCCCTTCAGAATTGCGAGTTTTGGGAAGAAAATGCCTGATATGGTAGGAAGATTTTGGTTTTGGCCAACTGATTCAGAGGAAAGTATGAAGAGCGCATGGATGGGAAATCATCTACCTACCAGGTAGATCCTCCCTAAGACTTATAGATGGACTGAAATCCTGCAAATCGGGACTGGATATTACTTCAGAAATGATGGGTGAGGGCAGCAAATTATAAGCAGCCTTTTAGAAGTTAGAAAACATGTAGAAGATGGGAAAAGAAGACTTGCTCTTCACACCTGTGAGTGTAAACATGTGAAACGAGCTTCTGCCGGCTCCATGCTCAACAGAGGGTGAAGGTGAAGCCCCAACATGACCTTCAACAGAGTCTTCACCAGAGCCAGTGATGTGGGGCACAGAGGGAGTGTGGCAGAAGCACTGGTGGAAGTGGACTGATGGTGAGGATGCCGCTAACACTGACAAGAACTTAGGGGAGCAAAGCAACCCTCTGCTGTGACAGAGCGCAACAGCAGATGTGTTGTGGCTGTTGGGATGTCTGCGCTATCCGTGTCATGCTTGGAGGCTGGAATGAAGGGCAGTTCACCAACCAGGTGTAAAGGAAGGAGGGAAGAGGGATGCAGGACACTGTGGGAGATCCTTGCACATGTCCTCTTTCTGGGCAGTCTTAGAAACCAAGCTGCTGTAACAGGGACAATATAATGCAAGGAATTACAGCACCGGTTTTCTGTCGGTGTTTTTTTCTCCAGTACCAGTAATGGTTAGGTCTACAAGTGCAATGGGTGCTCCCAGACACCCGGAGCCCCACTCTGATGAGCACAGTAACGTGGAACAAGAGATGCAGACGGATACCTGTCCTGCCGCAGCCCGCGTTGGCCGGGATGGGACCTGGGCACGCAGAACCGAGCAGGATGGAGCTGCGGCCGGCGGCGGCTCCGGTGCCACAGGGACGGGCTCCGGCTGAGACGCGGTGGAGGCAGACGAGGGCTTCGCAACCACCTGCCTCCCGCTGCGGAAATGCAAAACATTAGTGCGTTATTGGGTTTGGCTTTTCAATATCGCAGCCTGTTTATAGTTAGCAATTGCGTCGAACTGGTTCTTAAATGCAGGTTAAAGGCCTTGATGCAATACAGAACACCTCAAAAAGACAACCTAAATTTTTGCCATTTTAAACTTTGCATGGCTGGCATGCTAGAACAGCCACCCGGGTTAATGAGCTGCGAGTTTAAATAGCAATTGAAGAAGTCGGTTATAAATATAGAGCAGTTTGCTTTTTGCCTTCCTGTTGCTTTCCCGGGCTTCTGAAGGCCTTCCACTGATGGAGAGCTTTTAATTTCACATTTTGGCCCCCACCACAGGTGATAAACAAAGGTTTCCCATTGCTATGACTCGGGTCAGTGCTGTAGCCTTAGCGTCAATCCCGCTGCCTGTAATTACACACAAAAGGTTACCGGGATCCGCAGCTAATTTGCAGCCTCTGTTTAGCAGAATTTAATAGCAGGTATTACTGGTGCAGCAGTAATTAAGGACCTTTGTCAATAAGACGGAATAGATGGCCACACTTTGTTGTAATCAGTGGACTCTTGAGAACCCAGAGGAGTGAAAAGCAGTGAGAGGAGCAATCCATTTTGCGAATAACATGGCTGTCCTTTCACCCCCCACCCCCCCTCCCCGCTCCCTCCCCCCTCCTGAAACCAGCAATGGAATAATAATTCCCCAGGCAATGAAAGTACAGGAATAAAAGTACTTACCCTCCAGCCTGTGATTTTTTTTTTTTTTTTTTTTACTTTTTATTTACTCTACTGTGCTTTTTATTTGCTTCGGGCTGCATTTGATGAAGTATTGTTTAAACAGCACCGAGCAAAATGGATATAGGGAGATTGAAAACAGAAAGAGGAGGAATTTTAACCAGGTGGATATATGCATTTGCCTTTAAGGTGGACGGCGTTCGGTTTATCAATTATTTCCTTTGGATTTTTAAAAAAGGGAAAGAAATGACAAAAACAAGTGGCTTGGTGAAGAGGTGGAGAGAGTCATTTAGAGCTGTCTCTGCACAGAGCCGTTCGGCTGTAAATGGGTCGCAAACAACAAGCGAGAAGTGAACTTGGTGTAGCATTGTAACCCTCTCTTCTTCCACCCCCCCCACCCCCCCCTTCCATCACTAATGTACCAATGAATGGCCCGGCACAGGGCTGAGAGCCCGGACACGCACACACACACACACGCGCACACGCGCGCGCACACACACACACTGGCGGAGGGCGCGGGGACGGGGGGAGCGCGGGGAGGCTGGTATGACACAATTCAAAGAGTGCTTTAAGGTGTACACTCCTTTCAGTAATTGGTGAAGAAGCTGCATTTCACTCACTGATTTCCTGCCTTTTTACAGGTTTTAACAAGCATGATGCTTTTAATAGCGGTTTGAGTACTGGCTCTTTATGAAGGCTCTCTTTTTTAAAGCAGCTTTAACTATACCCTTTCTGTCAGTAATGTCTGAAAAACTTCTACCTTTAATCATTCCTGGATCAGGCAGCAAACAAGCAGCTCCTTTTCCTTTTTCAATTACACGCTGGATATTCAGCACACATATAAAAAAGAAAAAAAAAAAAAAAAAAAAAAGAAGCATCTTGAGCCTATCATGTATTAAATGCAGCTCTTTGCTGCTGCATTAAAATAACACCAAGGATCTGGCTTCAGCCAACAAAAGCCAGAAATATTAAGTAAAAGCTGCAGTCCTCTTTTTTTTTTATCTGCTCCATCGTGGTAAGGCATCGTAGCACTCTTAAAACAGTGCGACTTTTTCTATACCTTATGGGCGATGATACTTAGCTAAGAGATACTGACCTTTCGGATTCGGAGACCCACGGCAAATTTTTTACGGCATCTTTTGGGTGGGCTCTGCTCGGTGCTGTTCCTGCGAGGCAATGCATTTATTTTTTTGCACTGCTAATTCAAGAAGGGAGAGAGGTAACAGCAAACTGCTGCTCCGGCTAAGTTCGTTTTGAAGGTCCACGTCTTGATGGAGGTCCATATCTTGATGAGGTTACTTACATAGAAAGAAGAGGTGAGTGGTCCTTAGTGGACACTTACCCACTCTAAAATAAAGGGATCACTTCAAGGGATGTCCGAGCTTAAAATATGAAAGAGGTTGAAGTTCAGGGCTGGTATGAATCAGGAGAACCATGAGGAAACACCAGGAAATATCTTCCCAGATGTTGGTCATCCTTAAAATAGTTCTCTGGGTCTTAGGCAGATTGAATCTGCACGAGGAGAGCGTAGTTGACTTAATGAAGTCTTCTGATCTTTTCTCCTTGCTTGCAGAAAACACTGTGTGGGATGTGCATATATGTACACGTTCCAGCTCCGGTGGAAAACCTGGTCTGAAAGGAAGAGATCAGACTGGATTGATCTAGCAGTGCTGGAGAAATGAATCCCACAGCCAAATCCCTCGTGCCCAGCACTCATGTGTTTTACCCTGGTGATCGTGAATGGTGTGAGCTCACAGAGTACGGTTCTGTTGGTGGTTCATGGGCAGAGCTTCTCCATCCTGTTTATTACTTTGAAGACTCAGTCTGAGTCTTTGAATTGCTCGCCGACTGGGAGCTGATTTGCATTGATTTTATCTCCAGCCCTGGACATGGTTCGCTGCAGTATTTCAGCCTGAAACTACAGGGAAAGAAGAGGAAGAAAGAAAAGCACTTTTCAGTAAACACTGCGCATGGTGCTTCTGCCACCACTGTGGTGGACCAAAAAGACCTCTTCCCATCTCCTAAGATTTCATACATTTTGAGGGATATGAAGCTAATATCCTCAAATGAGACAGTAGTATAGGTGGACTGGTGAATCCTTTTAGTAAAACGCAGAAAAATGGTCATGGCTGTGGGACAGAATGAGAAGAACCCCAACATTTGTTGAAGGGCCACAAGGTTATAGTTCCACATGTAAATACATAAGGGATGAGGACCGCTTTGGGCTAGTGATGGTTTTGAACATTTTAGCGTTTTCATACAATTATCCCATTAATCCAGCCCTCAGTGGTGTTCGTTGGCAGAGCCCAGCTGAAGATCCATTTTATTGTTTTGGATTCAAATGGTGGGTCTGAGAAAGTCAGAATCAATAATCTCATTTTCAAGGAGGAGACTGAGGGATTGATTCTGAGTTTCTTATATTGCTGTTAATAGGTCTGCTTGTATGAGCAGCTGCCAGAGCATCAGTTCATAATCCGGGCAAGGGAAACTAAATGCTAGTTGTGCAGAAAGCCTGTGATAGTACTAGGAATTGTATTCAGTATTTTTGAGTCAATAGGATGGTACCATAGATAATATTTATTATTTCTCCCAAGAGAAGACCAACCAGTCATGGAAAATGCAGGGGAAATTCTGGAGTGTGTTACAGAAGGGGAAAAACGAGGGATACAGACTTTTGGTGGATACAGTTTACAGCAGTGTGTTACAGTCTTTTATAGCAAAAGGGAGGATTCTTGATTGAATGCAAGTAGAATCTGAATAGAAACTCCTCAAAAGTAAAGTTTTTAGTAACCACTTTGGTGACACCAAAGTGGAGAATCACGTACAGTGTTTCCCCTTTGATAGATGTTAGTCTAGTCTGCAATAGAAAAAAATGAAGAGATAATGTCAATGAAGAAGAATGTCATTGCAGGATAATGGTGTTCTGCTGCTACCCAAATGTCCAAGGCTAATCCAGGACATTTATTTTCCAAGCAGGAGGCATTGATCTGGAAGGATGTTGCTTTGTCGGGCAACCCCGCAGGTCATATACGCAGGTGTAAGATCTTCTGATGGCGAGCTAGAGTAGATCAACTAACTTCTGTGTTGACGGGGACCTAAAGTAATCTGGGATGATGACTGTGATGAGGCTGAAAAAACAGGGCTTATTTCTGGTCTTGAGACGTTGCCACTTAGAGCTAATGGAATCTGGCTTCCCTGTGTGGGTACAAAGGGCAGAATACAGCCAGATGTACCCCAACCTGGTCAGAAGGGTGAAGCAAACCTGATCTGTTCAGGACTGTTCTTCTTCTGAAGCTTTGTCAGTAAGAACCAGAAGGCAAAAGATAAATATGAAGGTCTGAGGTTCAAAGGTCAGTTATTTTCCTTAAGGGAAAATGTATGTCCTGCAAGAACAGTTGAAGGTTAGTGTTCAATAGGTCACAATGTTTAACCTTTCTTCAGTGCTATTTGGTCATTTGATAGCCAAGCCACTTCCTTATAAATGCAAAGCATGTTACATAGAATTTCCACTGATACCAACCTGTCTGCTAGAAAGAACAACAGGTATTTAATGAACTTGCTGGAGAAAGGTTCATTTCAAGGTAAATTTATTATGGTCCATGAACAAAGTTTGATCTCATTCCTCTTTCCTTTCACTCCTCTTCCCACCTGACTTGCACCTAGTAATGGTTGATGTGAAAGGCAAGACACCAGGGCAGATCGTAGCCCCCTGGCTGAACAGCTTGCCCATTGTTCCTGCCAGGTGTGTCCCCCGGCGCGTCCCCTGCCCCAGCCCACTGCTGAAGTCCAGTGCGGCATCGCCCGAATCCATAAAACTCCCATTCCTGGGTGTTGTACAAACCTTCCATTCTTATGCATTTCAAGGCGTTAATGTCCTGTTTGAACCCTGCACTGGCTGAAGACCCTCACTGTCCATATTGCACCTCTCCTGTGAGGACGGGCTGAGAGAGTTGGGGGTGTTCAGCCTGGAGGAGAGAAGGCTCTGGGGAGACCTTAGAGCCCCTTCCAGTCCCTAAAGGGGCTACAGGAGAGCTGGGGAGGGACTCCTGATCAGGAGAGTGGAATGATAGGATGAGGGATAACAGTTTCAAACTGGGAGAGGGGAGATTTAGATGAGGTATTAGGAAGAAATTCTCTCCTGTGGGGGCGGTGAGCCCCTGGCACAGGTTGTCCCGAGAAGCTGTGGCTGCCCCATCCCTGGAGGTGGTCAAGGCCAGGTTGGACGGGGCTTGGAGCAATCTGGGCTGGGGGGAGGTGTCCCTGCCCATGGCAGGGGGGTTGGAACAAGATGATCTTCAAGGTCCCTTCCAACCCAAACCATTCTGTGATTCTATGATTAGGCTGGTGTGGTGAAAGTGCACGTTGACCTACACTGGTTTTAAAGTGAAGATAAAGTGTGAACACACAGCCAAGGGTCTGCAGGCTGGCTTCTCCATGGGGGACGAACAGTGGTATGTCCTGCTCTAAACTCTGGTCAGGCCCACAGTTTCCAGTGTCAGCAGAGAAGTCCCCATGGTCCAGTGGGAATTTCACAAGTGTTCGCAGTTTCTGAGAGAGTTTTGCCTGTGAGTGTGCTCATGCATGTGCGAACAATGGATCGCTCATTCTGACTGAAATAACCCCCAAACCTATAAAATAGCTAAGCATATGTTTGAGGGAAAAAAATAACTGGGACCACCTAATCTGAATGTCCCCAACTGCTGTTAGTATCGGTAGGAATGCAAAATTCCCTTTGCAGGAGTTATCCTCCAAAAAGTAGAAATAGGCTCGAGCTTAAAAGAGGGATATGTTCTCCCCCAAGACCTGTGTGGGCTCTGAGACCTGTACAACCTACAGTGCAGGCAGGGGCTGAGCTAAGGGGCTCAGTTTTGACCCCAGCTGATTTTGGAGAGGGTTGAATTTTGGATGGCTCGGATCTTGTAGATTTGCTCATATTTACCTAAGGGAAAGGAAACATTGACTTAGCCAATAATTCTGCACTAACACTGTGCTCTAATTGGTTTCGGCTTTCAGAGTGCTTCGTTAAACGTCAGTGTGTTCCCCAGGTGGAAATGACAGTCAGCTAATTTACAAGGATGGTTTGTGTCTAACCGTGGAGACGCGGCCAGTCCCGCTCCCTTCGGCAGTGTGCTGGGATCAGAGCTGAGGAGCCGGGATCAGATCTACCCCTCAACCCGCTGGTCTTGTCCGTGCAAGGATTTTTTTTTTTTTTTTTTATTCCAATCCTGCATTTTTAATATAAATAAAAAACTTGATCTCTGCCACTGGGAAACTGCATCCCATTTTTTTTCCTAACAGAAAAATGGGAATAGGTTTCCTTTAACTAGTGGAAGGGTCTAGACTCTAAAAAGGTTTTTATTATTGTGCGCCCGGGGTCCTTAGTTTTAGACATTTATCTTCTGGCGAACCAGTAGGGAACTAGAAAGGCAGTATTTTGCAACTCCTAGACCCCCAGCTCTAAATAATGACTCAAAGCTGAAATTGAAGCAGGTGCATCATCTTCTTCATTGTGTCACTTTTAGCACAGACATTATACTTTATGGGCTTCCACTATCAAAATAGTTTGTGCAACGGACCCTAAAAATGGCGATGCATCAATCAATCAGTCAAGCTTTATTGCTCCAACTTTCTTTACAGAAGGCTTATAAGCCATATTATAATACACGCTAAGAAACACAACAGAATACAAATGCATTGTAATGCGGTACCATTTCTGTGTATTTACTTCGAGGTCTGTAGCTGCACTCTTAGGAATATCCCAGAGCATCAGTCACACCGAGCCAAATGCATCCCCGGTGTAACCTCATCGATTCTGCCCTGCCAGACCAGCTCGGAGGGACGGATTCCGCCAGCCGTGGTGGCGTGCGCCGGTTCCTGGGGTAAGCCACGCTCCAGCTGTGCTGGACAACAGGATGGGACACGGTGTTTAAAGAGGGCAGAAAAAAACCAGAGCGGGGTGGCCGGGCGGGCAAGCAAGCCGGTTTTTGTGCGGGGCTGTACCAGCGTCGTGCGGTCTTCATCCGTCAGTGGGACATTTTTACGTTCCGGATTTGGGATGTGTGACTGGTGCCCCCCGCTCTTGACCCCCGGGGTTTTAGCCCACATTAGGAGGTCCTCGTGTATAACAGTCCTCAGTGGGAACTGCCGGGGTTCCCTGCGCTCTTTCCCGTTGTTCGGCTGCTTTGGTGTGGAGACATCTTATGGACTTTCTGCAAACATCATGTGGAGGTGCTCATTTTGTCATCAGCGAGGACAGTTTTGTGTGGGACAGATACATCTATGGTGACACTGGAATAAATGCAAACATAGGTATGGCCCACTTTATGGAAATGTGATTAAAATCCGGGAATATTAAACTGTTATTGCCAGTGAACAAGTGGCCGTCTGTGGATAATTACTTGGTTATTACACAAAAAACTTTGCAGTCTAGGCCTTAGGCTTTAATGGAAATACTTTGGTTTAAGGTAGGAGTGGTTATGCCGGATGATTGGATCCGCGTTAGTGCTTACATCAGACCCACACACAAATAAATCTTGCCTTGAAACTATGTGCTGACATCTGCATAACTTTCCCATATCAAACAGTTCTTACGCAGTTCAGAAAAGTAACTTAGAAAAAGTGAATTAGGAAAAAAAGGTGATTAGGGTGAGAAAGAAAAAAAGAATTTGGCTCTTGAATGTGAAATTCTGTAGGTTATATTATAAAACGTGCAATACAGAATTTGATGTTTTGGATTCTTTTGTAGAGCACCAAAATTTTAGGTAATATTGTAATAAAAGTTGTTTATAAATATGTAACCAGTATCCACACTGCAAAACAGAATATTTTATAATATTTGTCCCTTCCTCAAATACTCATGTTGTTTATATCAACTCACAGAGTTTATTATAGTATTTGTAGTGGAAATCTCTAATTTGATATTTCTCTAGTGAGTTTAATGAGCCTGAAAAGTGACATTTAGAGCTAGTTTTCTCTTTGTGCTTTGAAAAATGAAATACAAGTAGTTATCCGTTAAATGAGATAATTACATTGCTGCTTTGCTAAAGGCACATATTAGTGATTTTTAGCTTGTTTCACTTAATTAAAGCTTTACAAAATGTAGAGTGCCAAACCATTAATAGACCTGTTGGAACAGTTACTGAGACCGTGAAATAAAACCAGTTGTTCTAAACAAGTCACAAAAAGAGATTGATGAAATGGCTGGCAGCTCCGACATAAATTTAAGCCTTGGCTGCATTAGAGCAAATGTAATAATAGCAGCAAGTAACCAATATTTTTAATTTTACTGATCTTTCTGCAATAATTATAAGGAACTTTTAATGTCTGTAATTAGAACGTTAGAGATAGGGTGACTTAGACCAGTGCTGCACTGTGAAAAATTGGATACTTACCATAATTGAAAATTAATCACTTTTCATTACCAGGAAGGGATGCAGTTATTATTTTGAATGGGCTGAGATACATCATATGAATTATGGGCAAACAAATTCACATATTTGAAGTTAGGGACTTTAAAGACAGTCTGTGCCAGAAGTATCTCTGCTGACGTAATGTATTGGGTAATGAAACTCAGGATATGTTCGTTTGACCGGTAATTGCAGCCCAGAAGTTTGCTTTGCTAAAAGTCCTGATCAGAGGACCACTGAATTTTAGCCCCCATCCCTCCAGCCAACGAGCTTCGGGCATCGTCGTTTTAAACATCTGGATGGGCAGAATAGCCTGTAAAGCTGGATGTAATCCAAAATAAATGTATGCAGCTCTCCCAGAAGCCTCCGAGCGGGTTTGAGCAGCGAGGTAAGGAATAACCGATGATGTTTGTTATAAGGGTAGGAAACGGTGCAAGTGCTTTACTGGAAGCATGAACTATTACCTGTTACCCGATCCGTTTGGTGGCCGTGCAGAGGAGGCGCCTCTCCCTGCTCACGCACCGGGAGCGTATAGAAAGCCAACCCCTCACCCCACGTAAACAGTGAAATCCCCGGAGTTCAGGAAAGTTTGGTCTCCCTGACAGATCCACCAGGGAGAAGGCAAAAAGCAGCTTGCAGAAGAGATCAGTTTTAGGCATGGTACTCTGCTGAAATTATTTTGTGGGCACCGCAGGAAGCGTAGTTCAAGCAGGGAAGTCCCTTCTAATTGAGGACGGTACCAGAAATAACGTTTCTGGACTGGCAGCAGTTTCACATGAAAATGTATTTTGAAAAGCATAACTTTTCAGCTGAAAATGTGGGTGAAAAGAATTTTTTTTTTTTCTGTTTTGATGAAAGAGGTCTCATTTTTTTTTTTCAACCAGCTCTGCTCTTTTGCTGTGTGTGTTCGCTGACACCAGATTTATGACTTTATCCATCGTGTGTGGCATCCTCAGCACCCTATAGCGCCTTTGCGTTTAAAAGGTGGCATTTTATGCTCAAAAGATGATGTGAAAATGTCACCATCAACAATTCTTCTCCTTGTGCATCTGTCACCCGTTCCAGCTGCCGAATACGAGGGCAGCAGGCACACAAAGTCTGCTCCAAACGTTATTTTCTAAGTCAGCAATAGTCTCTTGCCCAGTTACGCATTTCCCAGAAAACACCTGATTTTAGGAGAAATAAATGAGCGTAACTGTGAGAGAGATGCTTCCCTTCTCCTTGGCTCTAATAGCTTTGTTCTGGCTGCAGCAGAAAAGGTAAAATAAAAGCATTGGCGGTGCCTGCGTTTCCATACGCACAGCTGTACTGCCCGGGCTATACACCTTTCTTTCTCCCCTGTCATTAGGCTGAGCAGGGATGTGGCTGCTCATGACTGGGTGATTGATGTCAAATGTAGTAGCAACATTAAATTTGTCTGAAATGGACAAAGAAAAGCATTATTCACTGTAAAAATCTTGTCTAAAGTTCCCATCTAGCCGGTGCTGTTCCTAAATTACATTTGTATGAATTTTCAAATGGTTTTTTAAATTCCTTGGCCCATGATTGTTCCCAAGGTCACAAAATCAGAAAGCTGGGATCCGAGGCTTGTTAAAGCTGGTAGTGAAAAATGTGCCCGTAATATATCTTCATATTTGCAAATGTATTTTATTGCTGTCCATATCCTGTGAGAAAAATCCAATGTTCTTAAAAGACAAGCACTGCTTGTTATATAGACACTTATTAATGTTTATTAGAAACTCATCTCACTAACATCCATGGCTTTATTGGAAGTTCCTTAAGTAGCAAATCCAATTTCCTTTCTTATGCTTGTGCTTACTTAATTAACATCAAAAATTGAATGAGGCAAAACAAAGTTTGATATTCATTTTAATAAGTTATATAAAGTTAGCATAATCTCATTGAGGACATTCTTCATTGCTCCAACTGCATACACAAAGTGCTTTTGCAGCCGTTTATAGTTTTACATCATACAGGTTAGATAACCTAGCAACTAACGAGACAACCAGTAGAAGAAAGGAATTACTTTTCAAATAAGCCCTTCCCAGTC
Organism: Vanellus vanellus; assembly: GCF_965231255.1. Classification (NCBI taxonomy): domain Eukaryota; kingdom Metazoa; phylum Chordata; class Aves; order Charadriiformes; family Charadriidae; genus Vanellus; species Vanellus vanellus. The sequence continues at coordinate 5,297,565 of NC_138912.1, read as the reverse complement.
CGTGTTGTGGGGATACAGGACTTTGTGCTGTATGCTGGTGCGTGCCTGGCCCATAACGGAGGATGCTTTGGCATAGAAAAGGGCTAGGACCCAATCCTGGGAGGAGCGATTTTGCAGAAAAACCTTCAGAAAGCCGTCGAGGAGCCACATGGTGTAATGTTTACCGTTCTTGTAAGGACAGAAAGCAGGGATCTACAGCCCGTTTCTGATTGCAACACTTTCTCTGTGTGCATCGTCCCACCCTGCGGTGAGTTCAGCCCGACACATGCACCAGGTTAAGACTGCACCCGCTCCCGTGACTCGCTCTTATCAAAATATTTACCCGATCATGTGATGTCTGTTGACCTTAGAACAAGCGTTATCATATTGGAAAGTAATGATAAAAAAATACTGTACTACAGTAAAGCTATTATAAGCTGTAGCGTTTGTGCCATTACTGGGGAATATGGTATTGATTTTTTAATAAATTATGCCATAACCCACATTTTTGCCTTAGGTTAACATTTAACACCATAAGCAGAAGAAAGGTACGACATTATACTGATATCAGAACAAGATTTGCCCGACGACAGGCTTCAGCACATGCTCTCAGATCAAGAGTGGTGGGGCCTTGGCCACCTTCGTTCGTGATGGTCGCCTCTCCCCTGGCTCCTGGGCAGGGGACAAGGCCGCGGAGGAGCAGCAGTGCAACCCTAAGGAGGTTTGGTTGCTCTGCTGCTCCGTTTCTCTTCCAGAGGGCGGAGGGTTCAAAAGGAAATTGTGACTGTTCTTTAGCCATACGATAACCTTGCCCCAGCAGTGCTGAGTATCGACAAGAAACATCTCAGAAGTAGTTTTATGGAAACGGAAGAAAAAAGAAATCCAGCCTGATAATGTTGCGACTCGATGCTTTCATATCAAAGTAAAACATCTTCTCTGTGAGAGTGTCTAGATGAGGATTTTCTTTATAACTTTTATTTTTCAAATTTCTTTTTAATTTTGGAAGGAAAAATCACTGTCATCAACTTTTTCACTCTATCTTTTCCAAAGAAGGGGAATAAAATAGTTAAGAGAGAGAAAGGAAGTTTTGCTCCGTTCTTCTAGTGGCTAAATATAAATATCCATGTAAACCTTGGGCTGTATCATACATATTCTTCTGGTAAATGGGACTTAGAACCAAGAGTCTGTGCTAGAAGGGTTTCCAGTGCAAACTAAAAGGCAGGTCTATCTGTGGGTGTCAATATTCAACTCAGAGAGAGGGTGGGGAGGGACAGACATCTCTGCTTTGGATGGAGACTTACTACTACTGTGTTGTAACCTTTATTCCTGAGACAAATATTTCAAAAGCTATTTTTGCCTCCCATTTTCTACCCAGTTAGCATCAAACAGCTGCTCTTTTCCTCAGCATTCGTAGGAGTCCAAGACAACGTGACATTTTCTTGGAGGTTCTGACAATATTGCTCCGTTACACAGACATGTCATCTTCAGGGACAAAGGTGCCGTAAGTAAACACGGGTATGAAATTAATGGTTCAACCTGATGGAATAAATGTTTTGATGCAAGTACTTGCGCATACGCTTTCCCTGTTCGTGTATGATGGAAAATTCAGGAGTGTAAATACCATCACTGTGAATATTCTTACCTCTGCAGACAGCCCGGTTTGCAGCAGAAAGTTCATCAATGCCGATCCCGGAGCCTTGTCTGCGTTGCCTGAGGAGGCCAGGACACCTGTGGCAACAAAACCAAGCGTCCCAGAAGCTAAAATGCCTGAGAAGTTGAAGTTAGGGAGGGACGCATCCAAATCGATCACGTATCCCCGTATCGTGAGAATATGCGCTAAGGTAAGCCGTTGAGAAAGCAGCTGAGCGAAGAAAGGGGATGAGCGATTCAGGAGAAGGTTACGTTTCCAGAAGAAGAAGAGCTAATGGGTAGAACGGAGATAGACTCACCAGCACCACAAGTGAAAGCATATTTCCTGTTACAAAGGTATCTTATTAATGCTATAGTGACAAGGGAATTAACTCTCCAGGATAACGGTTTTGGCTGCAAGATCAAAATTCGTGGTCATGACTGCATTTGTCTTTCTAAAAGCTGCATTTGCGTATCATCTCTCCATGCATGCTTAGAGACTACCGTTGAAATTTTGCTCCCTCATTGTAGGAATAAACTCAGGCAATTTTTAGATACTTACCAAAATATCCTCTAAGTAAAAAATTTAAGAGTCCCCATTAGTATTAAACATTTCCTCTTCACGCTGTCAGTGCTGCCATAGAAAGAGAAATGTACCTCAGCTTGGCTCAAGCTTAAATTCCCTCTCTTCTTGTACTCTTTAAATAGCAGATTGTCAGCTTAAGAAACTTGTTGCTGCCGAAGACTGTGATTCATGATCCATCTAAAAGAACTGGGAACTTAACGGCTGTTTTTCATATCCTGATAACCGCATTGTACTCTAATCCCCTGGCTTCCAGTTTTAAATTCATTTAGATGTAGTGTAGTGGCTGTCTCAGCTTTCAGGCCCCATGGGGCCCGGTTTTATATTCCTCCCAGTGCTGAACTGGCTGCAGCGGCGCTGCTCCCCACCTACCCCCGTGGAAGAGCGGATCGCGAAGCCGTGGGCTTTCACGAAGTCGAACAGCTGCGACCGAAGTCAGGATTTTTCTCTTCAGTTTAGGATACGTGAGGGCTTGTGGAGCTGTGTTACTTTGAAACACCTGGCTGGAACCTATGGGGCGCAACAATCTGAAATTAAAGATCGTGTTTGCAAATTCATATTAATTAAAAAGGGACATCTGAAGCCAAACAAAAAAAAAATCAATGAACCAACTGGTCCTTCCTCAGTTAAGTAACGTAATTTGTTCAATTTGTTTTATGTCTCTAAGTGAAGAACCTTTTACTCACTTTGATTCATGGACGGAGGTTAGAAAATGGTACAGTAGAAAGGAAATTAACATTTAACCTGCCCGCCTGCATATCCTAGCTGATGTCTCAATGTGACTGCAGCTGTGAGTAAATTCTCCCAATAAAGCAGACAGAGTATCTGTAATATTCATACGGCTACTTGCGCCTTCAGGAAAGCTCAGACTGTTTTGTAGCTATCACAGACCAAATTAGGAAAAATAATCCGAGGAGGATGTATTACTACGTGACATGTATCTATTTTTTTTCGGTTAAGATTGAGGGGGACACGTTGCTAGCCAACATACATCACTGCGGCTTCACGGACTTAAACCCTGAAGCCCTTAAAGCGTGTGAGCACTGCTGATTTGACAGCCTGGAGACTACAAACTATTTTTTCAGAATACAGTTATTCAAGAACAGGTAATGGTAAAGCACAACAGTGGCATTACTCCATAGGATCATGGAAATGACACTTGGAATCTCCTCGTTAATCCCAGTTTAGGAACAGACCTACGTATGATCACACTTGAGGCCTTCTACATCTTTCTTTTCCCCTCAGAAACATGTTATAACATGACTGACTACACCTCAGAGAACCAATATGAAAAAATATACTCAATATGATCACATAATATTCAGTTTATATGTGATCAAGATTTTTCTTCAACAAATGGCACATGGGAGACGTGGTATCAGCAAAAGAACTGCACCAATTGCTGAGAGAGCAGCTAATAATTTAAAATAAAAGTGCAAAACACACTTTGATTTCCTCAGGAGGCTTGAGGATCCTTCGTGATGTTTCTCAATCTTGTTAGCACTTCATTAATGTCCTGCCAAACGCGTCTGCGCTGCAGGCATGGCAAAGGTCAGCCCAAGGCAGCTGAAGAGCAACAGACACATTTTAATTTTTGGTTTTTAAGCAGAACAAAGAGGGATTGTGAGCCAAGCATTTTACGGTGCAAAATAGAAAGCTGAATAAAACCCACAAATTCAGCTTCTTCCCGGCTAGCTGCAGTTTGCCATTCCGCTGCAGAAACTTATGGCTTTGAATTTTTCACTGTCAAGTTGGAGGTACGGCTTTATTTCTTTATTTTTGGTCGTCATTGCCATGGAAGCAATTGCAATACCACATATACTAGATTCTGGCGTCTCTGAGAGGATCAGACGAGAAAAGGAGGGAGATGACTGGTTATAAAAGAAGAAAGCTGGTGTTTACACATAGCGACGTGCACCCTGAGTAATCAGCTGTGATGGGGAAAAAGGCAGAAAAGGCCTGTAACAGTTTAATGGGTGTTTTGAGAAAATATTACGTGTTTTTTTCAAAGTTTGCCAGAGTGAGACTGTGTTTAATAAGCAGGATGATTATGGTCTTTTTATATTCATGTTTCTGCCCCCTTCCAGGTAATGGTAGCCTAATCACAGAGTAATAAAGATAGGTTCACAAAATCTTATTTCCTTGTAAATTTGAAGCCTGACTGCCTGAGAAGTTGGGGAGGATACAGGAGTCTATTGCGCCTGCAGAGCGCTTCTTAGAATGAGTGCAAGGTGAGACACGTACGTGCCGCATCTGCACGCAGAGAGGTTGCCTACCTATTAAAATCCGCAGTGGCTTGAATTTACCTGACTGTCTGTATAATCTCGCGGCCTTCGCTGTCCTCCTTGGCTGTACTGCTACGTTTTGTGCCGTATTAACCACACGCTTTTGGAGATTAGGGTCAAGAGGTTGCTCCTAGCCCCTAACGAAGCAGTTTCGCATTACTCCGACAACATATGACAGCCTTAAAATTCGGACAGCTGTCCCATTTAGGGACTCCCTACATACCTCTGATGGAAAAAGTTGTGGTCACCCCCCCAAGCAGTTATCTTTGGAAGCAGATTTGTCCTCCAAGCTGAGCTCTGCAGGTGCTCGTTTCCTTACCCGCTGTTGGTCAACGTGAGTCGGGTGGGCTGGAATGGTTTAAGTTACATCGATTGAAATGGGTTCAGGAGCCATCACGCCAGCAGGGCGGCTTTCAGATCCGCAGGGTGGTGGCTGTGGCAAGAAGGGTCACAAACCAGGGACGGCTGTCTCTTGACCTGCTAGCTGGAGCAATCGGTGGTGTGAGGTATGTGGATATCTTAACTCAGCGCTGATGACTGTAGGAAACAAAGAGGCTTAAGGGTCCCTTCCCTCCACTTCTCTGAGTGGAGAGAAGAGATTTTGTGTCTCTGTGTGTGTTTTTAGGGTAGGGATCGATACACTGGCTGCAGCGTCTTAGCTGTATTTGTGGCCCCAATTCCTGCCGAAACGCTTTGAGGATGTGGAATGCAGAAAACAAAAAATAAGATAATGTCAAGATACAAGACAGTGGCGGCACCTTACGCTGTACAAACACATTTCTGTTTCAAATGGGTTTTGGTTTTGTTCCTTTGTAACTATTATTAGAACTCATTTCAAGACAGTAGCTTCCTATGCCTTTTTCAGAGAGACATGGAGTAAAGTACCTTTCTCCATACATTGCAGAAAAGGAAAAAAAACCCAGAACTACAGAATGGAGAATAATGGTGGTTGAACCAAAAGGAAAAACGTTGCGTATGTGCCGTTAGATCCAGCTTTTTTGTTTGCACTTCATTTGATTATCAGTATTTTCAGCCATCTAACGCATTAATACTTCTCTGCAGGGAGGGGTAGGGTTCATAGCCTTTTCAAAGCAGCACTAATGAATGCCTTTAACTTAATAAAATGATCATTTGCCAACTACTTACCATAATGTGAACTAGATGCTTTCAGTCCAGAGATTAAAAGGAGTTTTCTTTGTAAATGTACTGTATTTACTATTACTTCATAAGGCATATGCAGATATATGGTGTGTTCATTGGTTATTGTTTTTGAAATCTCGGGATCTCATAAAATATGTTGGAAGGAGTTGTTAGAATCTATATTGTTTCAATAATATATGGATTATCACTCACTAAATACGCAATGACATAAAAGGCAATAATGCCTTTTATGGATCCCATGTGGCCTATTACACTAATGATCCATGAATAATGGGGTCACGGGATGAGTTTTGAACAGTGCCTTTCTTTGTTGGTTGTTTTTCTCATTTATTTACCCAGGAAAATTCAGTTTTAAGTATCTGCTTTTCAGCAAGCTCCTACCATTTACTGATTTTTCACGTGGGTTAATGGATGCCAAAGAGGTCAAGTGACTTCCCAAAGGTTATACAATGAGTCACTGAATTTGTTGAGAATAAAATACAAGAACCTCCTAGTTTTCTGTCTTTTGCTCTGACTGATACTAAAGCAGAGAGACTTCAGATCAGCATGACCGCTGCTAAATCCCTGCGCTGCTGCTTTGAGGAGGCATCAAAGCTTGGTGCTCACTGGAGAAATCTGAATCTCCTGAAGCAACGGTTCCCATATTTCTCACTGAAACAACCAGAAAGAGCGGAAGCGCTGCAGTGCAAACAGGCTGCTTTGATCCTCACGACATAGATTCTCACTTAAAAAACCCTAAACAACACAGAGGGAAATAGACACACGGAAGCCCACAAACACAGTTAACCTGATGCTAGTCCAACACAACAAGAGTGTTTGTTTAGAACTAATTATGTACCCTATCTTGCTGCAATGGTGTCCCTTTCACTTCCCATGGAAAGCCTTCATATTGTTCCTCTTGATTAATGAGGATGGTTTACCTCCTTCCAAAATGAACCTTGGCATTGCTCCTCCAAGGCCTGTAGACATGGAGACTCAGTTGCAGAGGGTAACTGAGCTCTGCTGCAGAAAGGAAATGCGTCCTGGAAAGCATCACCCCTGTTCTGGCTGCATGGGTGGAGATACAAGCGCAACGCACCGTACCACAGAATCATAGAACGGTTTGGGTTGGAAGGGACCTTAAAGACCATCGCGTTCCAACCCCCCTGCCCTGGGCAGGGACACCTCCCCCCAGCCCAGGTTGCTCCCAGCCCCGTCCAACCTGGCCTTGAACACCTCCAGGGACGGGGCAGCCACGGTTTTCGGGGCAACCTGCGCCAGTGTCACCCTTTCTCTTGCCTTCTATCTTCTTCTCAAGTCCCTGCCAGGGAGAGAAGGGCTCCCGTGTTGAGCTGAGCATGGGCTCTGAGCAGTTACGTACCGCTGGACATGTGTCTTCTCCGGCTGTGCCCGTGTTTGTTTGGCTGCAAAAGTGAGGTACCTCTTGCTATTTGCTCGTCTCTCCCGATTTCGTGTGTATACAGAGCTCTGCAGCTCCAAAGGGTTCATTACTATTATTATTACTACCTACTGAATATTATTTTATGCATTTAATATAGTATAAAGCAATTACAGAATGTAAGGTACTGCGGAAATACAGAAAGATCTGCCTGGAATAATAATTTGATTTTGGAACTTTGTTGCTAAAAGACTTCAGGGTAAAATTGTAGTACGACATATGAGCTTTTAATGAAATGACTCCCATTACTTCTAGTATAAATGGAAAAAACCTACATAACACACAGAAAATTTTCATTTAATTAGCAAATAATTTGTGTTAGAATATAGTTGTCAAATTCTAATTCATCAAACAGTATTCAGCAATGAACTGAAAATGTTTCTAGCTTGTATGCTTCCATATTTATACACCTCCGAGCTGGAAATTGTGTCAGTTATTTATCCGAAAATGTATCAGGTAAATGCCGTTGTTTACAGGCGTAGAAATTTTAGACAGTAGTCGTAAGAAACCAGACAATGTATCTTTGATCTGACCGTATTTCGATGTCGCTGATATCTGGTGTTGTATGGGGGGTGACTGGAACATATTCTGGCAAAGGGGGTGAGGCCGCAGAGCGTGTTTCGGTTGCTCAAAATTAGGAGGAGGTCGCAATTAATGAATTAATTAACGTTGCTCCTGATTCGTCGAGCTGCGCGGACGCTGGGCGAATCCTCTGGTTTTTGCGTTGTTCCGCCTTGCCTCTGAACGAGCCGATGCAGTTGCTCTCTCACTGTAATAGCTGAGTGCCTGCCACCATCTTACTTAAAAATAGATTTAAGACCCGCACTGCCGAGGAGAAGTCACACGCTGGCTTGCTGACGGCCCGTTGCGCACGCTGATCAAGGCACCGGCTTTAAAACAGTTCGGCTTATAATTATATCTTTACAGCTAACTGGGCTATCCAAATGATTTTCTTCTCTCCCCCTCCCCACGTCTACTGACCTGTGGCTAATGAGATTTGCGTTTCGATTAGTTGTAGAACATAAATTAACTAATCAATGAGAATGGATTCACAGCCTTTCTTGGAAAAGAGCTCTGCCGCAGCGATCTGTATTTAATATTCAAATCAATTTCAAATTCTCAGGATGATTCTGCTAATATGGCAGGCTGGGACTCGCAGCATCTGTATCCTTGCCACAGACTGTAAATACGGGGTGTTTATGGAATCGCTCACTGACCTCCAAAGCCTTCTCTGGTCTCATTGATTTACTATTTCGCTTCATAGTGATGATGAGAAGCTTAAAGGCAGGCAACGGAGCTGGGAAAGTCATGTGAGAGAGCATTTTCCCTTTACTTACGAGGGTGTTAAGACCAAGCAGAAGTCACAGGACTTTGAAAAATGCTGTTTGTTTTGATATGAAAATATTGGGTCAATTTTATATTCCAACTCAAATTTCCCCTGTTCTAGAGATGAGGGTAAAATACGGCCATTACCAAAAAGCAGTTTTCTAAGGGTGAGGTTCTTTCATTTGCTTTCAAGGTAGAGAGAACTTTATCTTTTGCCTTGCTGTAATTGTCTCATCTGTACAATTAACCAGCGTCTTGGCATAAAATGTGAAAATTTGTACAGTGTTCAAAGCATCTGTGGCCTTTATGGTACAAGTTCTGTTAGTACTGAAGCCACAGAAAATTAAATGTTCCCCAAAGAACTTCCAGATGTGTTTTATTCTAATAGGGTCATTATACTGTAAATTAAAAAGCAGGGTAAATGGAACTGTAAAATTTAAATTACTCTAAAACCACATCTCTTTGCTTTGAACATTCATTTGTGGGGTTGCATTTGCAATAAATGTGAATTAGGCAGCTGCAATAACTGTTAATCATATATTTATAAAATAGTAATGAGGAAATGAATAGCAGAGTAAGACAGCTGCACATTTCTCTAATAGTATGTCAACTGTGAACATAATAAGATGTAGAAAATTGTTTGGTGCTATGCTGATAATGCAGCCAAATGTAAGAGATCACTTCAACCTCTTAACTTTACAGGAAATTATATATAAAATCCATAAAAAGCCATAATAATACATTAGGCCTCTGAATTGTAGTCAATGTTTTTCTTTGCTTTGATTTTTCTGAAATGGGCCATACTTTTCCCAAAGTAATCTGCCAAAGATCACTAAGGCTTTTGTTTCAGGCTGCACTTTATTCACCATCTTGCAATTTTATTTAAAAGATAGTGCTTCTAAAAGCCCAAAGTGATCTAACTTCCCTGCTCCAGGAGAGCTGCGGGAGCTCCCACCTCCCTCTGCTCACAGAGTTTCACCAGGTCTCGAGCATCCCACCTCTGAGCCCCAGCGGTGTTCTCACTGCTGAAACTAGTGAATCAATTCAAAACCCCACACGGGGCTGAGCAAAAGGCGAAATTTAAATTTTACATACATATATATACCTATATATATATATTTTTCAAGAAAAGGCAACGGTTGTTGACGTGGCCTGAGGGTATCTGACTGTCTTTCGCGGCCACGGTAAGATTATAAAGAGGTCAAGGTAATTGGGAAAAACCAGCCCAACAACCCAAACCTCAGAAATAAATTGAAATATTTGAACAGCCCTTTTAGATTTGCTGCTCGTGCTAGCAGGTTACGCAGCCTGCCCTTGTGCCAGGTGCTGCTCACTTGCACTTGCAGTTTTTAACCAGCCTTAATTGAATTTTGCAATTGAATCGGGGTGAAGAGGAGAATTAGAAAGCTAACAGGAAAAAAATTAGGCAAGCGCTGGGCTGCAAACAGCTTATCGGCCACGCAGGGAATAGGTGCTAAATGTGTAATAGGAAGGCTGCCATAGGAAATGTCACTTATCAAAGTGGCGGCACTTTGCAAGGAAAAGCAAGAGAAAGAAATGAGGGACCCGATCCCAGTGCTCGCTGACGCCACTGGGAAAAGTTCCCGTGATTTAATAAGCCGTACGCCGGGCGTGTGGTTTTGGAAGTTTGGTTTTGGACCCAGTTTTAACCCACGGCTGCTGTGCTGATGGTGAGGTGCTGAGCAGAGCTCAGCAGGGAGCACAGGGAGCCTGGCCCCCAAAAAACCGCAGCAGGATAACAACCGTTCCCACTTTGCTGTCAACCCTCCCCCCCCGCCATGTTTCTCAACGACTCCTTTTTCACAACGGAATACATTTGCTGGTGTTATTTCGCTTTACGTATTTCTTGCTGTACCACGTCGTGACGTATTTTTAATTTTTGTATTCATTTGCATTTGGAATGAGACAACCAGCTCACTTTTTAAAAAAAAGACAAAGAGAAAGGAAGACTGAACATCTTATAGTCATCGGTTTCACAGATTGAAAGTCTTTCAGTACACAGAATGGGCGATAGCCTGGAAAGGTCAGTCAATGAAGAATTAATTCTCTGTGGGCTGAAAGGAGGACTTTTCAATTAATCCCGTGTGTTTAAGGGTGAGGTGAGGGGCCACCAAAAGTCTGGGTGGACCAGTGGAGGTCAGGAACTCCACAGCAGCATCAGCTCTGTTCGCCTTTTGCAGAACCTTCACGGTCGCTCGGTGGACCTAACCTTTAGCCTTCAGCAAGCTGTTGCCTTTAACGAACATGGCTCTTTTTTTTTTTTTTTTTTTTTTTTTTTTGGGTTAGGAGATGGCACAACTCTTTTCAGCCATCTTAAAAAACTCTAAAGCTATTGCACAGCGGCCAGATAGGAAAGAAAATTGTCCTTGGTGCAACCCTATCAAAGGAAATATTGTTCACACAACATCGCCATGTTATCCTGAGCTGACACGGGCAAAGAGAGGCAGAAAGACAGACACAGGCAGATGGGTACAGAGAGAGACATAGATATGGAGATACGTTCAGGCTGAATTTGTCCTATAAAATTTCCACCTTCTACTTCCCAAAACAAAGCAAAAAAAATTGTTCTTCTTATTAAATATAAATTAAAGGATAAGCAATGGAAAATGGCTTGTTTTCAAGTCTTTTTTTTTTTTTTTTTCCTTCTTTGAAACAGACGGTTCAATTCTCCCGGAGAAGCAAAGTTCAAGCTCTCATTTCCCATTGTACATTTCTGTGTTAGTGCCTCACAAAATAGCAGTTCATTTCTGGAAATCCTATTACTGTCCACACTCAAGCAGCAACTTTAACAGATACATCTGTTACCTGGCAGCTTCTTCCTACACAACTCCCACCTCTGAGAGTTAAAGCTTATAGTTTTAAAAGGAAAATTGAAATAGCCCAATTTTGAACAATGCACATTTTTGGGGGGGGGAGGGGAGAAAAAGAGCACATGCCACTGTCAGCTACAAGAGCCTCATCTCGTCTTACATTCTGGTCCGGACAGATGTAGAAAACAGAGTGGTGCATTATCATTATCTTAGAGATGTTTATTTGGTGTGTGGACACTCAACCAAAGAACTAATGCAATCAGAAAGTTAAAATATATGGGCTGGAAATACAAATTCATTAGACGTACACAAAAAGTATGCTGCAGTGGATCTGTCATTTAAATTAGATTTTGACAATTATATGGATAGTCTGGTTGAGATGATATACGATTTGCTCACTTTATCTGTGCCATGATTTAATTATTGCAAAAGACATGTAGAGTTAGGACCCTGTCGTTCTCTTATGGACCTAAGCTGAAGTGGAGCTGAGCCCGTCTTGCATACTTTGTGTTAGCTGCTCGAAGGATTTTTGCATGTATATGTGTGTACATATATATATTTTTTTTACATTAAATGAGTCTGTGTTTGTACCCACTGGGATTGATGCAAATCTTTCCACTGACCTCAGCAGGGCTGGGCCCCACTTTTTTTCCTGCGCATCCCTTTCCAGCCCTGCAAGATGCTCCTCGTGTGGTGACCGCGTGTTTGGCCGTTCAGGATCCAAAGCAGACAGCGAAGAGCCAGGTCCCCGCCAGGCTGCTCCCAGCCAAGCCCATGTGCCTTGTACCCATGCGCGAGTGCAGCCATCCTCCACCTTCCCCATCCCAGGCAAGGAGAAGAAAAGCATCAGGTCTCCATCCCCTCTGCTCAGAAAGATGTTGGCTTGAGGTGCTGTCGTGATGGTGAGCTCAGCTGGACCATTTCAGAATTCTGGAAATATCTGCTCCCTCCCCGGCATCCTCAGAGGCTTACAAGAGACATAGAATCATAGAATCATAGGTTGGAAGTGGTCATTGGAAGGGACCTTAAAGACCATCTCGTTCCACCCCCCTGCCCTGGGCAGGGACACCTCCCCCCAGCCCAGGTTGCTCCCAGCCCCGTCCAACCTGGCCTTGAACACCTCCAGGGATGGGGCCTCAACAACCTCTCTGGGCAACCTGGGCCAGGGGCTCACCACCCTCAGAGTGAAGAATTTCTTCCTGATATCTAATCTAAATCTCCCCTCTTCCAGTTTGAAGCCATTCCCCCTCGTCCTATCACTACACGCCCTTGTAAAAAGTCTCTCTCCAGCTTTTTTTGTAGGCCCTCTTCAGCTACCTGAAAGCTGCGGATGCTGGGGACATCTCTAGATGCTCGTATGACTTCTGGATGAAATCACTGCTCTGGTGCTGAGCACGGCTGGTACCAACTGCACCTCAGCTCCTCCGGCTGCTGGGGCTGGCACCACCCCGCTCCACCTGGCTCTTCCCTGACGTTTATTAGCAGTATTTAGTCATACTGTCAACATAGGCGTATACGTAAGAAAATGCAGCATCAGGCACGATCATTTAGGCAGGCAAATGACGGCGACATCTCTTCTCTGTCTGAACGTCGAATACGTATTAAAAAACCCCAACTATTAAAAAGGAAATGTGATTTGATAACTTCTTCCAAATGCAGTAAATGCCACTTCTTACAAATGAACACTAGCAATCAATTTAATTTCTCAAATAAAATGATTAAATTGCTGTTATTGTGGAATCATTATTTTATTGCTAAAGCCTTTTAAAATGTTAATTATTGTGCCCCTTGAAAAGCTTTCATCTTGCCTGACTTTGCTCTTGTACAAAAAATGTCTCCTGGTTGTGACTTGTGAATTGAATGAAAATTCGTGTTTTACCTTTTCTCTCTCTCCCCTTCTTTTTTTTTTTTTTTTTTTTTTTAAACCTGCAACTATTCTCCTTGGCTGTAATATTTATATGAATTTAACTTTAATTTTTCTCTGCTTTCATCTTCTGAATTAGTCAGTATAAAGCATAGATCACTCCTTCTCTGCTGCTTTCCTGTTTATTTGCTTTAACAATAGATTCATTAACTAGATTTTGGTGCTCAAGCCATGCGGACACATCCATTTCAAAGGAGGCTTTAATGGCATTTCATATTTTTCTACATTAAGGAAGATTAAAGTATATTACAATACCCTTTACTGCTCTATTTTCTTCATTTTAGAAGTGGTCAGTTTTTAAAATTTTTTTTCCCTTTTCTTTCATCTGCAGTGTTCAATAAATTGTCCAGGCCTTTCAGATGATAGTTCCAGCAAATTGAGTTCTATATTACAACTCTGAACCATTGTTTAGCCCATCATCAGTCAGATAAAGCACTCCTATTCACACAGGACATCAAAAGAACAAATATATGTTCAAAGTGGCTAAAAAGATTACTGTGACTTGGGTATATCATTTCGTTAATTGTTAGTGATTATTCTACTAGTTTAGAGGTGGTAAATTTGCTGACTCTGAACTCGTGCTTGTGATGTAATCAGGGTGTAATATATAGATATTCACGGCTGGAAATTACACCATTCAAAAAGGGTCAGGTCCATCATCTTCTAATAGCCGGAGGTGGGCTAATAGCAACATTTTAATAAGAGGAAAGATGCGGACCGATGTCTTCATTGCACATGGATAGTACGTCGCGAAGCGCTCGGGAGAATTTCAGCCGCGCCGGTGCTCGGATGAACCGGGAGGTGGTCACGGTGGGTGCTGAGCCAAATTCAGCCTCGGTGTGACCTGAGATTGGGTGGGTTGTACCTGTGAGGAATCCGCCCGAGTCTGAATTGAGGCTGTTCGCTAGGTGAGAGCGGCTGAAGTTAATGCATTCAGGTCCTGATCCTGCAAAGATTGATTTGCGCGCGTTTAATGCTTTACGCTCTGAGCAATCCTTTGGAAATCGCTGGCAATATTTTAGGTATTTTAGCGAATCCCAACACCACAGTATCACAGCACCACACAGACCCGATATGTTTGTCTTCACAGCTCCAGAATCAACGGGGAGGTATTTTAGGAGCGGGAGACAGCAATACAGAACCGGAGACCCTCCGCGACACTGATGTGCCCAACTCCCAGTACCTGGAGAGAAACCACCCAGCATCTCCCTCCGAGTTAAGGTGACGGAGAAGGTAGCAGAGAAGGGAAAAGAAACCAGCCCCTCCGAATTGCCAGCTCCCAGACACTCGTGCTTCCTCCGCAATCACTGACACGTGAGTATCTCAATAAAAACGTGCGTATTTACAGCATGTAAAGCGAACACACGTACATCTTTGCAGGCTCCCGCTCTTCAAAGGTAATCTCAGAAACCTTGCAAATGCACAAACACGAAATTTCGAACAGACGCCGCCGCCAACTGCGTGCTGCATTTCTTTTCTCGTGTATTTTACCCGGCATCGGGCAAAATGGGAAGGCAGCGCTAAGGATGCCTGATCATATGTGAGGCTACCGGCTGGAAGACAGATTTTACAACAGAACAATCGCAGGGTGCGGGTTTTAGGCAATAAGCAGGTAGCCTCGTTCTCTCAAAAGAAAAAAGAAAATAATGGAAAACTGTAACATTCATTTGGAGGCCTCAAAGGCATAAAAAACCCAATTCCAACTGTTATAGGTCCCTGCAGGAGTCTACAAAAGAACTAAGCTTTTTAAGTAAGAAAACTAGATTTTGGCCCAGAGGGCCCTGTCATGGCTGCTTAATAGATGAAACTCTTTTGATACAAATATGCTGTTTACTTCTCAGCTTCAGCTTTCATAAAATATAACCTTTTTATGATTTATGACCCCAGAAAAAGTGCAGGATGGATTTTTAGCTCTGAATTGGTTGAATGTCAACAAGAAAAATATAGATAACATATAGAAATAGCAGGGTGTTAATGCCACACAAAATGATGAAATTATTTTTGTTTAGAAAAGTTAAGTTTGTTCTTAAAGTTCTCAGTGAGTGAAACTGAGGAAAGGGTTTGCTGGTAAAGCCGCGGGAAGCTTTGCATAACGTTGCCTTTTTGCTTTAGGACAGCGTTGGGCTGCCTCGAAATTGTAAAGCTGATGATATAGAATCCGGCTGTGGCTTCAGGGAGGGACAGACAGTGCGATGTGGCTGGTAACCCTCCTGGCATTGGCCAAAACCTACCAAAGTTTTGCCCGAGTACGTACTTTAGGTTCAGTTCTTTAATGACCAATTCAAGTTTAAAGACTTGCTCCAAAACGCAGGTGGTATGAAGACTCTTATTGCTTGCGGTGGTTATTAAAATCAAACAGAAATGGTCAGAAGTGACATAATCTAACCTTCTTCTTTATTTGCCCAAGTTTTTATTTTTTCCTCTTGACATCCATATTCATGCCTGCAGACACCTGGTAATATATAAACATGTTTTAATATGTTGGTCAGTGATTAAAAAGAAATACAAAAAAAAAATGTTGACGTGAAATGAAAATGAAGGTATCGGAGCTTTGAAGATAGAGACAAAACTGTTAAAATGAGGGAATAACCGTTGCCGAGAAGATTGCACACATTTTCTTTGTGTTATCTCTTCTGCAGCTTCTTTGCTTAGCATTAGCGATGTGCTTGTTTTTCAGGTGGCTTTTCTCACGTTGTTTGTGAACCTGCTGGATGGAAAAAAAGTTGATTTTTCTGGATGCTTGGGGAAATAGCCTGATCCCAGACAAATTGCCCAGGAAGTCTCTGAAATGACTTAGCCTGCCACAGAGGCAAGGTTGTAAAAATTGAAAAGGTTTTCACTTTTGACTCTTCCAACTATTGCAGAAAGAGACATTTGCTAGTGTATGGTCTCTGAAAACTGTCATCCAGCAAATTAAAAGAGCAAAAATATCCATCTGTGAACCCCTGCACATCCAGCTTTTCTGCCCTGCTCGGTCGCAGGGTGTTAATCAGCCAGGGTATGATGGTGTGCTCAGCATCAGTGGCTGCCAGGAGGGTCAGGAGACCGATACGCAGCAGCTGCGGGGATGTCACAGGGGGTCTACGCAAGTACAGGTGCCAGAAAGCACCATACTCCACTCCCCCCTTGTGCAGTACAGAAAAGAGAAAGGGAAACTGAGGTGAATTGGAGACTCGTGGAAAGGCATGGGAGAAGCAATGCTGATGGAGTGTTATCCATCCTGCCTAGGTACTTACACATCTCCGGAGCCTTTTCCTGGGGTCTGAGGATAGGAAAACAACCTGGAGCACCGATTCCTGCATCCCGGATGCAGGACTGGCCTGAGGGACTAGGTAGGTGTCCGCGATAGCCAAACCAAGGTTATCCAGGACAACATTTTCCGCCTGAGCCTTGTAGGTGCCCATGGGGCAGCTGGGGTCCTGTCCCAGAGCAGGGAGCAAGCAAGAGCCCTGTGAGCCCAAACTCTTAGTTATGAGGGCTTGACTTTCCTAAGGTTGGCTGAAGTAAGCAGGATGAACTGACTCCTCTCCTGAAAGACTCAGTCTCTTTTGGATATCACTCACCTATACAGGAGCCAGGCTGCCGTTAGTCTTTTACAAAAAAGTTTGAAATAATGCCCTTGACCAAGCCTTCAAGCTGGAAGAACTAAAAAGAAGCAGCTTATATCATTATTGAACATGCTTTGGTAGGCTTTCGAATAGCAGTAGCCAGTCAATCTCCAGAAGCTGGACAGTGTGGCACAATTTATAGTGTATTTTCTTGCAAGTTCCTCAAGGCATCTTGCAACAAAGTAATGAAAAATTGGCACAGCTCACCCATAACTTTCAATTTTAAAAAAACTATTAATATCATTCTTACAGCAGATAATAGCTATAGAACAATATTTTTATTATTATTTTTATTTTTTTTTGCATAGCTGCAGAAGTGCTTCCTGGTTTAAAGCTTTGGTGAGGCCATGCCAGAAACCTGCTAATTTTGCAGATAGCCTCAAGCGCAACTCCATGAGCTTCAGCGGTGTGACAGGAGAGAGGTCCTGATCAGGGTCCTCGTTTCTATACAGTTCGTCTGTGGTTAGAGTCGAATCCAGCCCTCCCCTTTAGCTGGTGATGGCTGTTGTGGATCAGGTCCTTGGTTCCCCAGGCCAGAGGTGCTGGGCAGGGCAGTGGTGAAAGATCTCCAGATGTTGGCTGCTCCGGCTCGCTTACCACAGGGAGCACTCCCCATGCGTCCCACTGTCAGCTTCTTGGGCACAATCTAAAGCCTTTAGGCTGTGTCTGTGTTTTGTAGCATGTATTTTGAACTGTGAAAAAAGCAAACCAAAACGCATCCTTAAAATACACAAATAAACGGAGAGCTGGTGTTAATTGCATACTGGGCAACTTGAAACCTTAGGGCTTGTCATGGTTTGAGGAACCCACAACAATTTATTGTCATTTAGACAATAAATAGACATTTAGACACTTATTCTATCCCCCGATGACCCCTCCCCACCTGGGAAGGGGAATCAGGAAAAAACAAGGAAACATGAGGGTTGAAGTATAAACAGATTTAATAGAATAAGACTAAATAATTTACATTAATAATACTAAAGAACCAATATTGATCCTGATACCAGTATATAACATACAAGGATTATACTCAGCCCAGTCTATCTGTGGGAAGCTCTGCGCTCCCAGCAGTGGACGGCAAATGTGGGACACTGCGAGCGCTGCGGCTTCGGGAGCAAGGGAAGGGCTCAGGGCTCCGGCACCGGGGCAAGGAGTTGTCTGGATCGCAGCCATCATAGAAGAGACACAACTCCTCAGTAAACTTTCTAATTTACACTGAATGTGCCGTTCATGGCATGAAATAACCCCGTTGGGCAGCTTGGGTCAAGTGCCCGGGTCTCGCTGCTCCTCATCCCCGCACCCGGCGAGCTGGGAAACACTGAGCCCTTGAGACCCACACAGCAGTGCTGGCTGTCAAGGAAACGTTTTCACAAATTCAAACACTAGAGTCTTCTAAAAGTGCAGTTTTCCCAGGCATTAGAAGAGAAATTAGTCCTGTGTCGCTCAAACTAGGACAGGGCTATTTTTCCTCTTTATTGACTTCTGAAAAGCCTGTTATTGAGGCAGGCTTTAAGCATGTGGTTGAAGTTTAGTGCAGAGTTCAAGTGCTTACCTAAATGCCTCCATTCCTTTTCCCATTAGTCAATCAGTCAATATCTGCACAGAGCTTTGAAAAATGCCATGGAGGAGGAGGAGGAGTAAGGGAGGCAAACAAAGATGGCCATCACCCAGATGTTCAAAGCTACCTGGGAAGCAGACGAGGCAAATATTTGTCTGAGGGGTTCTCCAAAACCACCAAAACAAAGGGATGCTGCAGAATTAAACTTGCTTTGAAACCTGCTGTGCAAACTTGTTGGAAGCAGAGTTTCGGAGATCCCCGAATTTGTCAGGCTGGTGCCCGCTCAGCTGGCCAACTCGAGAAAATAACCTCAGTAAGGGTCTAGACTGAGCGAGGACCAGCCTGGGTCACTCTGAGGCATTATGCGGACTTTATGTAGATAACCTGACTCCCCTTTGACTTCCCACTGCTTGGGTCAACAGTCTAACCATTATCACTAGTAAAACACAACCTCAAGAAGTTTTTCACTTGTACATTTTTTAATAATATGCATCATTGCAAAACTGGACCTTTTGTGCTTTTATTCTGCCAATCTTTAGACTTTAACCTTACTTCATCCCCCAGGTTGGAAGACTCCATCACCCCCAGTGAGTTTGGCTGTGGGAAAAGACCGCTGGGAGGTCAACACCTGCCTTTGAAGGCACCCTGAAACCCTCAAAGTTTGCGTGGTAGATGGAGGAGCTGGAAAGAGGAGACTTTAGACAACTATCTGGAGACAAGTTTGTTATAGCATTTCTGCAGTTGAGACAAAGTAAACGTCTGTAGTTGGGTCTTGGAGACGAGAAGTGCAGGAAGCTTCAGCTAAAACTGGCTTAGAGACATTAATTTCCATCAGGAATACTCTTTTTGAACTTTTCACTGCAGCTGTTTCTCATAGATTGGTCTCTTCTTTGAGTGGATATGTTAGTGAAAATAAATAAGTACATCTATTCTATTCTATCTCACTGAAGAGATGTTGGTGACAATATATTTCTGTATGTTTAAATGTAACAGTCCACCTGATCTGCTCTCATGCCTTTGTTACATGTACAGACATATTCATGGGACATTATAGTCAGCAGCAGTATGTATGAAATCAGATCACATTCAGTCTGGAAATGACCTACGCCGTGAACTCTATCAGCAATATATTTTCATGCATATCAGCCTTAGAGCTGTAAAAACACGAAGTAATTCAGCAGCAGGGTGGTTGATACCCGCATGGGTGCGAAAAGGACAGCAAAGGTTTCCTGTTCCTCTTGGGGTAGTCCTGACCCTGGTCCCAGCCTTCCTTAGTCATCTTGCTGCAGTGCCTTTCTCTCAAGCAGACTGAGGGTCTTTGTGAGGTTGTTTGGGGACTACGTTTAAGGAAGAGTGTTTTAAGAACACGTGGTTTACTTGATGTTATAAACATGAAAATGCAGTGACTGGCCATCGCAAGACTTTATCGATGGATGGGCTGGAATCAAAACGAGGATCAGATGTCATTCTCAGTATATACGTAGTTCGTCCACAAGATACTGGCAGCGAGCAGGATTTAAACAGCGTGCACAGTCCCGTAGCCCGCAGGGAATCAGAGGATGTAGGAGTGTTTGTGTTTGATCCTAGTACCGGGTACAAATATGACCCCGTAATTTTGATATGTGGAACAATTGACCCTCTCTGGGGTTTGCATGGAAGACTTGTAGGAAAGGTTACCACCTTTCATGTCGTTAAGAACTCATCCGTTGCCATTTCAACCAACCTTTCCCAAGTGCCCCCACTGTCAGAATAGCCAACTGCTGCTGTGGGTGCTAATATTTATGCCAAAAAGATGTTTCACATTTCCTTCAGTCTCTCTTTATTTGCTCATTTGTGGTTTACAGCAGATCCTCCCTCCCCCCCTCCCAAATGATTTCAAGGTTGCTTTTGATAGGGAAAAATCTCTGCTTGATAAGACTGCAGCTAAAACCTTACATCTAAATGCTGAGTGCCAAATGGCAAATCTGGTGGTATGATTCATCGGTACTGGGAGTATTCGTTTGACTTGGCAGACTCATTTAGCTGAAGGCCCTATGGTTATGTCCTGCTCAATGGCCTTTGGGCAGAGTGAATTTACTTTACTTGCCTACTTTGAAGACTAGAAATTTGGTAGTGTTTCATTTTCAGGTAGAAAAGCAAAGAACTGTTCAGATATTCTCTTGAAGCTGTCCTGAAAAGTGTCTCATAATGACAGAATCATAAAGGTCATGTACTATTTTCTTTCCATAAAACGGGCAGTGGAAACATTACAGATTTTCCTGGTCTTTACCCTCTCTCTTGCCATGCCGAGGGTGTTAGATTGTATTTGGCTCCCTTGAAATCCTAAATATTGAAAACAAAATGCAGAGCAGAGATGAGTGCTGCTGCACCTCCTTGTCGTTAGAGGCTGGGACTGGGAATAGCAACTGTTGGGAAAATAGGCTCATTGCAACATGAATGCCTACAGAAGATCCCCATGATCCATTGGAAATGGTTCCTTACACTGTTAGGAATGTGAAGGACGACAAACCCTCTTATAGCATCAAACACAACAAGGAAAATAAGGTGGACATAAAATTAAGTCTTGAATTTGTGGTGCTAGCCCCAACTGAAATAAACTGGAAGCTCTTTGAGCGTGTGATCTGCTAAATCTCCATAACCTGGGAAATCCTGTAACCAGTTCCCACGGAGGCACTAGAAAAACCAACAAGAGTGTTTTTTTCATGACTGAAATACGGTCGTGAAAGAGAAGACATTCAGTAACGGGGCTGCCATTTCGCCTCACGTCTGTTGACCATGTGCTACTCTGCAGCCATTTGATATGGGTCTCTTCGGACATCGGTATGTGTAAAAGGGGGACTGTATAATGGACATGCATACAAAAACCGAAATCCTGACTTCTAACACAAAGCATTTTCCATCTAAGTCTACCTGAACTGGTGGCTGGACTCAGCTACTGGAAGAAGCTGCAAACTGGCATAGCTATATGGCTGCTGGATCAGCTTGAGATAAGCAGAGGAAACCGTCTCTGTTTGCTTTGGGACTACCTATTTGCCTTGAGAAATGAATGGAAAATGAACTAATGGCTTTGAAAACATTGCTCTTAATATCTGTCAAAAGTCCATATAAAATAAATTGAGCTCCTTGTTCTGGAATAATGTGTCTTTTTTTCCCCTAGCTTAGAGCTATATTTATTTTTTTAATAAGAAGAGTTGGTGTATACAAGGGAGTGAGCATGGAGCAAGGGTGGGGTTTGAATTTCAAGGACGGTAACGATTCCTCAGTAATTCCCAGTTTAGATACTCTAATATTGCACTAGAAGTGTCTTTGTGCAGTTTAGCATCGTGCGTTCCCCAAAGGAGCCTGAAGGAGCGGTTGGAGCGAGGGTGTCTGTAGGATGGGAGGAGAGAGCCCTGGAGAATTAGCTGTTCTGCAAGAGCTGCTTGGGATTATTTCTCCAGACAGACAATTTCTAAATCTGGTTTTCCCTGAGTGTTGAGGCTACGTTTGTGGCTGGTTGTGTATATGTGAGTGAGTGTGAGTAAACGGCTTTTGGCAGGCGGACAAGCACCGTTGTTTATCCTAGACACAAAGCTGGCCAGAAGCTAGGGTTTCTTCACATATGTCGGTTCATGGCCACGATCGTGAAGTCTGCCAGAATTATAAACTTATTGCTCAGAGATGGAACTGGATCGTTAATTAAAGGTAGTAACTGTGATTGATCCTATAAAATAAAGCATATGTTTGGATTTTTAGGACTGTATGACTTTTTTCATAGTCGTTGCGTGGTTACAAGTCAATTTGGCTCGTTGTCCAGTTTATTCAACTCCTTCTGCCATCCAAGTCAGCATCCATGCTATTCATGAGGACTTGGTTAGCGAAAAAGAACTAAAGTAACCTGGAATCTTAACTGATATTTATGGAACTGTGATATCTGATGCGATACATTCTCATAAGAAAGCGTGAATGGAGACCAACCTTTCCTTTGGAGACGTCCTATCTTTTGTCTCATGTTTTTGCTTTTCCTCTTTTTCTGTTGTCTAACTGTCATGTGTCCATAGCTTTGATAGACCTAAATTCTCTAATTCTCTCATTCTTTGCTTTTATAATTATTTATGCCTGAGGGTGCGTAAGTCTGTAAATGATAACATTTTTGACCCAGCAGTATGGTGTCTATGATTCACATAGCTCTCTGTAAAGAGGTATTTAGTGATATAGGGGCAGTACCTAAATTCTTGGGAAAAAAAAATGATGTGTTACAGTCATCCCAAGGGAATCACACTTATTTAATACCAACAGTGAATTTGGTCTTTTTTTTTTTTCATGGCTGTTTTTGAGCCAAAGCAAACATCCCAAAATATTTACTCATGGAACAAGTCCAGGTGAACTGCACAATCTATCTGAGGGTTTTGTTTGGTTTTGCTTTATGTTGTTGAGGATCAGTTACATCACCAGGTCACGGGATAGGCTTTGGTGGTGTTGTAGACACTGTTAAACTCTGTGTCACCATCAGTGTGAACTACAGATTTGCAACACAGCCAAAGATGCATCTGGTTATTTTTTTTAAAATATTTCCCCATGTTTGTAAAAATTAAGCAATCCTTTAATATGAAATCATTGTTAAAGCTTTCTTAATGAAATTTGGTATTTATTACCCACGTTGTGTGACTGCAAGTTCATTCCTGATACTTAACTCATACAAAGTGTAAGGCTCTTCTGTTGATGTATTTGTTGGCCTGGGGAACACTGGGCAAGGTCAGCCTTAGCTAAATCCTCTGCACAATTACCACATCTGGTGGCACTAATTGGTGTTTTAGCAAGAAGAGCATGGATAGGTTTTACTCCATTGCAAAGCGGGAAGCACCATTTTATCAGAAATGGTATTCTTTCACGTGCCGACGTATCCTGCTTATCGCGGCTAACCCAGTCAAAACCACGTTTCTGCGCTATAATAACATTTTATGCCATGCCAGTTTGTCTGTGGCTCTCACTCTAATAGTGCAATGGAGCATTAATAAATGTCATTAAAGCAGTCAATGGCTTACGGATTTCTCCCATTCCTTTGCAGCAGTATCCTGGAAATCTTCAATTTATTTAAGACAATTCCACAGCTCCCTTATAGAGCGACTGGCAATGCTGCTATGGCAAAATCGACAAATGACTTACCTTGAGAATTTCCAGTTCTCTTCCGCTGTTGTTATTTCCTGCTGGACCGAGACCTACAATCACTTGTGCATGCGAGTAACAAGCATCTTGCATACATTTACTCTCTCTCGCAAGCTTTTGCGGTTGGAGGTGTCTAGCGTAACTGCAGCTCAGACAGGATTCTTGTTCTCTTTTCAGGGAAGTGCTTAATTGTGGACCTGAATCTGGGCCTTACAGTAGAAACAATACATATCTAAAGGAAATGCTGAGAAGAGTAATAAAGAGCAATCTTCCCCTGAGTAAATAAAAATTACAAAAGGAAACAATAATCAATACATTTTACAGTTCAAGAGTTCAGCACATGCTGTTTCAGTACAGCACAATGGATAGGCGGCATCCGCGGATTATGAATTCCCACGTTTATGTGGAAACAGAAGTAAATAACTGAAACAAGAGTCATGTTGCAAGAATGTAAAACCAAGCTGGACTTAATGGTGTGCTATATTTAAAAGAGTGATGTGGTCCAAGGAGTGTTCACTCTATCTTTTCCTTCAAGCTTGGCTGCCTGCAACCTGCCAGGACCAGCTAATTCAAAAGAAACCATTTTTCTCTATTTCAATCACCAATAAAATACAATATGCATTGCACTTTGTTGCCCCGAATCCCAGAGCCTGACGTTACCAAACGGCAATGTGTTATGGATGTAAATAAAAGGCGCTTCTCGTTTGAGCTGGGAGAACCATTCCTTGGACCAGACAGAGGGGAAGGGCACGGCAATGCGGTGATGTCGTATACTACTACAATAATTGTTCTGAGGGAAGAGATGGCTGCAAGCTTCATGCCATCTTGTAAAACCTTTTAGCTTTATGAGAGAGATGCAGAAACGCCGTCAGAAGCCTGGTCGTAGATCACCTATTCAAAATCAGATTTTGTGTATGCTTCATCACCTCTCCTCCTTTCGTGACTTGCTTCTCCCTCTTTCCCTCCTTCTCACACTGCCGTCACTGCGATTATCAATCAGGGACTGATCTCCAGTTTTGGTCCCTTTCATCTCTCCATCACTGCAAGAGAAGTGATTTCATGGGGCCAGCAGTGATTCCTCTAAACGAGATGGATCTTCCAGAGGGTTTGAAGTGGTGTAATTGGCTTCCAGTGCTCCCTGCCATGAACGCTCTTGGGCAGGCAATAAGCGAAGGGTCTACTCATCCCCAGGAGGAAAGCAAGGTTGGATGGACCTGATGTCACCAGGGAAGCAAGGGATGCGGGTGGCGGGTTGCCCTGAAGCTTCACCATGATGAGGAGCATTACGGTCTGGAAAGGCTGGTCAGTAAGCCTGGCTTTTGTGTTAACTAAAAATCTCATTAGCACAGGGTTGCAGGCACCTTGCAAGAGAAAAAGGTGAAATCCTGGTTTGGTTAAAATGTTCCTGTTGTCAGGGATGGATCCATTTTGCTGTAGTTGACAGTCTTGTTCCAAACTGAGGAGTCTCATGCATAATGCGGATTTTGATTTGATGGTACATGTCCCATTTTCCAGGTTAGCATGTGTTTTATCCAGTAAAAGCTATATCTTCTCACACATTAGGCTTGTACATCGTGTCTATGTGATAATGCAATCCAGGACATTATATATGAAAAAAAACCTGACATAGATGTAATTTCTAAAACCTATATTAAAAAAGCTATAATTTAGAAAAATAGTTCTTGCAATGTCATGTTAAGACTGAACAATTTTGAATAAAAAAACACAAAAAAGGATAAATTTTGAGTGCCTGGCATTGTCAGACAAATGCCATTCCTATAATCTTCATCAAAATCAATCTTATACAGATAGTAACAGTTGTGCCCTTGTTCTAATATAGTAGAGCCATTTTATTAATTTCCCTGTATTTTGTGAGATGCATGGAAAATACATTTTATGAGCAGGTGCTCTCTTACTTTATATAGGAAGTATTAAATTTGATACCACTTTCCTTTAATAAGACCAGATAATGGCACAAAATCTGAATCTATTATCAGAAGGAAGAAAGTAACAAGGACAGAAAACGAAACAAATGTAATTTTTTCTTATTATAACGTTCACATTTCAAACTTGTGGAGTGTCTGTGCTTTACTTTGTAATAACTACCGTGACTGCATAATACTAGGATAGATATTGTTTAAAAAAAAAATCACTGATAGCCTATTCAGGGCTGTGTCTTTGTGTTCTCATGGTAGCCCATCTCTTTAAGTAGGTTGAGTTGAACAACTACCCAGCAGGTGAAAAAATGTTCTGCTACTAGCATATTGCAATCTTTCATTAAATGGTTACCAAATAATCCTATATAGTAGTGAGAAAGGAATGCATTTCTACCTGCTGGCAGATATCTTTACAAAGTGCAAGGTAAGAGTATTGTGTGGATATAGAATGATGCTCGCGATGAAACTATGTGCATTTTCTCTGGTTCCCCCTCTCCCCCAGCAGCTGTAATAGGCTATGAAAATCAGCCAGCAGAACTAATGCAAATGACATAGTAAGCATGCAGGCAATGATTTTTTTTTTTTTTTCCCAGTGCATACAATATTAGCCATTAGCCTGGAAGCAATGATGTTGCGTTCATATTTAGGATAATTTTGACACCAATATGGTATATGCAAGCCAGATCTCTCACCAGAACGAAAGTGGTTTAATGGCTGAGTTTAGGCAAAGAAAAGAACTCTGATATTTATCAGCAGATTTTGCTTTCAGGAGTGACGTAAACTTGTTCCACATTTTTTATGGGAAAATAACAGAGCTCCTTCATCTGCCGAAGTGAATGAAACTTATGTGAAATTAAAAATAAATAAATGTGGGGGATGTTTTTTGCATGAAATTTACTGCTACATCCCAACAGTTTCTTCTTCGTATGCGTGAGAGATGCTATTTGGTAATGTCTTTCATTTTAAATTCCTAAGAAGAAATCAATAAAGATGTTAAAGCAAGTGACAAAAGGTATAGTTTGCTCCTGCGATGCAAAAGATTTGTGCCAGAGTCTACAGAGTCCTTCTGTGCTCCTACTTTATTTCTCAATGGAGTGCCAGTGCTCTACGAGGTTGCTTGAGGTGGTCCCAGATTCTGGCTGCCGTAGCCAAATAAACCCTCTGTAGCAACTCATCCCCGTTGAAAGCCAGACTCTAGGTCCTAATGCTTTAACCCCACTCCTTACTGCTGCTATTGGGCTGGACCGTGGGGATCAGTCCCACTTGCATCTGGGTACAGCCCTTGGTTGTGGCAAAAAAGTTTGTCTTCCTCTCCTGACCATCATACTCGCAAAGCCCCCAATATCCACTCTCTGCAGGATTGCAAAGGGAAGCCGGGTGCCCTGAAACTGTAGTGACCTTGATCCATTTAGCCGTCTATCCGAACATTCAAAACTGGTGTCTCGCCATACCTTTAAAAGAACCAAATTGATTAAGAAATATGAGCGACAAAGGAAACATAAGAAAAAAATCACGCCTGTGCTGAGAACTTCAAGTCTTACCCATTAGGAAATTTGGGCTGACTGAGTTATTACCTCTCAAAAAAATGGCATTCATAATGGAAATCCTGACAGAGCCTTAACTACGGCTGTGAGTGGCACAGCTATAATTAACTCTGCCTTCAGACGCCTTCCATTAATATTTTAAGGATTTTTAATTAAAATAATTGTATTAGTTTATGAAAAATACTCTCTCCCTCAAGTTGTTTCATACAGAAAATATACCAAACATAGTCAATTTTTTCCCCCCTCTCTCTCTTGGTTTCTAATTCCCACCTGCACAACAGGTTTCTGACTTCCCTTCATTTTCTTCCATTGCTAGATCCCCACACTTTCTCTCCAGACCTTCAAACACGAATGTTGTCCCTTTTGATTTTGTGTTTTTGGAACCTCTGTGGGGCAAACCCAGAGAGGCCGTTGAGGCCCCATCCCTGGAGGTGTTCAAGGCCAGGCTGGACGTGGCCTTGGGCAACCTGGGCTGGTGGGAGGTGTCCCTGCCTATGGCAGGGGGGTTGGAACTCGGTGATCTTCAAGGTCCTTTCCAACTCTAAACCATTTTAAGACAAACCCCCACATTTATGTTCTCTGAATCGCTCTGCCCCTTGCTCAGCTCAGCCTGGTATCGAAGG
Source organism: Vanellus vanellus (assembly GCF_965231255.1). Taxonomy (NCBI): domain Eukaryota; kingdom Metazoa; phylum Chordata; class Aves; order Charadriiformes; family Charadriidae; genus Vanellus; species Vanellus vanellus. The sequence continues at coordinate 5,269,994 of NC_138912.1, read as the reverse complement.
TTTTGCACAGCCGCCCACCTATCCCTCCAGCAGCACTTGCCAGCCCTGCTCTGGGGTCTATTTTGGGGCAGAGACAATATTTTGGTTTTGCTCATAAAGCTTGGAGAACCTTGCTCCATGACAGCTCTTTCCGTCTCAGTTCACTCAGTGAAGGAATCATCCCCGGGTTTATGGCCCGGTGGTGAGGTGGTGGTGGCAGGGCTTCTCCACCATTGCTCCTCAGCCATGGAAGCAACCTCTGTCCTCTCCGATTATACTTAGTACCATCTAAAGCTCACGTGCCCTGTTAGAGAAATAGATCTACTAATAACGACCATGCAAAGATGTTTGTGTTTTAAATATTTAGTGGTTATTTCTTATCTACTAATCTATGAAACCCACTATTTTTATCCCGACGTTTGCCATTTTTACTAATTCAAATATGACTGGAACTCAGACTATGCCTTTAATATTTCAGTTATAGACAAGGCCATATTGATCATCCTCGGTGCAGATGAAACAAGAAGATTAGCAACGAGAAGTGATGCTATGTTTTGGAAGACAACGTTCATGCAGCCTGAGTCTTCAGAAAACTCTGTATTCGACTTTTCAGTATATCACTAAAATGGTGCTAAAATAACATTACACTGCTGACATGTAGGTGGGCAGGTGAAATGGTCACAGGCACATAATAAATTGCACCAGCATATAATAAATCTATTTCTCGTATACCTGTAACCCATACAACTTCTCATACAGATAGTAATTCTGTACATGATAATTTATTGAGAAGACTACACTTCTGATACATAAAACTATTTGTACACAAGAAAAACCCGAACGTGAATAATTTAACCAACCGCTACAAACTGATATAAAGCAGAGTCTGCCATCCAAAACAAATGAGACCTCATACAGACGCTTCTATTGACTTATACTTGAATTCATTTCATCTTTATTTTATTTCAACTCTACCTTAAATATTTTTTTTTTTTTTGTAATCCTCTGTCCAGAATATGACATGGGTAACTTTTGAGCAGGCTCATCATTTGAATAATCATCCATTTAGTGACATGTCTAGTCCTGTTTAATGACTGAATCTGTAAAAGTATGACCTCAAGCACTGGTTAACTTTAAAATAGCTGTGCCCACTGCATGACATAGCCAACAGGAAGCCATTAGAGCTCCAGCAATTACCATTTACATCCATCGACGAAGTCCCTATTTTATTTTAATCTGCTTAAGTACATTTTCTGCACGAGGTTAAAATATAAATCCCTTCTCCTGAACAAGACTGGTTTTCTGGCTGACTTGAGAGCACAATTTACAACTGATTTAATTTGTTCTTCACAAACATTCCTAATGACATTACCCTGGTGCATATACTGACTGCCTCCTCTTATTCCATTAACTCCCAAATCGGGTTTAAAGACCATATTGATGCTAGATGTTATTATGGGTGATTATCAAAACAACAGACAATGGGGCAAAGTGTTTACTAACTGGTTTATATATAATTTCTGTAATAACTACAACAGATGGTAATGCTACAAACAATAAATCAAGCTTTTCACTGCTGAAATAAATTGGCAGCCTGCAGTACAGAAATGCTGTATGTAACTATATACAGATGCTTCAGTCATCAACTGTATTGTTCATCTTATTAGAAAATGGGTCTGTTACTGCTATTACAGGAAATCTTTCCATTTGCAATTACAAATGTATATTTTCAATTAAAATTGTTTTTAACTGCCAAACTGGTTTAAGTATACTTTAACCTTTAATTACAAATGGAGTTATCACGTACTGCCAAACTGGTTTGAGGCATTTGTTTGTGTCTGTGGAAGTTCCTCCTCAAATTGGGTTTCCACTCCATAAATATATTTCTGCCCTTCAAGAATCCTCTGGCCAAAAGGCATTTGCAGTAACTTTAGGTAGTTAATTCAATAGTAGCCGCATAAAAGGATGCTTTATTTGACAGTGCTTAAAACAGTATCAAACCTGCAATTAATTCCATTCACTTTTGTTTGTAGTAATTTATCAAAACATTTGCCTCCCTACACCGCCTTCTTTGCAGCTCCTTTCTGGGGACCTGGTTCCACGTCTTCGTGCTCATGTCACCATCTTCTGGTGTTTCCGAGCTCCTGGGTTGTGGGGTGACCCCCCACAGCTGCTCTACCAGTGATTCTGGGGTAGAAGTTTTGGTTCTCAAGTTGGGAGCAAACGATGACAAGCTTCAGGGATCTGCAGTGTTCTGGTACGAACCACAGGAATGTTTGGCCATTCAGAAATTTTATTACAAATAGGAATTTTATTACAATTCCAAAATTCAGTGGGATTTTTAGTGTCTTTCTCCATTTTACGGCTCCTTTGAATTGTTCTTTGCATAAAGGTAAGGCCATGAAAGGAAAGTGGAAATAGTGAACACATAATGTTTTCACCAGCAAGCTTGCAATGGTGAATTGATGGAGACTTATACACTCCAGGTACCTATTTTACACTGAGTTTTAATTTGACTTTGACATCATCCACCGCTGAGAGGATGATTTAAATTGCTCGAAGTACCTGCCTGCAAATTTAGGCATTTATTTCTCTTTACAAACATAGGTGCTGTCCTATCATTCACAAACTTCTGGTCTAGATTCTGCTCCCTGAACTCCGGTGTGTCTTTGTGCAATGACAGCCAAACATCCCAGCTTGGCACATGCATTTGGAGCCCTCACACTCTGCAAACTCCTTTAAGAAGTTGGGATTTGAGGGTTATAGAAAAACGATGCATCTCAGAGAAACCTGAGGTCTCATGTCACAAAGACGAAAAAGGTAAAAAAAAACCCAACCAAAAAGGATGTATGCATTGAACGTTGTGTAAGACATGGGACACACAACAAAACAAATAAAATATTTGCCAAAATATTCAAAATTAATTGTAACGAATAATTAATGAATAATCTGTGAACAGAAATACGCTTTTTTTTCCCCTAAAAATAATCACATAATAATTTCAAGGAGTGAAAGTCATGATTACTTTATGAGTGATTTAATAACAAGAAGATAATTGACATTTGAATTAACTTTTCGGGAGCAGTCAGAATAATATATTAGCTCTTTTACATAATTTTTGGCCTCCCTGTGATCTCACTAATATTAGCTGTGCTTTGGTGTAGCTGTTGGCCTCGATAGACCCCTGCATAAAAGCGGTAAAAATGCCACTTCACTAGTTGATCTCTTTGTAAGTAGGAAGGAAGAGTTTTATTCCTAATTCTAACAGGGTGAGATACAAGTGAACTGCCCAAAATCTGGTTGCTGACAGATAATGAATCCAGAATCCTTCACCTTCAAGTCACTTAAAATGAGAATGTCCATAAAGAAATGTCTTTGATAACTTCAGCTTTTAAGGTTGCTTGAGCAGGAGCCGAAACACGTGTCCCGTGAATGGTGTCGCGCTCAGACTGCCACGACCGGAGGTGATGTCTGCTTTGTCAATGACTGCAGTGGTGGGAAAACATCGGATGGGACGGCTTGTCTTCTGCACCCGGAGAAGGTGTTTGCTCAGGTCCAGACCTGAAGCTCACACAAGTCTTAGGGGTCACCAAGAACCAGCTTGGAGCCTGGCAGTGAGTTTTATGGGATATCAGCTGCGCATCCTCCACTCTTGTAGGGGACTAAGGGGCAGTAGAGGCCACCACGCTGTCGACTCGTACTGGTCCATGGCTGAGGGCAGCACGAATCTGGATGCGTCCTTCTGCTGCCCCTGCCAGAGGCTCGGGAGACACGGTTGCTTTCCCTGGCTTCATTTCTTGCCTCTACCGAGTTGCCTGTTGCCTGGACAGTGGCCTGGTTGCTGGAGGTTGCTGCTGTATGAAGAGGACTTTTTGTGCCAGGACAGCTCCCACTGGAGAGCATCAAATGGATAGTAGAAAATCCTTCCTCTTCTATCGGTTATACATACGTACGCACAATGCTGTATGAACGCAACCGATGCAAATTATATCTGCTGTATATAATAAAGATAAAAAAAATACATTCCCGGCATTATAAAGATCTTTAATTAGAATCCTGCAAAGGTGCAATCTGATTATTTGCTAATTGCCTTTCCGTATTTTTTTCAGGGCCTCACAAAGCATCAGGGATACTAAAGAGCAAACAGTGCTTTAAGGCCACAGTACTATGTGACAACAGTGATAGATATGCTAATTTCTTCATTCACTCCACTTCACTTCTTTTATTCTTTCCAATTAAAGCAAATGCTACTGAAACTGTAATTAAGCTAGTGCCGTAGCCCTGATTGCCTGCTGTTTTAATGAAACCCTATTGATTTTTCTTTTATTTCTAATGGCCACACATTGCGTTCAATGGTCAAACACATGGATGTTACAATGTGCGGCCAAACTTAATTTTTGTTCTCTAAAAGGGTGGCCTTATCAGAAGGAATATCAAAAGAGCTATTTGTGCGAGGTCTCTATAGTTTTTCCCGTATCTGCCTGAAGAGACGCACTTTGAGCAAATATATTACCATTAAAAAGAAATGAGTTTCATTTTGTAGCGACTAAAAATTACTGTTAGTCTCCTGTAGTTGCCATAAGTTGCACAGAGATTTGGCATATTCACGATTCGCATCATACTTTTAAGTTTTATTTTTTTTTTTTATAAAAAATATCTATGTGGAAGAGAACATCGCGAACATTATATTCTCTCCGCAAGACATTATAAATCACATCAGCAATTTAAGATACAACAGGCTATGAGAACTTTCTGGTTTGTTGATAATTTTATGGAAGAATATGTTTTCACTGGTAAATTTCACTGAATTATTTTCCGGTTTGCCTGGAAGGAGTGAAAAAGATAAGGAAAAGAAAAACTCTCTTAAAATCCCACAAAACACACAGCATAGCTATAAATTTATTATTCACCAATTGGATTGCTCAGCTAGAGAATTAGGCGTTTAACTGGGTATAGCTTTTCCATATGGCTTCGTATTTGTGCTTAGGAGCCAGTGTGTACAAATCAGCGCACTGGAAGAAGGCACTAAGTCTCACCGCAAACCCATCTATCCAACCTCAACAGAACAACAACCAACACCGCAGCAGAAACTCACTGTGCGCACTAGGCACATCTACGGGAAGACCGAAGATTTTAATTCACATAACATGAACATACGTGACCCCATTCCAGTTTTGCTTGAGGAAAATAATCGGTAATAAGGAATCACGCTTTCCTACTATTCCTTATCTAAAAATGTTTCTCTTATGACTGCTGCGGAAGATAAACTGTAATCACATTCAGGATACACAAAGTCAGCAGCCAGCTTAGCAAATGCACAAAACACGCATGAGCTAAGGCCCTGATCTTTCCTCTGCGTGCTGAAAGGCGAGTTTGGTTTGTTTTTTTCCTACATTTCTTCAACTTTAATCAAACACTCACATTTTTTTCCTGGACCAAGGCCACAATTTGCTGGTCCTTGCGATCCCTTAATCAGCATCTCTAAATCACAAGTTGTGCCTTAAAGTAATTGGCAATCTGTGGGGGAAGCATCTTCTCACAATAAGTAATAAGTTGGGATGTAACTTGTTTCACATAGCGAGTGCGACTGTACACGGCCTGAGCCAGTTAAATGAGTCCTTAGAGCATAGGTCTATTTTTCTCTCCTTCTCAATGAAATTAATGACAGATTATAGGAAAATATTTACCCGGTGTCCCAGATCCTCATCCTGCAGCCTGATCTGCCTAAGCACGTCCTTCGGCTTGCCAGGAACCACAGTGAAAGCCTCCGTGGTGTTTCCTTTGTGCACCATTTTGGGGGATTGCGGACAGGGGCAAAAGTCATATCGGCCCTAAAGCTGCTACATCTGACCTCAGGAACTGGCCAGGCTGGGCTCGAGCAAGGCTTAATGCCTCTTTCGCTCCTCCCAAGTGTGAATGAAGGACCAGGAGGGGCTGTCTCGGTATGACAGGGGCTCCCTGTTTCCTGCGAACACTGCCTGTGGGCTCAGGTCCGCCTGGTAAACCCGTGCCAGAATCCGCCACTATAATCTTCCTGATTGTTTCATCGGGAAAACGACTATAAAATCCTGTGGTCGCATACATAAATGACACTAGAAATGTTGTATTAGCCTGATTTGTTAAAAAAAAAAAAAAAAAAAATCAGAAAGAATACAAACAGTTGAAAGTCAGCTGTATAGGGTTTAGTATCATGAAATGGATTTGGGGCTCCTGTAGCCTTTCTCCTTGCTTGCTCACTGCCCAGCCCCCTCTCATTCCCCTTAGTTCACAACAAGAGCAGATCTCATTTCCAAGTTGCCTATCAATATGGGGTTCCCATGGAGCTGATCTAACCACCCCGTCGTCGTAACCCCCCACGCAAGGTCTCCACGAGGCGCACCAAAACCAGCAGAAGGGGTTGGAGCAGCGTGGGCAAAGGCTTTGATCCCACAGGTGGAGGTCAACCAGACCAAACTCAGCGTAAACGCAGCGTAAATGTCAAAGTTTCCAGTTCAACCAGCTGGGGTCACACCATTTGCACCCAGGGCAGCCACAGGGTCAAAAGAAGTTGTCCTCGCTGGTCTACCTTGGCTTGCCAGTTGTTTAGCTCTGCACATTGCACGGGAAATCTTTCCTCAGCGCTAAGTTCACTTCCAATAATAAAAAAAAAATATGCAGATTAAAAAATAATTGTAAATTTTATTAACAAGGGCTACAGTCCAAATTTTAGCTGCGTCTTGCAGAAAGCTCAGCTCTTTGCCGCAGCCGCGATACCAGCGCAATTTTAGGTAAGTAAACAGAAGAGGTGAAACCGGAAAACATGTTACCATTTTCCCCACGTTAACCAAGAAGTCTTGCCTGTCTTATTTCCCAGCCTTCCGCAGCTGCAGTCCTGAATCACCTTCTGTTTGTGACCACTGAATGCTAAATACACTTTTATTTTACCTGTAGGCACTAAATTTTTCAAAAGCCTCCCATTACTATTAGCCTGCCAGCAAACCAGGAACATCAGCTCTTTTTAATTAGATTTTCTAACTGTGATGTTCATTCAACAAGGGATAAATTCCCTTTAGTGGAAGTTGCGGATTACGCTTGGACTTGTTAGCTCCGGAGAAGTGAAAATAATAAATAAAGTCTGTCAGGGAAAAGGTAACAGTAGGAATAGTAGAAAATAAGATACCATCATGTCACTACTCAGCCCTGTCAACTGTTACGCTAATCAGGACAGAATTAAAAACACATTTTCCCCCAAGATGTTTCACAGCCAAACCGGTTAAATACAGATTTTAACAAAATTGAAAGCATATTATACGGAGATTTGTGGTTTCCAGCTCTGTGAGTGAGTGCTGAAAGTGTGATGAAATAACAAAATTGCAGCCTAATAATCTATAGAATAATATTGTCAACTAATGGATTATAATAAAATAAAAGCTATTATTAGGGTAAAACATTATAACAAAAAAAAATCCAACTTTTATTTGTAGCACCTCCCCCTTAATGGTTTCAAGCATTTTGAAAGGTAATTTAAACAAGTACATTGTGTCCTTATTGAAACTGTTTCATCTCGCTAGCTGCTGAAAATGGCTTTAACCATCTCTCTGAACAAAAGCTCGCTAATAAGACAACAAAAAGCCTACAAAAGCACTGGCTCAGCATCACTGCAGAAAGGCAACTAAAGGCAGCCTGCAAATGGTCTGCTGCTTTTTTCTTGCATGTAATTAGATGAATTAAAAGGACAAAGTAGTTAATGTTACTGTTGTCCAAGGCCCCCGGTTCTTTTCATACCGTCCGCTCTAGACAAGAGCCCGTGGCTCTCGCTCCAGCAATGCGGTGAAGAATGTCGGCAATAAGTAAAATTAACAAGCTTAATCTGTGAAGAATCTGGTCTGAGTCATAGATGAAATGTATCTCTAGCAACGAAAGGCTAGTAATTCCTGGTCTCCTTTTATATGCCTAATAAAACTTACAATAAATTAACTGCATTTTAGTTTGCAGCGCCGGCTCTATTAATCAGGGCCGAGACGCGTAGTCAAGTTACAATAGAAAGAACTCAACTGGGTGCATTTCAGTTATGCAATTAGGGCCCATTGGCCCGGCTCTAATTAGGCCGGGGATGTTGATATTTCAAGTACTGTTTTATCATTAGGTTTCATTTCCTTGGAACATCCTCAATGGCCGAGTAGCGAGAAGGGTGGGGGATATTATAAGCACGGGTCATCAGAAAGTCATTAATGGGAGTTAGGAAGGGAAGGGCTGACATTAATACCTCGCCCTGGGAAATGCTGAGCCGTCTCTGGGAGACTCTGAGCCCCTCCGCCTCGCAGAGGAATCGGTGGCACCTAAGAGCGGCGGGATCAGGCTCCCGGCAAGGGACCTCCCGTAGAGACGATACTGTTTAATTGTTATCTGCTGGACTGGCATGCCCTGGCAGCAGGTACTGCGGAGAGGGGTGAGCCTAACACAGAGGGGTTGATTTGTCACCCCTCGCAAGCTGCTGGGGTCAAAACTGAGAAGACACACCCATTTCTGGCCAGTAACGGAGAGAAGGTACTGGGTCCTGGGGCAGGATCCTTAGGGTAATTCTGGTGAGGCAGAGTGGGCATCCCCACTTGGCTTCCTCCGGGCGCGAGACTTGCTCTCAGTTATCGGCTCCACCACGTGGAGTGAGGAGATGACGTGCTGGACGTGGCCCACCTTCTGCCAGCACCCGCGGGCGGTGAACATGGAGTTTCCTCTGTTTAGCCCAGGTGCGGTTGTGGTCCCTGGATGGGCAAATCCAAACTGTGAAGGTCAGATAAAACCAAAGGGGGGGGGGGGAAAAAGAAGAGCTGTCAGTCCTCAGTTGTGCTTTTCTTGCCAAATGTTAGCTTAAATCTGTAACTCCAAACAATACTTTGCCTGTTTGTAAAATATGACTTTGTTTCATTATGAAAAAAGAAATTACATAATTAAATTCATTATATCCAATTACTATATGATTCATCTGGCGGCTTAATGAAGCTTCACATTATACTAACAAGATAAAGCAAAAGAATAACATTTTATGAGACTGCAGGCATTCTGTGTACAGCAGACAAGCCGGTTTATGAGCTATATACGGTGCATTTCCTAACAGTACATATTGTTTTAGCTCGAGTAGGCAAGTTATTGCTCGGTCCTGTGATATCTCACCCACCTCGTTCTGAAAATTTGCTAAAACAAAAAGTTCAACTTTATTTTCTCTTCTGTCCAGTCCTAGGCCTCTCCTCCGGATGTTGCCAAATTTTACCCGAGGACTATACGATGCGAGGAGCAAGCTTAATAGGATCATAACAAAAAAATCTAGGCAACTCTACAGCTGTCAGAAGGCAACACGTTTTGGATGTAAGAGAGCTGGTTTGGTTTTGAACCAGTGACCTAGAGGTGAATTACCTCGGTGCCTCCGTTGATAGGTATATAAATATTTTAAATACGATTTTGCAGAAGTGTAAAACTGCCTTTTCTTTCAAAGTACATTATCAGCCTAAAGAAGTCTATCAACTCTGTCCTCCCAATAATTTATGACCTAATAAAAGGCTCCTGTCTTTGGAAAAACTGACAAAACCCCATAGTTTTATCTTTTGGGAATGAGATCCGTCAATATAGTGAAGCCCTGTCTTGCAAACGTGAGTAAAACTATTTGAAAGGTTCACGGTTTTGAAATTAGTCGCTAACACAGGAAAGGGACAAATTAAAGACATTCAGCCTCCTTTTTCTTCCGTGTATGAGTGCCCTTCAGCTTTTCTCATTACCATTTAGTATTTCTGGACAACTATTGATATTCAATGGGAATGTAAATGGGCTTGAATACCATAAATTGTGAAAAATAGGTTTTGGGGACATCAGAAAAGTTTGAGGAAAAATGACATTTGCCTACGTGGGAGAACAACCGGAATGATATCACTTCGTTATCGAAGGGTAAGGCTGACGTCTCTTAAACTGAGGCTTTGGCTAGTTACTTGGTGAGGTTTCTGTTTTCAGCCTTCTCAACCGAGCAAACCTTGAAGTGTCAGAAGAAAAGGGAGCAACGAGTTCCAGCATAATTAAGAGCCCCAGCTTTATTACTACTGGCAATTTACTCTAGTGAGCAGTCTGTGTGCTTGCTAGTTACTTTTGGAAAGGGACACGCTGAAAGCCGTCAATGAGGTGTTTAAAAATCTCTCCTCTAAATCAAAATTTATCACCCCTGACAGAAAATCTGAAATACTTCCTGTGGCTACGCCTTCATCATCTCCTAATTTCTTTAACTAATGTAAGAAAAACCATATCTGCCTCTGGGCAAGTTTCGGGTTTTGTCATTTGTCTTACCTTCTGTAAGTAGGAATTGCCTGGAAGTACAGGCACACTTGCTGCAAACTGAAATAAAGCACGGGGATAGGCAGCTGACAGAGCATCCTCAGCTCTACCTTGTAGGCTCCAGCCAGGAGATTTCAGAATTACCCCCCCACACAATAATAAAAGAAACGCAAACCCTTTCTTCCAGAAGCGCTGATTGTGAGTAAACACACCATCATTGTCCTTGTACTTGCAAGCTGGATCTGGACTGGAAACAAAGGACACTTCTGCCAAATTCGGAGACAAGCTCCTAGAGAGACCCTGTTACTCCAGCAAACATGAAAAGGAAGGTGCTTACCCAAGATGTGGTCTTGCTACCATGTTTTACCTCTCTCCGTAGTCAGGTCCAACTGGTGGGAATCATGATGGACTTAATATGCCAAGAGATGTTCTTTGACCCTAAGATCAAGAAGATCAGCACGACCCATGTCCGTACCGGTTAAAGCAGTAACCACCAAAACAGAGGGTCCCCATCGCTGCTGCGAATTCATTGGGAGTGATAGATCATGGAGCAAGTCTATCTCGCAGCTCACACGCCCCCTCAAGGGCACTACGTGTGCCACACTCTTCCTTTGCCCCATGTGCAACGTGCCACCATGCCCCCAAGGAACTGAAAGGGCCTCATGACCTGCACCCTCAGTTCCCCTAAGCAGTCTCATGTGTCTCCTCCCCTCTGGAACCAAAACCTGCCCCATCTGAGGATTTGTGCAACGTCCTTTTCCTTCCTGCAACGCTGAACAATGTTGACCCTCTATTTGCCCTGCATGTGAGGTAGCCCTGCTTCTGTGCGTGGAGTTATGTCATTCTGAGCTATTTCAGCTTTTCCCCATGCTGGGTGATGAAGTTGAGCTCACCTCCTAGGGGTTTGGGCAGCATGGCTTGGGGCACGTCAAGCAGGTGACAGCCAGTAGGGACAGTACGAGACCGACCATCCCACAGCCACCCTGTTCTGCCCGCTGGGGACCTTCCCATCCTCTGCCCTCCTCGGGCATGGCCGTCACTGGGTGAAGGCCAGTTTGCTGAGGCCGCAGCTCTCCCCAGAGACATTAGAACGATCAGCCGGAGGGCTCAAGCTCATGGCTGGTGCTCTCTCGTCATAACTCTTTCCCCAGGCACATCAGAGCAGGTTGCCAGGTAATGGGGTTATTACAACATTCCTGCAAATCTGCGCTGTCGTCCCCTCCAAGCCCCGGCAAGCAGGGAGGCTGCTGCTGCCTTTGTCTGATTTTTGCCACAGCGAGAGTGCCGCGCTTGGTTAAAACACGTGTGCCATGCATATCAGCCCTAGATCTGGCGACACACACAGCTGATGGACAGAACACGGTCTGGCGTGTCTATAGCCATTATAAACATATTATGCATCTCCATTCAAAACAAGATAACAATATAAATTGTACAGCTCTTTAACCAGTTGCCATGAGTGACAACCATGAATAGCTGCTGGGATATCTTGAGAGACTTGCCTCCGCCTCTTTACAAGGAGCAATCAAAGGTACTTCTTATTTCTGGGGCAGAAAAGTGAATCGAGGGAGCTATCAGATAACCGAGGTTCTTCCTCGCCTCCCATAGCAGCTGCTGCTTACAACCGCGTCGTCATGTAATTGTAAAATGAGTATGGTAAACATGATGCATAATTAAGTAACAAAGTGCAGAGAACCTTTAGAAAATGTACTAAAGGCATAAATAGACAGCGGGATGAGATTTCTGCGAGCAGTGAATATCTTTATTAAAAGGTTGTAGTTTCTGGAAATTATTGTTTAATCAAATTATCAATGTGAATGAAATCAGGCTTTGGGGGAATTTCTAATTCATGCAATATATCAGGTGTTATTTAACTGTTGTTTATACTGTGTGGAAAAAAGCAGCACCATCACATTGTTTATCACTAGTAAAAACACGGACTTTTGGGGGACTAATCTCTGGTTGTCATGATGAAAAATATGAATAATTTAATGAAAAGCTATTTAGAAATATATGTCTGGTATCTACACATATTTTCTGGGTGTTTTATTTTAAAAAAAGAATTAGTTGCAGAGAAAGGGTCTGAAACCGACAGTAAATATTACAGTGGTTTTAGTGGGTACATCATTAGCTACAAATATGCATTAAATCAGGGATTTGGAAACACCAGTTATAACACTGTCACGTAGAAGTAGCTTGAAATCAGCATAGGTGGTTAAGAAACTGGACACAGACACAGAGCTTGAAACGAAAAACATCAAAAGCGACAGAGGTATTTTAAATCCTTCTGCAGAAGCTGCCAACTCCTCCCAATATGATTTTCCAAAACACATTCATTTCTACTGAAAACCCCTCAGTATTTGCCTCCGGATTTGCTACAGTCACCCAAGTCTTGATGTCACCGTGCAGATGAACACCTGTGGCCAAATCTGTGAAGCACAAATCCAAATTTCCAGACAGAGGCGTGCATCTGAGCTTGCAGTTCTGGCACAGGACCACACTGGTAGAGTATTGCTCTACTCCCTCAAATCTTTCGTGGATGTTGCTTGTGAGATGCGGCTAGAAGGACACGCTGCAGCAAGTCCTCCACCTTTGCTGACCTGAGACTTCATTTTTCTGGCTTCCCTTCATAAAAACACGGGCAGCAGAAGTATCCCTGCTGAATCAAGCACAGAGATTTATTCTTGGTTTCTTTAGCTACTTCATTACGTGGAAGAGCTTACAGCCTCAAGAAGAAAGATGAAGCTGGGAGATAAAAAGAGAGAGTGAGAAAAGGGATGCATACAAAATAACAAAAACGTGTATTGCACATCAACTGAGTGTCCATGTTCTTCACTGATCCAGCCATTAAAAATGGGACTTATTTATGATAAGAATAGTAACCGTTTGACACTGGTATAACCCCAACAAACAATAATTACCCTTGCAGCAATTATTTGGAGAGGTTACTAATCAAAGATACTGTAAACAAAGGTGGTGATACTCATTTTCCAGAAACGGGCAGGGTCAGCATGTTCCAGAGCACACACCTATCTGACTCTTGCTTTTTATCTTCTGGGAGCATCTTGACATCCATCCCAATTCTCAGGAGAAGGGAGATCTCCACAAAAACGTCATAAAAGGGTCATCACGTAGAAACAACTTAGCAGAGAACAGAAATCCACTCTCTCCATCATAGGACGCTTGGTCAATTCAGCTTCACAAAAGGTGACTCATATCAGCTTCAGCCTACGTTGTCCTTCCATGAAAATACTTTACATTTCTATGGTCTGTGCAGCACAGCAATCTTTTTGTTGAGAATAATAAAAGAGTTTTGTCACAGGGATGGGTTTATCTATGAATCTCGATCAGCCTCAATCTCAAATCTCTTCAAAGTTTGCCGAGTCCCGTGGTTTACCATCCTGTGCTTCTGGCTTCTCAGAGTAATTTTGAAATGGTTGCCGAAATGGTATATAATCGGGGTATTTGTCTTTTAAAGGCAGAGTTAATAGGTGCTCTGCTAGGATCCTTTGCAGACATTTTGCCCTGTTGACGGTTCAGCTTCTTCCCTGAACCTGGCCTGCTTGAATATCACAGCGGCAAATGGCAAATGTTTACCTGATCTTTTCTCCAAGTACGGTCCCCGAAACCATAAAATGAGTACAACATAGAGACCCAGATCTCCAGGAGTTTCATTTCTTCATATATCTCTGCTCTCCAACATGCTACAAAAGCTGCAGTGAGACTGAAACACAGTTACGGGGGAAGAAAGTTACTGCAGCGCTGGGAGATGTCCCGGAGGGGAGTCTCACACCAAAGCGGATTTATTCCTCCTACAGTGACTGCTACCGCAGCACCATTTTTACAGTTCCATGCTAGTTTCCCAGTCGAACTCCGCATATTCTGCAATTATGTGAAGTAATTGAGCAAAAACTAGACCGGCTGCCTTTAAGGAAGGAAGAGGAAAACCGGGGAAAGCAAGCGTGGCTCACGTGGCACAGCAGGGGCAGCAGTTTGGGGGGATTTGCTGGGGGAGTGACAAGGACAGCGATAGTGGTTTCCCATAGCTTCCCCCTTCTCTGCCTGGAAGGTTTCTGAGCAGGAAACCACTGATTTTAGTAAATCCAACGGTATGTCCTGAGACTCAACAAGAAAAGGTAAAAGAACTAGTATCGATCAAGAAAGTTCCTCGTTTGAGGTGGAAAAATGCAAATTCCTTCAAAGGGTAAAGTTGCATGGCTTAAAAATACATTGGGAAATACCTGCTGAAACAGTCAAATCTGATTTGGAAAGCAGCCCCACAGCCTGTCTACGGGTGCTGTTCTCTGTGGCAGTGGATGCCACTAACGATGCCCAACTGCTGCCGTCAGCTGGACACGTGCCCAGCTGCAATGACTTCTACTGGGAAGGACTTCTCAAAGACACCCGTGGCAACCAGGCGGAAGTTAGTCGGAAATCACCCGGAAAACGAGCTGGTATCTTTGACTTCAGTGACAGCTCTTGTTTAGCTGTTGTCTTATGTGCAAACCCTGAGTCTCTGTTCAAGACGCGAGCCCCAAAATAGGGGTACTCTGCAATGCATTTGGTCAACATGCAATGGGGGCCGTGGAGTGGCGATGGGAAGGGGCGGCACGATGGAGAGCAAGTGTCTGTCCAGCAGCACAGCTCAGCTCTTCCTGCTGGAGGAGTCAGCTGCCTCGGAGCAGGTACTTTGGTGCTTCATTGGGGCAATTTCCAGAATTTTGTTGGTGCTGAGCTCCCAATGCAATCAGCCCACAGCCTTTTGTATCCCATGAGGACTTACCTCTTGGGGACCTTCTTGATGTATACCCAGTATCTCGGAAAAGCAGATTTGCGTCTCAGATGATATTATCTGTGAAAATTCACCTTTGAAATCAGCAAATGGATTATCATTTGGCTGCTAAAAGTCAACAGTTCAAAAGGTGATTTGTTTTTCCACAGTTCTTGAAACTTCTCATGCTTTTTCACTTACTGCCTTTCATCATTTTGAAATTGAAATGATTGTGCTTTGAGCAAGCATTCAACTCAGCGTAAGGGAACAATCTTTAAGATTTTCAGTGTCCTGAAATATGGGGATGAGTAGTTCAGGTGATAATAAATTTTACTGCCAGGTAACACCATCTACATAGAGAACACATATTTACCAGTGCAAAAATTTTAAAGTAAGGACCAGTTAATTTTTGTAGAAAGAATATTTTCCATAGAAAAGAAACTTCTATCCACTTTACAGTCCATTGCATTTTACTAGATCTAATTTATATTCAGAAAGTAAAATTAAATTTTCCTTTTATGTGAAACAAAACAAATTTATATTGAAAACATAACATGTTAAAATATTCTTTCTGTGAATGTAATTATTCCATGCAAAATAAAAAAAAAACAGCATCCTTGTCTACAAAATTACGTGGGTAGTTATTTAATTGCCAAATAAAATTCTGTTGAGGGAAGGAGTAAATAAAAAAAAAGATCTGTCTAGCAGGAGAATAGCATCTGTCACGTTTGCCTTACAAAAAAAGGTCAAAGTATGGCTATTTGTAAGTAGCATCCCAAAATGTGTTCAAACAATAACTTTTATATTGGCTAGACACACAGAATTATGTTTTGAAGCAGTTCAAATGCAGAACTTTTAGTACTGCTGGCTCTGTGTTGGAGCTGAGAGCCCACTGGGGCATCTTTCTCTGGGTGCACATCAAGACAGTCCCCAAGAGATAAGTCCTCATGTGACTTATGGCTGCCGTTACACCACCTTGTCGACCTAATGTCTTAAACATGATGGACTCTTATCTGGAAGATAATTATCACGATCATCGGAAATATGCTTTAACTTTAGAAAATATAAATCACTTTAATTTGACAGCTGCAAAAGAAAAAAGTGTAATGAAGGTCAGGAGCAAAAATCGTAAGAGCTTGATCTGAATTTTAAACCCAAGAATTTAAAAAATCAGTGATCAAATATGGGAGAAAAACACGAGAGCAAACACTTTTTCCGTGTAACATGCATGTTAAAGACTCAGATCCTAACTGAGCAAGCTAAAGCCAGACAGAGTCAGGTTTCCAGCTCTCATTGCTTACCGTGGATTTCAGCTCAAGCTTTTAAATCCGACAATGATGTGATTTAAAGGGAAAAACCCATGTGGAACTGTGGAAGTCCGTGTTTCAGTCCAGCCTGTTGGCACCACCAGGAACTTTGCACGTGCTACCACTGAGGTCAAATACTTATTTTAATCCTCTCTGGTCCTTCTGTCCATGATTTTAGCTCATGCTAATATCTTTTGAGTTTCAGGTATTCTTTACTTTTACCCACAGCCAGGGATTTTTGCCAGCAGTGGCAGGAAGAGAAATGCAGATTGTAAAGAAACTGGTTTGCAATGATATATTTCTACATTCGTCAAACCAGCCTGCGTCTTCAAAGGATAAATAAGAACAGGACGCCGGGAAGGCACTTGCAGATGGGAACACAGGACTGTATTCACTTGGCAAAGGATTTCTAGAGATGGTTTTGTTCTAGATAGAATATGTCACTTCATTAATCCCAGTTTTTCTTAAGCTCAGACGCACGGTAAAAAGGTGCTTCTGTTGTGCAAGAAGGACTGCACCAACTCATCCAAGAGACCAAGGGACACAGAGAGATGCTCTCTTATCAGCTGCTCTTATTTGTGTCATAAACATTGACATAAACAGAGAAGATCGTCTGTAAAGATTTATGGTCTTATACATATAAACCTGAGGATCGTCATTGCTTAAGCTACAAAAATTAAAACAAAATCAACGTCCTTACAACTCATGGGACCATCTCATGCGTCTTAGACCAAGGCTCCTCAGCCTTGGGAAGGAGATAAACTAGGGAAGACCCTTCTGGGGCTGGAGCTCCTGGTCCCCAAAGAGCCCCCATGTCTTATCGCTGGTGTCGCCCAAAGGCTGTGTGAGCCTGAAACTGCCCACTTTGCTTTGCTCTTCTCCACACCTGAGCACTGCAGGTAGGAGGGTCCCACCAGGGAGACACCTCACACATCATCAGTGCAGACCTAACCCTCACACACTCCCCCGCCCGCCCCCCCCCACCCCCTTCCCCCTTCCCGAAGGTGACAATTTCAACTCAGACGGAGGAGACAACCACCCCCCCTCCCCTTTTATCACTTTTACTGCGTGCCAGGCAAAATTTGCCTGAGATGCCTTTTTGGACGCGTAATTGCTGTTTGCCAACTCCTGGCTCACGCTATCTGCAAACTGCGGATTTCCTCTCGCTTTTGTTAGCCACCGGTTCAAATGGCAAGGTTGATCAGGGCAGTAAACAGACGAGGTATTATTTACTTGTTCCTGTGCCAGCAGCACATAATTCAGGCTGGACAGACTGCGGCAATTATGATGCATTTTTCATTCACTCAAATGAATCAATCGCTCGCTTCACTTGTGTCTGAACAAGAAGTAACAAAACAAAAGCAAAAATAAAAAAAATCCAACCCAAATACCTGCTTGTTGGGCAATAAACACAGAGACAGTTTGTTTTTTAAGACCAACATTTACATGAAATTATCTTCTTATATAATTAACAGCCCCTGGTTAATAACCATTCTGCACATAACTGCGTATCTATCGAAACAAACAGATGAATCATTGTCATTTAGCACTTATAGGATAATAACGGGATCTAAAAACTATCGAAAAGGGCATACTTGAATATCCACCAGAAAGTGGCACCTCCAGAGTAATACGAATGAGAAGAATGGAAAGATAGAAATAGAAAAAGTTTTGAACATGCAAAACCCCAGAACCTCTGCAGTCTGGTTCATGCTTGAGATGAGCTGATGGTGTCAGGCGCTGTACGTACACCCAGTAACTCGTGCCTACAAAGGGGGGGGAAAGATAAGAAAGGCAAAAAGTGGAAGAAAAGGGATATGATTATGTCTGGCTATAGACCTCTAAAAGTCTGTACGCGCGGCTGACGCAGTTGCATACCATCTTCCCTTCAGAGCCACCCGGGATCACTCCCAAGACCCAAGCCGGGCTCGGAGGTTTTCTGACCTGAGGACGTGTGGCTCGCTCAGCTTCATACAAGGAAACTGTGAACAAAATCCGTTTATCCCGCATCCCATGTTCTCGCTGTCACTGTAAGATTCCCCCCACCGTTTCCTAGAAGGAAAGAAATGAGCCAAAAAAATGATATAGCTAATTTCAGAAATAACTCTAATTTAGACTTAACGCCTCTGAAGCCGTAATGGGGCTGTATTATGAATACGATTGTCTGAAGTTAACGCTCTCTTCTTATTCATTTGTCTAGCAATTTATTTGTAAAAAGTAAGCAAACTGAAATGAGCAGGCAATCAGCTGCCCCGACACAGTATTTTACCCAAGGGTATTCTCCAGGAACGGAGGCAGCCTATTTCAGCCATACAATGTAATATTTATACCTCCATCATGAGAAGAACTCATGACCTTACTCCTAGTTGTAATGAAAAGGTATATATTAAAAAAATAACCCTCTCTTTATAATGAAAGATGTTGCAATACCCCAAACTCTAATACAAATGGACAGAGATATTTTGAAGCATTGCAGGACATATTCCGTTGGAGAAACTGTCATCAGTTGGTCTGAACGTCCAAACGAGCACCCGTACAAAGCGGTGTTTGGGAGAGGTGCCTTACATTTGGAGAGCTGTGGTTTCAACTTTTATACGCACCTGTACTGAGACGTAGCAGCCTGACCTTTTTTACATGGATCTTTGTGTGGTTTTTTGTTTTTTTTTTTTTTATAAAGCCGATTTGCGGGCAGACAAAAGTAGTCATTGCTGAGAAGCGGCTCTTCTCCTTTCTCAAACCCAACCAAGGCTGCAGGAAAAGAAATGCCTCGTGGCTTCAGTGCCCTCTCACGCCCAGAGACTAATCAGGAGTAACGAGACAAATGGAACAGTTTGTGGGCAGTCCAAAAGATGAAGAAAAATCAGATATGGCCTTTTTCTCTTGGGAAGAGCATTTTGAGGACTGCCTCTCTCACTGCTACAGTGGCAGGATGGGGTTAGATCCTGGCCAGGGTGCCAACAGCAAAGGCTTTTTTAGTTGGCCAAGGTAAGAACAGATCATCTGTGGCTTTCCATTCATTGGAATAGATATTATGCAGGTAAAAACAGCCTGCAGAAGATACCCCCACCTCTACACTGGTAATATAACTTAATCCTCTGGCAACAAGCAGCATTTGGCTCTCGCTTACCCCTGTGCTAATTCAGTAGGTAATAGCTAGCAACAGAATTTGGCCCAGTATGTATGTGTCTGTAACAGGTCTGAGAGTGGCGGGTAAGCACCGAACACGAGCCAGAGGCGCGTGAAAGTCTCTGCTGGATCGACAGAAATAATAATGTGGGCTTCAGGCACAAAATGGGAGAGGATTGTGGTCGTACGCTCCCTCCTCCATCCCTGCGCACAGCCCAGAGCCCCGTCCAGGCTCACAAACACCTCTTTTTGGGTAATTCCAGGGCAGAAGTAAAAGACACACAGTAAGATGAAAGACAGTCTGCACCAGTGTTTCTCCTTGCTGGAGTCACGACCACTGAAAAGAGAATATTGTTCCCGTAACAAAGGTGGATATTGTGAACCCAAGCAGATGATGATGAGCATTGGCAACAGACTTCCTGTATCAGCGAGCAGGAAGGCTAAATTATACCAGGGAAAATTTAGGATTAAAATAACTGTATGATTAATTTCCTATTTCACCTGGAATAAATAAACCTTTATCCCTGTAACTGTTGTTGTAATAGCTGGGCTGGTGTGCTGGTATCTGCTAAAGAGCTAACATATTTAGTTTTATTGTTTTGTCAAAATATTAAGAATATCAATATATCTCCATAATTCAGTGTTATACAAAGAAGCATTTTTGTGCCATATATAGCAAAGATTGTATTATACTTTTGAGATCATAGGTAATGATGACAAAGTGATCTGTGTTCAATTTCAGCATTAATGTCTGGTTTGAACAAAGCCTGAAATATGGTCTGGGAGCTAAGAGGCTTTAATATTAAGATCTTTAACTGTAATTTATGTGACAGAAGATAGGGTTTAGCATAATAAAATGTAATGGGCTCCTAGAATGAAGAGGACTAAGAGACAATTGAAAACAAGGTAAAAATGGTAAATTATAAATAACAGTAAATTTACCTTTATGTTGTTACTTCATTTATTTTTGATTTGTTAGACAGGCTCTGTAATTTCTCATTTTGCTACATTTGGAACCAGGTGTTTCTGCACCTCAGGAATAAAGGGTCGAAGGCACAGCAATACTGGTGGACCACTCCTATGAAAGCTGTATTAGGGCTCCAAATAGAAACACTCTTTTTTTCTCCAGAGATTGTAATTTACCTCTAAAAATTCAGC
Source organism: Vanellus vanellus (assembly GCF_965231255.1). Classification (NCBI taxonomy): domain Eukaryota; kingdom Metazoa; phylum Chordata; class Aves; order Charadriiformes; family Charadriidae; genus Vanellus; species Vanellus vanellus. The sequence goes on along the minus strand of NC_138912.1, from coordinate 5,249,360 downwards.
CTGAGTGGAATTTCAACACAAAAACATATGGGAGGCAAAAGTATTTGCTTGTTTTACCTCCAAAACCAGTTTGGTTTTTTTTTTTTTTTTTGACATTACTTAAATGTAAAAAATGAAGACCATCTGTAACATTTTTCAATATTTGTTGGAAACCAATGTGTTGAAAGGCAAATCACTTTAATAATGAGCTGGCCTTTCTGCAAGGTATATTTTGCAAAGCCTATGTAGATGGTGACAACTGACCGAAGCCTCTCCCTGTTTCAACTGAGATTCTGCACAGGTAGCGCTGAAGAGCTTGCCATAGGAATTTATCTGAAAGTCCATTGAAACGGATGGAAACCTCTCCATTTCTTTAAGGCTCTCTGGACCAGGCCCTGTGAGCCCTGCAAGGGTATGTCTGGAAGAAATTAAGTGTATCGGGAAAAAAATCTATTTGGCTTCTTTTGTGATTTTCCCCCTCCGGGTCTTCTAGCAGCTCAGCATCCTTTATCTTTTTTGGTTTTTGGGATAGCTGAAAGGGCAGCCTGTTCTTGCAGTCTGCTTTGCATATGACCAGCTTCAGCCTCTGTCTGTCTCCTTTTTTACAGTCACTTATTAATGTTGTATTTTTTGAAGGCTCTGGAAATTCCAATAGTTTTTCCCCTCCAGATTTCTAAGTCTTGCCCTTCCTGAGGCTCAATTCTTATTTTAGGTCCACAGGTTTGGGACTGCTCTCCCAAAGCAAAATGTGCGTAGCCTTGCTGCATCCCTTTGCAAGGGCTCTCTTTTCTTTTTCTTTTTTCCCAGTATGAATTTAGATAATTTCGTATTACTGATATATATGAAAACTACTCGCAATTCTTGTGGTCAAAGACAGAGGCTCCTTTTTGCGGCAAAGAACTGGGATTTCCCTTTTCCTCATTTCTTAGAATTTTGCCTCATTTGCTCCTGGTTTGGTCCAAAATGGGTGAAAGAGAAAAATGAGACTGCATGTGTGCAATGCTTGTAAAGGAACACGGTGTTTATAAAGGCAGGTGTTTTTTGCAATGGTTACATTCCATAAAAACTCCCCAGGAAAAAATACAAATCTTACAAGGAATGGAGTTTTCCTTCTTTATAGGAGCAGAACGTTGCAGCAGAAGAACCAGCAGAATAACCCGACATAAAATAGGAAGATAAAGCACATCCTTGCATTAAAGAATTAAAGAAGGGAATAAAGCTATAACAGTCAGAGTCCTGGGTAAGGATCTTACTCCTCCAGGCCTTGGAGACGTACAGAACAGAAGCGATGGTTCCTACACCACATCCCTCTCTGGGGACTGGCTTTGGTCATTCTCATGTACATGAAGAGGGCAAAACTCACTTATTCTTGAGGGTAGTTCCACCCCTGCCTTCCGTGTTACAAATTATTGTATATATGCCAGCTGTAGGCCAATGACCTAATAATATCCCTTTATGTGCAACTGGCCTGATCTATAGACCATTGAAATCATTGAAAAGCCCTATGGCCTCCTATAGAAACCGGACTGGAATCTCACAGAAGCAAAAATCAGGTCTAGGATTAGAAAAGGTTAAGAAGAAAGTCTACGGCGTTTCAAAAAAGTAACCCTGATGAAATATAAATTAAAATAAATACAAGGCTTTAATAATAATTAATAAAACATGCTGTGAATACCTTATAAATGACTGATACATAGCAAATGAATCATACAAACGTATTCATTAGCTAAAATTATCATACATAATAATTATGTTTTCTGAAAAATTTATAAGGGGAAATTCCTGTCCTCGGATACATTTGCGCAGCTTTCATTGACTTCAGTGCAAACCCGCACGTGTACTCAAGGCTAGAACGTGGCCCTGGGTGCGTGGGTATTAATAATGCTGGGAAGGGAGTTCCGTGCTCTAAGAAGTATATAAATTCATCCTGCTGTATTTCTTATTTAAAAACCATGCTGTGTGGATAAATGAAATTCTGTAGCCCAAGGAATCTTTGCTGCAACCCCGCATTCTGCATAAGTGGAACCTGTTACTATAGGAACATGATTTATGAGAAAAAAGTTTTCTTGGTTTCGGTTCAGTTTTCTTCGACTTCAGCGGTCCGTGTATGTAGGCGTCTAGCGTCCGTGATCACCCTGTTTAGGCAAATGTATTAAATTTGCTACCGAAATGAGTGTGAACTTTGTTTCGAAGTGCACTGACTTCTGCTGGGAGTGGAATCCCAAGGGCTGTTCACGGGGATGATCAGCTCTTCAGCAGCTTGGTCTGGCCACGGCTTCCAGACAGTTCAGAGGGAGAATGAATAGCGAAAGAGCTTGTTTGGTAATTTGTCACATCAAAGGTTGCCTCTGCGTTGGGCGTGTTTTGTAAAATCGAGGTCTTGACCAGGAAAGTTGTGCGGAGGTGCCGCTTCCACTAGAAAGGACATCTCCCCAAGCTGACTTTCAGGTCAAATAAAAAAATCTATAAATGGAAATATATTCCCAAATATTTAGGCCCAGCAACCGCCGTCATGGTTGTCTCCCGTCAGCGATGGTCCCTAGCTTTCTGCGCTGTCAGCGTCTGTTTGTCGAGGCACCTGGCTCTTGAGTGCTGAGTTTTCCCCAGCTCCTTTTGAAAGATTGTTCTAGGCATGTCTACAAAGAGGATGAGTTCCCTCCCTGGGAGAACCTGCAATATCAGATAGGTGTGTACCATTCAAAATTTAAGCAGAAATAGGCAGACCAGGAGAGGAGATCAAAGGTTATCAACAGCAGTGAGCTTTAATGAAGATTGTAGAGGAGAAAAGTAAGGGCCAATCTTGGGACACGGCCATTGTACTCAGTTCCAGTTACAAAACAGGGGAATTTGAGGCTCAGATATGCAAGTGCAGGTGGTGGAGGGTTGTAGCAACAATGTCAAAGGGTTTGAAAGAAAGCCAAGCTTTTTTTAAAACAAAATACTTATAATTTATTCACTTGGGAAATGATATTCCTTTCCTGCCTTATCGTCTGATCGCATTTCTGCTCCTGTGAAATCTGACCCCCGGGTGGAACACGCAAGATAACGGGGACAGAAGAATTTTGCTTTGCTTACCTAAAATGAGAGATGTGCATTCCCTGTGCTATAGCTTAATTATCCTGCAGGCGCAGCACCACGGCCCCTGAGTGACAGGAGAAAAGGTCCACAAACCATTACTCTGTAAGAGATGTAAAGCACACGCTACATATTTCTTTGTTGTTTTTTTTTTTTTTTTTTTCAGCGTACTGCCTAGACAATGACTGCTTCGGATTAATAAGTATGTTTTAAAAGCAATAACACGTGTCTTTAAAATAAACACGCTTTCTTTATTAATTGCAGGAATTTGCCATGACACATAGCCAAGTGGCTCTGGCGTAACAGGTTTTAGGATTTGATTACAGCACCATCTACTGGGTATTGAACTTCTTATTTCCCCAAACCCTTCCCGGTATCTCTTTCTGTTGCAGTAAAAGTAGAGAATCGCTTTCAGAAGATGATTCCAGGAAAGAAAAAGTTGTTATTTCATTAGGGCCTAAACTCGAAGGCTGTTGAAATCAGTGCAAAGATTCATTAACTTCAGTGGGATTTGGATTGGGCTCTTTGCAATGATGCTCAGAGAGTCATATTTAAATTACCGGCTTGGACTCAGTGATGGAAAACAGATCTAAAGAGTGAGGCAGCATGTTCACTGCAGTACGTTTGATATAATTATAACAAGGGATCATCCATTTAACTAACGAGGGCATTACAGCATTGAATGGGTGTGCCTAGGCAGGTAGGAGTAAGCAAACAAATGTGATGTCCTCAGGCAAAGCAACTGAACGGCAGCAGAAAGCGTTGAATTAATTTAAAGAAAGAAATTTTACTTAAGGGATTAATCAGTTAGACTTAACTCATACCACCTAATAGGAATCCCTTGTATTACTTGCAAAAAATTGATTTCCTCCTGGAGAGGGGGTATGTTTAAAAGCTGATTAGTGGAAGCAACGTTTAGAATATTTTCATTCCCTAATGGTTGTTCATTTCGCACATAATCCAGGCTCCCACTGACTTTTACACAGCTGTAAATGTTCTGGACATAACCCGGCTAACATCTGAGTAGTGCTGTATGCCATCTGTTAGTGTCCTGATCACTAAGCGACTAACTGCTCAAGAAAGGCACTGTTCAACACAGTCCAGTAACGCAAAACCATTTGTGGTAGGTAGTGTTCTTATTTTGTGCCCATAAATGGAATTCTTGTACCCTTTATCTGAGAAATTTTGGGGAAAGACTGGCATAGAGCTGTTGCTAACAGAGCTGGCAAAAGTAGAAGCTGACCCAGGAAGTCCCCTCCTGAGGGACACCTTGTCCTTGGGGCAAAATTTGAATTTTGGACCACCTGGATGGAAGGTCTGACAGCCCCAGCCCTGTGGTGCTCCCCAAAATCACCTCACAGCCCTTCTCCTCTCCGTTCCCTTTCGCTATTACACAGACAGACTGGCCACAGTATTGTGCTATGCTGTGATGGATGAATGAGTACAAAAACATCCCCTCCTAAACGACCTTGTCGTCCATCACTTCTAGTCATGTACCAGCTCTAAACCGGCCGAGGAACTATATGAACAAACCCCAGAAGGTGGTCTGAGTCCAAAAGGACAGACTCACTTGCTCTTTTCATATACTAACACTTGACGAATTCTTCCTTGAGATATTCAGTGTTGTTGGAAGACAAATTCACAATTTCCAATGGGGAAAAAAAAAAAAAATCAAACCAGAAATCTACTAACTAAGACCTTGCAATCACACTGATGTAGGGAAGTGAGGTGGTAAAAAATACAGGTTAGAAAATGAAATGCCGTGCACAATGAAGGAGAAGGCAAAGCCTCATGCGTGGTTGTTAGGGATGAGCTCTCACTGCTACATCTTCATGTGTGTGGTTGTTTTTGCTCGTTTCAGAACAGCCAGGAATAGCTGCCCCAGTTGTCTGAGCTGAAGGACAACTGAAGAAGGTGGCCTAAGCAGCACTGTCACCTTTTCCTCAGCCTCCTTAGGATTGATACTGGGTAAAAGGTAGAAGTGCTGCGAGGCATCCTCATCTCATACTGAATCCAGTCGTACAAGCCTTGCAATGGCATTATGGCATGTCTCTGTCATTGTTACTGGTAGTCTTGGCTGTGTGTGCTCCCGGCAAACCATCCAAGGGGCCTCCCTTGACTGAGTGTGACTCTGGATCTCCCTCAGTTTCCACCACAACGTTTGTCCTAGTGACTAAACCCTCCGTTTCTGTGATTAAACCTGTTTCTGTGATTAAACCTATTTCACTAAACCCATCAAGTTTCTCATCTTCCTTTTTTGTGAAAGGCTTCAACAAGTTTCCATGCTGTTATATATCCCTCCTTGATCCATCGTATTTCTGTTTTCACCGCTGGTGAAGGCTTCACATGAAAGGTTATATTATTTGCATAAGATAACCCCATAGTTCATGCAGGCTGGTTTTAGTGGGAAGGAAGGATGAACCCAGCCTCAAACCACGTTTTTTTGTGGTTGTGTTCATGAAAGAGAAGCTGTAAAGTCAAGCTTAAAGTTTTGAAAATACTTGCATGCAAATCTTTGATACATTCCAGTGAGAAACTTTTAATATTTGTACAACTATGAACATAGCAGTTGGACCAAGCTATTTACTGTTGGGGCTTTATTGTCCGGGTAATATGAATTTTCACTTTGTTTTATTAGAAAGGGTTTTTTCCCCCAAAACATGGTTAGTAGAGGTCTGTACTGGATGGGGCAGAACTTTGATCAAAGTAGAACTTTGATTTGAGGTACTAGGTTGTGGAAATTTGTTTCTTATAGCTAATATCAGCATATTTTGTTACTAGATGCCTGGTATCAGATAAAGACTGGACTCTGTAATGCCGGATCCTTTTGAAGTCGATCTGTTCCAAAAGGCTTATGAGCCATTTTGAAAATATATAGTTAATTCTCTTTGATCATAGTAAAGCAGAGCTTTTGCTGTCCAAAAAGGCATGTTTAGATGTTCCTCGCTTCTTGGTAGTCTGCTGTGACAGATTTCTAGGTATTCCTGACAACCTGCCCACGAGGAGAATGACAACCAATGGACTGAGGGAGTTGGTGGCCGCCGCGGTGGCATGGTGGGGACGTTTGTGCTGGACTTTCCCCTGCTGCAGGGGAGGGTTGCGAAGACAAAGGCAAGGGGAGGGAGAAACCACTGGAGGAGCTCAGATGGGAATACTAAGGAAGGTCAGAGCAATCAGGCCACGGTAATTAAGTGATGACAATAGGATGTTTTGTCTGTCTGCCTATCAATCTATCTACCTATAAACACTGTGAATAGCTGTAATGCATTTCCTACTGCTGGTCTTGCCATTTTTTTTAAGCATGCAACATTTACGTCTAGTTTTATAATTCTTCTAGTTTTATGACGCTTCTAATTTTATAATTCTTGCTGTTCTCCGAGGCATACAGGGAGCCGAAGGAAAACCTAGCAGAGCTGAAGCTTTCCTGAAAGGCCTTTTAGCTTGATGGAGGGCAAAGGGATGATGGTGATTGTGTTGATGAGGAGGATGGTGTCTGTGGTGACAAATGGCAATTCACTGACGTTTGGTAGCCTCGCTAGACAGGGACTCCACACTTGTTATTTTCAGGATTATTTTGTCCCACATTCCACCTTGCAATATGTCCTTTCTGAAAGCTATTATAACACATTTTTCTTAGCTGGAGACTGAAACCAGTGGAGGAAATGGGGCTACCTGATGAAATACCTTGTTTAGTTCACCGGTGGTAGAACATTTAAACTCTGCACCTCCAAAACAGGATGTCAAAACTTGCTGGAAGCAAGCGGCCTTGCCGGTGCCTTCGGAGAAGTACGTAACGGGGTAACGTTTGATCTGAGGCAATCCGATGAAAAATATTCAGGTCCGTAGCAAGATGAAATGCCTCTTTCCATATGTATGAGTCTTACTAAGCTAGTAATCCACAGTTTAAAGAACTTTTTTTAAATTTAATAAAGAGGTTATTTTAAACTTAGATCTGCAAAACACTCATACCTCCAGCACATTGCTGCAGTGAAATATCCCTCTACATGAAAATATAGACAGTTAGTTTTTTCTTCCAAAGTGAAACACTGCAAGGTCTTTCATTACTGGTTTATTATGCTTTCTGTATCTTTGCTCATTTTTCACCAGTATTGCATTAAGTATTGATATTGATTTCTTGTAAATGGTACTGAAATGGATGGCTCACAGTTTTTGTTATTGTTCTGTAGCACTTGTATGTAATTTATTATAGCTGCAATGGAACCTGCCCCTTGCTGCCAGGGTTTAAATTAAATGTGCCATGTTTTGGCCCCTAGTAGTCACATACATTTCTCATTCTAGATCTAAAAGCGTTACGTATAAAGTTACTTTTATAATTACTTCCTTGATATTATTTTAAAACTTTATTTCAATAATTTTGGTAATTAATATGTAATATATTGGTTGAATTAATAGTATTTTTCTTTTCCATTACAGAGACAAATTGCTGTCCTCTAAAGGTAACATGGAGTGGCTGGTAGTCGTGACTGGCTTTTCTCCTTCTGAGAGACAAAGGGCAAATCAGCTCCCAACAATTTCAGTATGTGGTGGATCTAAGGCTTTACTCATGCATGGGCTCCCAAAAAGGTCACGATGGAAGAAAAGAATTGATATTGACACTGAGGGGGGACAGCCTTACTGGAAGGGCATTTCTCTGGACCATACTTTAATGCAGTGAATTTACTTTTGGCACAAAATCTGACTCAGAACCATCGATTAACTTGACTTTCTGAGAATAGAGCTATAGTAGTGACAAAAATGAAGTAAAACAAAGAAAATCCCCACACCAAATATCTCTGTACATGTGCTTCCTTCATGTAGGGTTTGTAGAGAAGAAAATATTGATTGAGAGAACACTAGCGGTTTTAAAGGAAAAAGCCTGATTGATAGGACGGTATCAATGGCTTCGGTATTGAAAGAGACTTATTGTATATTTCCCAGGTTTTGCTGCCGTTTTTAATAGAAATAAACTTTGCTACTCTGGCAGGCAGTAAACATTTTTTCACTCTGCCCATGAGAAATCTTCTGCCTCAGGATTCCGAAAGGATGGGGATGAAGGAAGGAGAGCCATTTGGTGCTTCGTTCAGTGCAGCTGAAGGGTCTCTGTGGTTCCTCTGGCTGGTTTTTGGTAGGCGCATCTCCAGCTCTGGACTGGTGGATGTTACTAAGCCATTAGTGTTGCACTCATGAAATTGTATTGGTGTAAAGCGCTTTACTGCTAAATTGTTTTAGAAGTCATTTATAATGAAATTTGGAGCTTTTCACACAAGATTAACTGAAACCCTTTACAAAAAGTCTTAGTTCCAGTTCACTGAATAAATCCAATTGCCATTTCACAAGCTCTTCTTGGGCTTTTCCTCCCCTTGATTTTGGGCAACGTACCTTATTCTTCCCCTGACAGCTTTAAATAGGTCTGTCCCAGCCAATTCCCTCTGCTCATCCCGCAGAGCGGCTGGACTCATCCCCCAGACCTCTGTAAATGAAGCCTTTGAAGCAAGCCAGGAATGTTTTCACAACAAGCGAGCTCTCAGCCACATTTAAAAAAATTCAACATTTACGCAACAAAGTGGCTGAAGTCACTGTTTTTAAGGCTGGCGTGAACACAAAACAAGGCAGAGCCATCATTCTCAGGCAACACAAGGTTTCAGCAAGACAGGGACCTGCTGCTCCATCACTACGTGTGTGTTGGGAAGGGCGCTCTGCTCATGAAATGGCGCTGCATTAACCAAAAAGCATCTTTAAGGCATATTATGTAGCTCCGTAGTTTACTGACTCAGCCAGGCTATGGCCAGATCCTCCACCCTTATGCTGGCAAATCTTTGAACAAGATCTCTAGGGCAAGTTCTCAGCTGCAAGCATGGGAATTCTTTCGGTGTTTTGGTCTAAGACTCGACTGAGCTTGAATCAAGGGGGAATTTTAGTCTGGGAGCCCGGCTGGGTAGAGCAGCCTCCTGCTGCTGGGGAAGTTGGTGAAAGGGGGCAGGAAATTGGGGCAGGGAAAGCAGCAACCTTCCTGGACGCTCGGGAGATGCTGGGGTGCCACCTCATCCCTGGGAGCTTGCGCCGGGGGTGGCTTGAAAGTGGCAAAGCATGGCAGGGTTCGAATTTTCTCTCTTAGAGGAAGGGGGTGAGAAGGCGTCAGAATATTGTGGAGGTGTTGCTGCTGGGCCAGAAGGGGACTGAGCTCCAATGGAGATGGAGAGCAGCTCTGCTTGCTGTCAAGGGTAGGTGCATCATTGATATGAACTTGCCTCGAGCATTTTCCTAGAGATATTCATGACCTTAAAATGACCTTAAATCCATCCTCCGGATTAGCCAAACAGAGCAGCTCCTTGGATTTGATGCACAAGCCTGGCCTGATGCCGGGCTGAGCTCCTAGGCTGGGAAAGGAGAGCAGGAAGGACATTTAACTTCCACAAGGCATCAGTGCGCACTAGAACTGTAAAACAGAGGGATGGTGATGAGGTGAATAGCACTAGTTAAAAATAGAACATAGAATGTTATATACTTGTGAAATCCCTCACTGGTGCGTAGCTGAAGTGACTTGTTTTCACCCAGGAAATCCTTGAATATACGCACAACATAATAATGTATTTCTGTCCGTTGCAACTGTGTGTGCCGTGCTTTTTGCCATGAACTACTGTCCTCTTGTGGTTAATTTGGAACCACCAAAAAAAAAAACCCAAAATCACCCCGAGCTGTAAAAGTCTGACTTATGTTTTAATTTAAGCTTCCCAGGTTTGAACTCAATATTTATCTTTTTTTTGCTTATACTTATTTCATTACGTGAAAATCCGAGGACAGGACCGTTCTGGTGATTCACTCGGGGGCTCTTTGCCTGGCTCCTCACGTGCTTACGATTACACTGCTAAAAGGTACCACTTGGCTGGGACTTCACCCATCACTTAATGGCACTGAAAAGTTGAGGCGTAGGTAAGGGACAAGTCACCCAAACATCATTTCAGTGAAAAAAAAACCTTTGGGTTTAGAGCATTGTTTGCCAATCACTGCGGTATACAATATAAATGGAACAAAGTTGCATTCTTTTGGGTTTGTTTATTTTTTTTTTTGCTATTACAACTGCTGCGGACAGAGAATGAATAAAAATGGAGGACGAAATAATTTGCTTCTAACTGACATTTTCAGCAGAGGAAGACTGGAAGGAGGAAGCAGTGGGCGCCCAGGGCTGATCCGGCTTTCCAACAGCCCCTGCACATGGAGCACCGCGGATGCAATGGCAAAATGTCTGTAGAAATGGGGTTGCCCTGGGCATGGGTGATTTAATGCCTCAGTGGGATGGACACAGATGGTGTGCGGAATCCCGGCAACTTAGCGCTGTACAAACAGAATGGGAGTCTTGACTTTCCTCGGATGTTTTAAGGAATGATCAAGTTATTTTGCCGTATTTGCAGGCTTTTTGTTTCCTTGGCCTTTCATAGTATTAAAACACGTGTGTATGTGTATGTGTACGTACAAAGAGCGGGACAGAATCTGATGAATGAAGAACCAAGCCTTAAACAGGGATAGTGCCTGGTTTCCTTAGCAGTATGGCTGAAGGATAGCATTCACAAGGCAAACCTCCCCATCGGGGGACCTGGTCCTGCACTTTCTTTGACTCTTGGCAGTTTGCTATTCACATTTCTACAACCATAAAGGCTAAGGGACACAGCAAGGTAAGGACCATAACCTATATCAGCAGCTGAGAAATTTGTCTTTTAGCAAATACCCATTTCTGAAGAGCTCTCTGGGGCATTTGCAGTGATGTGAAATAGCCGGTGCTGTGGGTGGGCAGTGCGGTGGTGCAGAGGCAGCAGTTGAGCTCTGAAGAACACTGTTCAGGAGACAACACAGGGAAGGGGTAACACGGAGCAATGGGGTGAAACCGGGCAAGGCAAACTCTGGATCAAATATCAGGAAAAATCTTCTCTTTGTTTTCCCAATGACCCATGAAACTCTACCAATGTATGTTCTGCCATCTCGGCTACCCCATGGTTGAAGACCAGACTGAGAGGCATGAAATTCCTTCGTCTCTCCAGGAAAATCGGGAATTGAAGTCATAACTCTCTTGATCATATAATCATATAATCATATAAACATATAATCATAGAATCATAGAATCATAGAATCACAGAACCATAGAATCATAGAATCATAGAATGGTTTGGGTTGGAAGGGACCTTTAAGGGTCATCTAATCCAACCCCCCTGCCATGAGCATGGACATCTTCAACCAGACCAGGTTGCTCAGAGCCCCGTCCAGCCTGACCTTGAATGCTTCCAGGGATGGGGCATCTACTACCACTCTGGGCAACCTGGGCCAGGGGCTCACCACCCACACAGTAAAACATTTCTTCCTCATATCTAGTCTAAATCTACCCTCTTTTAGTTTAAAACTATTAGCCCTCGTCCTATTGCTACTGGCCCTGCTAAAAAGTTTGTCCCCATCTTTCTTATAAGCCCCCTAATTGGTGAGATAGTTCAACCCAGGTGATTGCATTGTTTTGTACGGACATAATCTAAGAAATCAGGTACTACAGCATTTGCAAATCCTACATATTTTTTTCGGATCTCACTACAGGACGGTGTGCAAATTCAGCAGCAGGACCATTGCCTGGAGAATGCTGTTGTCCCTCACCGCACCATAACACGGAGTTGTCTCCTGTGTTGCGACCTCTGTGCTGTTTGTGGAACCACTCACAACTCTCAAGATTTGCTCTCCAGAGCACCAGCAAAGCACAATTAACTTTCTGCATGTTTTCTTAAAAAAGTGTCTTTAAAATGTTTAGAGACATTTGGAAAAATCATCTTTATGGTGAAACAGGGTGAATCTCAGAAGTATACACTTTTAGATAGGTAATGGCTAATACAAAGCCTTCATTTTACCAAAATTCTCCTTTTCCACAAACAGAAACACCTTCTAAAATCCATCATACACGTTTTGCTTTCCCCTTCAACACTCAGAAAGCATCAAGGAGAGAGAATTACGGAATAAACTGCAATCACCGCAAGGCCAGGTTTGGTTTGCTTTTGGGCACTCTAAGCCCCCATCAATGAAACGACGGTCCCCGGGTCTGAGAGCTGGAAGATACCATCGTTATATGGATAATATCTGACTTCCTTTTCTCCACCCTGCTCCTCCCCTCCCCCCCCCGTTTCTTGTTTTACCCTAAATCAAAGTTTGTTTTAAATAGCACCATTCTGTGTGTAACATATCAAATAAAGTGCCGAAAGTTCTTTGCTTGGTAATCACGCAAATTGTTCCTGCTGAGCCTTACACCATGATTGTCAACTACTACCCCCCCTCAGTGTCCAGTCGGTAATTAATTTTGGCCACTGTATTCACACTGAGCTTTTTGCTGCAGTTACTGGATTTGTCTGGAGCCTTGCACTGCAGAGAGAAAATGGATTTATTGAGAAGATAAAGAAGAAAAAGCCATCTCCTCCTTGATTTTTTTTTCCCCCAAAAGGCAAATTAGCAACCCAGATGGCTTAGTTTCCCCATCGGAAGGAATCGCTTATGTTATTCTTGCTTTATGTTAGTTTGTTCAAGTCCCCTGAGAGCAACAGGTCCAGAATCCAGAGCTCATATTGCAACGGTGATGATGTGTTTTGCAGCAGCGCGGTGGAAAATCCGAGCATCGGCGGTGCTAATCTGTTCCATCAGTATTGGTGTCCCACACCTCAGCCCCAGTGCAGGAAATTAAAGAACGAGATCTGCAAGGGAACTATTTCATAATGCTTTAAACAAATGAACTTCTTAACATTTTATGATCTCTGGAAGATTGTTTTGTTGGTAGCGGTACTGCTGCCGTGTGAAGCGTTTGCTGAGAAAAATCGGCGGGGTGGCAGTCATGTCAGCTACAGCCCAGAACTCCACTGAGGACACTTACTTGAGCTTTATCATTACTGGGTAAATTACCCAATCATCGTCAATTTTCATTTGGGCTGACTTTTATGTGAAGAACTGGCCCAAACCTAGGACTGCAGCTTGCTTTATATGGGAAAATCACCTACTTCACCCAGTCTCTCTCCCGGATGCCACCAGAAGCATTTCGCTGATGTGGGCAGTTCACAAATCAAGTAACCTCCCACGTTTTTTCCCCTGCTTGGTTCAGAGGGGTTTGCGATGATACGTGACCATTAAAGCTTTTTGCTGGTTTATGCTATTTAGAATGTCTCGTCCCCTCCTTTTATACCATTTCCAGGAAATTTCAATTCACTTTACTGCCCCTTTGCCGTCCTCTGAACCGCAGAGGGGTAGAGGGAGACATCCAGCCCCGAATCAGCAGGCTGCAGCTCTCTTCAGGAGCACCAGATCATGTCTGAAGAGAAATAAATGCGGTCTGTGCTCAGCGAGAGGCTCTGGCAAAGCTTCAGACTAACGTCTCCTGTTAATTTCAGAGTCCCCTCAAGAGAAAAAAGGCATATAAAAAGGAAGCAGAAATTCCTCAAGGATAACGGTAATGTACCCTATCCACAAATTACCAGCAGACCTTTACAGTAGCTTATCGCCTATAAAAAGCTTCAGAGTAGTCATTACAGTCATTGAGCTGATGGTAGTTTTATGACTTTTACTCACCATAAGGCAAGGCAGCGGTAGCCTGATGCAAAACCGCTTTGGAGGGGCCTGCAGGTGGATCAGCCCCAGCGAGCATCCCTGGGGCCTCCTGCGCCGGCGGCGTCACCCACCGGCCGCCCAGCTAGAGAAGAAGGATGGGGAGACGGAGCTATAAACCCCCACCCGGCGGCGAGGGGCTGAGAGGATGCCTGCCTGAGCAAGAGGCGGGTTGAAAGCTGCCATCAGAGAGAGGGTACGACCTCTGCCAGGGTTCGCACCCCAAACGTCTGGGGAGATTTGTCCTTCCTCCCCACATCCCTGCTTCTCCAGGGGCTTTTTCCGTGCCTGTCCCCCAGGCAGACGCTTTAAAAGCGAGTCCCTGCCGGGTTGTCTGTGTGCCTCGGGGCTGGCTACCTGCGAGAGCACACCGTGGGTGTGATAAATGCTCCTGCCATGTTTCTGCCCACGTGCTGCTGGAGCTGCTCTGCTGCCTCTCTGCCGCGCCGGCATCACACCCCTCCATCACCAGCCCCTTCCCTTCCCTTCCCTTCCCTTCCCTTCCCTTCCCTTCCCTTCCCTTCCCTTCCCTTCCCTTCCCTTCCCTTCCCTTCCCTTCCCTTCCCTTCCCTTCCCTTCCCTTCCCTTCCCTTCCCTTCCCTTCCCTTCCCTTCCCTTCCCTTCCCTTCCCTTCCCTTCCCTTCCCTTCCCTTCCCTTCCCTTCCCTTCCCTTCCCTTCCCTTCCCTTCCCTTCCCTTCCCTTCCCTTCCCTTCCCTTCCCTTCCCTTCCCTTCCCTTCCCTTCCCTTCCCTTCCCTTCCCTTCCCTTCCCTTCCCTTCCCTTCCCTTCCCTTCCCTTCCCTTCCCTTCCCTTCCCTTCCCTTCCCTTCCCTTCCCTTCCCTTCCCTTCCCTTCCCTTCCCTTCCCTTCCCTTCCCTTCCCTTCCCTTCCCTTCCCTTCCCTTCCCTTCCCTTCCCTTCCCTTCCCTTCCCTTCCCTTCCCTTCTCTTCCCTTCCCTCAGGTGCCTCAGGATCCCCAAATTCCGCCCCGGTCTATGCTAAACACAGTGTTATTTGAAATGATTGCAAATGATTTCATTTGAATAGTGAAAAAACCCACTGGGCTGTGCTTCGCAGTCTTTGCATGTGGTCGAACTGTCTCCTGAGGTCTCGAGGGGTAATGGGCACAAGCTTGAACATAGGAAGTTCCGTCTTAACATGAGGAGGAACTTCTTCACTTTGAGGGTAGTGGAGCACTGGCACAGGCTGCCCAGAGAGGTTGTGGAGTCTCCCACTCTGGAGACATTCAAAACCCACCTGGACGTGTCCTGTGCAACCTGTTGTAGGTGACCCTGCTCTGGCGGGGGGGTTGGACTAGATGATCTCCAGAGGTCCCTTCCAACCCTGACTATTCTGTGATTCTGTGATTCTGTCTGTGTAACTGAATCCATGAGGAGCATCCAGAGGCGGGTTACTGGTGTTAAAAGAGAAGATTGCTGTAACAACAACAGCACATACAGACACTTTGATGTACGTGACTGGCTGTTTTCTCGAAACACAGGCGCAATGCTGTTTCAGGTGTCTCATCTCCAGTGGTTTTCTTGTGGGGCCGCTGCTTACGGCTCTGTAGGAACGCCACGCTGCTCAGCCCTGCCACACGCTCTGCAGCTGATGAGGTGTCAGCGGTGCCGGGCGGCCGTGTGCGCTGCGCTACGTCAAGAACCAGCATGGAAGACCCATTCTCCCGTAGCTAATCGTGAATGTGTGGCGCTTCAGGCACAATGACCTGAGGTGTTGCTGATGTGGAGGGGAACAGAGTGTACGTCACGCACAGCAATGCTCGTGCCTCTTCACGTGTCGGAGCGACGTGAAGGATGCAGAGGTTGTGATGCCGCCCCTGCTGTCAACTCCAGCAGAGCCAGCTCTTGGTGCTGGGACAGCATGTCTTTCCAGAGCCGAGTGGCTTTCCAGGAGGCTCTGCGCTAGGTTGAAATGACACATCAGCCAAAGTCCAGGAAATAAATCGTTATATTAATTATTAGGGTGTCCGGGCCACATCGTTCCTGCCCATTGGGCAGGATAAAGAAAAGCCCCTGAGAGTGAGTATTTACTGAATAAACGAGTACAACCCTGACCAAAGCTCAACAAGAAGGAGACAGAGCTAGTCAGCACATCTGCTGGTCATCCCTGCCCAGGACAGTAGGGTGGATTTACAGATCTTTAAGGAAGCTGTACCAGGTACAAGGGGAGGGCTGGAGAAAGCACAAGGGATGGCTATATGGAAGCCGACGGACATGAAAGCTGGTCTGCTGGGAACGAAGGGCAGAGTTGGGACCTCACCACTGTGGGGAGGATGATGAAGACCAGCTGTGAAGGGCTTTGAGAGCAAAGTCAAGCGGTTCCTTATGTACGCGATGGAAAAGAGGGAACCTGTTTAGACCAGGACATGATATTGTGCTTATATGCGAGATGAAGAGATGAGAGCGAAGTTAATTAGAAATAGATCTCTGGGTGTCCCTGGTTAGTTAACCCCCAGTTTTGGATAGGATCCATTTATTTTTAATTTGTATCTCCTTCAGATCTTTGGATGTGAAAAAAGAGGCTTCTAGGAATAAGCTGATAATGTCTAACTTTTTCTTCACTTTTGGAGGGGAGAGATGGACTGATTAAAAAGATGGAACATTTCAGATAAACTGTAGCAGACACGTTAGATATAGTTAACCATCTGAGTGTATTGGATATTGCTGTTCTATTTGTTATGCAATCAATGACAATAAAACTAAAAAGTGCATTTGAACACAAGCTCTATGCCAGAATACAGATGAAGTTTCTGTGCATGTTCTGCAGAGGAATTACTGTTACCATCCTTGCTGTTAGGCTCCATTTTATTTCAGTTCTGCACTGTAACATAAAAAAAAGCTTGGTTCTGGAATGACCCACATAAAGAATTTTAAAATTTGAATGTATTCTTATCATTTGCCATCCAACACTTACCTTTCCTTTTTATAACCAGCGTATCACAGTGGTGTCTATGCAGTTTCATTTCACTCTTTGTGTTCCTTTTTGGTTTTATTTGCTGGCAGGGAGATACCACTGGCGTGGGAACGTTGCAAAAACAAATCATATGGAAAAATATAGTTCTGCCAGGACAGGTTAACAAACAACCCATGACCTCACACAGGTTTACCAGAGTTAATTTTTCTTCCAGTGCGACAAAAGCTTTTACACAGAAGGAAAACCAGGTATTTTAAATAGAAAACAAATCTTCAAAGTATAGTACACACATAAAATCCTGAGCAAATGTTTACTGACTACAACACCTGGAACAATTAAGATACTGCAGTGGAGCAGCATTTGATTTAAGAGGGCGAGCCTTGCAGATGTGTGCTAAGCACAATACCTGTGTCCTCCGGTGCACTGAATTGCTCTTGCCTCTATCCCTCTGTTGCTCTTCTTGAACTAATCTTGTACTTAGAAATAATTGATGCTCTCCACTGAAGGGAACGGGATGGGAAAAGATGGAGATTTAGCAGCTGTGTTTGCTACACTTATTTTTATTTACTTTTCCTCTAGCGTGTATCGAATATGGGTCAGATCTTTCGCTGCCCAGCAGTAAAGGGGATTGTGCATTTCATTAAGGAAAGACATGCGAGTGGTAGTGTTTCATCCATTTCCTGGCCAGATGCATTAGATGATTATTTGTAAAACAGTTAATCCGATGAATGGCTATTAAAAAAAAAAAGGTCATTGTTCAAAGTTATTTTTAGGTTCATGAGTCCAAAGGAAGAAAAATTACAGTTTTCCTTAAGCTGCCTTGAAATTTTCCTTCTTTTTCTTAATACCATCTCAGCCAACATAGAGGTGCCATGTGAAGGTTTGCGAGGGCAGTGGAGGAGGGGACCAGGAGAAGTCCCCTTTCGGTGTTTGCCCTAGGGGAACGCAGCACACAGCGTCTGTTTTGCAGGAGCAGCTCCTTCAGGTCCTTGCCACGAGTCAGAAGGCAGCAGACTGTAAAAATAAAACTTAGCCATTGACGATCCGTGAAAGAGAGGAAATGAAAGCATTGTGTTTCTCCTACAAACCTGAGCTAAGCAATGCCAGGAGAGCAGAAGGAGCTGTTTTCCAGATACTGTGTTCATAATTTTAAGTGTGCCTCTTGAAAGCCCCCCCGTGGCTCACCCTTCTTCCCCTTCCTCGAAGCAGCCTTGAGCAATCAGGATGCTACAGGTGTTGTCAGGCCACGTTGGGGCAGAACATCGTATAATAAAAGCCAATTTCACAACCGAAGAGGACCTTTTGAGGATTCCTTGCCTAGGGTAAGGTTCAGCTCTGTTTGGGAGGGGCAGGTGATATTTGCCTGCCTGTCTAAGGCTTGCTTGGTGGCCACGTGATTAAGTTGCACGCGTCCCAGTGCCAACCCTCAGATGTATCAGGGATTTAGAGATCAAAAAAAAAGAGATCTTGCAACTGGATTTAGGAACTGTGTTACAGTCAAGGCAAGGACAGGGAAAGAACTAAATCTGATAAAATTATTCTGATTTTATAAATGGCTTTCAAACTTTTGAATAGCTTCTCAAAGACTGATTTTGCTGTCAAGACATTGGACAAGATTTAATAAATCTATCGTTGTATTAATGGAAATCCTGCGGTCAAATGAACCATGATAGATACATTTATGAAACAGAAAGTAATTTTTTTTTTTTATTTTAGCTTACTTGATCCCATTGGTTGAAAGCAGTCTTGTTGAAGAAATCACTTAGGATTGTGTTTGTCCGTATGAGCTTCATCACTTACATGTGCTTGCAAAAGGGCATCACAGGTATTTTGCAGACATAACTTTGTGTGCCATGCATGATAATCTGCACAAAGCCCGCACAAGACCAGGTTAGATTGAAGCTCTTTGGAAATTAGGTCTTCCATCAGTCTAGCACATGCTTGGGATAATCAACTCTAAATAAGATCCCCAAAACATTGGGAAGACCAATTCAATAAAACTCAGAAAAACATTATATATTTTAGCATATATTTTATACTCTTATATAGATATAACTGATACATACAGAAGGAAAACAAAGAAAAACCTGTATAATGAAAACAGTATTCCAGTCAAGTTCTAGGTATTACTTGATTACATTAACGTTACATTATCAATGAACTTGTTATTGAGAAATTTGTGTAAGAAATGTAAAACATTTGTGAATCTGTTATTTTTCACTCAGAGAACTCCCAAGAATCATTCCTGGCCAATTAAACGTTTGCATGTAGTATGTACCTGGAAAATTGAAATTTAAGATGCACTGGTTAATCTTGATTGGACATATCAGTTATATCTTATTGCTGATTCAGTGTCCTCTAATCAGGTTTTCAAAGTAAACTCCTGCCTCTACGCGGGAACTAATTACTTTCTCCGTGGAAGGGAAGTAGCTGTAGAAAATCAGGAAGCCAGAAGAGGGAAACCAGAGCTGAAGTAAACCCTGTTTTTATTCAGGTCAATATTAACATTCTTTTAGGTTGTTGCTCAATTCTGTTCCATCGTATTCCTCACAGTGGATTAGATTTTCCAGCTGATGACAGTATTTTTCTAGAAAACTAATGTGTTTAATGCACCCTCTCTGGAAGGCATGCTTGGTCTAAGTATCGATTGGATTTTACTACCAGCCAAGGTCAGAAACTGAAGAGGTTCTTGCTGCAGCAAGCTGTATATTAATCTCAATATCAACTAAAGTACCTAAACTGTTATTGGAATTTGATGATCAGTTACATCTTTGAAAAGTACTTAGTATGACATTTGTTGGGCTTCCATATTTCGTGTTATACAGTTACACCTGATAGTTCAATAACTGGAAAAATACCAGCAAAGGATCTCCTCGGTTCTTTGTGCAGACAATGCCTGCTTTATCATTCCCATTTCTTGCTTTTATCCACATCAATAGGCATCACCCACCACTAAAAGGTTTTCTTTCTGCGTCCCCTACATTGCATCATTAGAGAATATACTGCCATTACACCCATTGAGGCAGACCAACGCACAAAACCCTCTTCCAGAAGAATATTTCCTAATTCCTCATCCTGCAACCTTTACGTTTGGAAATACCGCCATTAAATTCAACTGCACTGACTCAGGCTGTTCCCCTGCCATTAAATGCTCTGCTATAGTCTGTAGGAATGTGGAGCCACACGGCATCACTCAGGGGGAAATTTGCACAACCTGGCCACAGTGGGGAAGGGTCACTCTCTCTAGTCACAGGTTTTTTCCTGTTCTAGATTAAATCAGTGTTGTAGAAGTAAAATTATCAAAACCTATACTTGTGACACCATCCTCTAAAAACTTTTAAGTATTTACCACTCCATTTTCTTCCTAACTTGCTCCCCAGGACAGATTTTCATTGAATTAAAACAACTTGCAGAAAAAACTTTCCAATAATCAAATCAACATCTGATATTCAAAAGTTACCGTAGAGCGAGACCGAGGCCATCACAAGGATTCATACACATTTAGGGCAACAGTTCATGTCAGACCTAAAAACGACATCAAAATGAAAGAACAGCTCTCAACACACTCTCAACTCTTCTCTTTTCTCTGTCCACTCTTTATTAAAAGGTGAGACAGGGCAAAAGACTTACAGAATTCAGTAGATCCTAGATATCTTTAAAGTTCGTGGCTCTATTTAGCAGTCTCAGCCACAAACCTCATTCTCTATGGGTTTAGGGCTTTTTTTTGGCGTGTTTTTGTTTGTTTGTTTGGTTGGTTTTGTTTGTTTGTTTGTTTTATTTTGTTTACTTGCACCAGTCTGGCATTTTTCTGTTTGTTTTACTTTCTGACAAAGGTGGCCACTTGCGAGCAGTGGGAAAAATGCAGAAGCTTTGCTTATTTTAAGCATCGCTCGTGATGACATCATTAAAAAAAATCAGCATCATTAAAACTACAGGAATCTTTCAATTTTAAAGCACGTAAAATGTTATAAGTGAAATTCTCTCTTCTGGCATATGCGTCGCACCCTGTGAATGAGCTGGAAAGAAAACAGGAAGGAGAGATTTATCAGGCGTCAAGTTCAGCCATCCAAATACCGCAAACCTCATTTTTGGTGCTAGCTGTACGTAATTTTGAAATGGTTTGTAAATTTAATTGTCCGCGTACGGGGTGTGCGCAGGCCATGCACAATCAACAGCCTTGCCAATCTGTTTCTTAGACAAGTATGTATGTCTGGTGTGCTTTATTGGGAGCGGAATACACCCCGAGGCATTTTAAACGTAGTAGCAGTCAGGTAGGGTGAGACTCACCGCGGTGAATACGCTTTAGCAGGTCAAGAATGAAAGTGCTTTTGGGATGTCAAGCACACCAGTTAAACTTTGGAGAAAAGTTATCTGGCTGAGTTACCTGTTGTTACTACTTCTATGCTTGAGGAGGTGAAAACAGAGAATCCCTTTCCCCCCTCTGCTCCACACTCCCCTCGTGTTATGTAAAATTGGTAATTAATGGTGCCGCTTTGCTTCTTGGGCTGATGAGGATCAGCATTCTTTTTGGGAGCTTTGCTTTTGATGGGCGGGTACTTACTTTAGTTGGCATTATAAATCAGTGTCTAGAACACGTCTCCTGCCAATGTCCTCTTCTATACTCTCCGGGTATTGTAATTTACCTGACTGGGAGTGGGCGTCACACTAAACCATGTTATATAGTCTACACCTGACCTTTAGGGGATCTTGAGTCCCATAATTAGATCACTTTAATTCACAGGTGTTTATGTAGGCTTCCTTAAATAGGGATTACGGTTTGAAGAGGAAGAATGAGACTCTGGGATTTTAGACTTTTCTAATTCATTCCTGGCTCTATTCATAGCGTGAAAGGTGCTAACACCGTGTCTTTCTGCTGGCAAAAAAATTTGGGGGTCATGAGTTGCAAAGTCTAGTTAAAAAACAAAATTGCAGTCAAGAAACTATGCGATCTTCACTGTTGATGCAATGCAAATCTTTGCTCACCTTCTCTTACGCTCCTTTTAAAGCTTATTATTGCTACCATCAACGCACAAAGCAATAAGGCCACAGTCTCAGCAGAGAATGACTGAGCCCAGACAGCAACCAGCTACCCGTAGGCAGTAGCCAGCATGACTTATGCAGTACTAAACTGCTTGCCAATGAAAAACGAAAATATTCATCAACCAGATTTGCTACAAGTGAGGTTTCACAGCTAGAAACTATCCAAATAAAATTACTAGCGACACCAGTGATTGTATACCAGTATACGACTGTTGCATCAACATGATATAGACCTTGTACAAAGACAGATCAGAGAGAGAGCAGTGAAAGAAAAGGGAAAACAACTTAATTATCCATACGGTGAAACTCAGCGTGAGTTGAGGACATGATGCAAAGTGTCTGCAATAGTCAAGGGTTGGATTCAGTGGCCCAGATGACGGTCTCACTAGTTCCCTGACCATGGTTTGTATGTCCTTCAGGTCTCCTCTTGCCCTCACCAAGGCCCTAACCAAAGGCTAACGCTGCTTTTCTGGGCGCACCAGATGACTGCTCCACTCAGCAATCCCTAAATTAAAGCAGTATATTCCTAAATTAGTACTTGTTTAGCTTGGGATATTTGATTTCTTTTTTTTTTTCTACATTTACCACTTTTCTGTAAACCCCTATTCCAAAGATTTATGTCAGTGAGGCAATTTTCTTCCCAACAAGAGAGTTATCTTTTTAGTCGCAAAAGCAGGTCCCCGGAATCATAGCTTATTGCAGCGGCACAGAAGAATAAGTCAAGAGTTATCACCAAGTATAGCCAATTCAAAAAAAATCATTTTTTTCATTTTGAATTATTTTCCAGCTCCAAATCCAGTTTCTGAGTTACGGTTATGAGACTCTCAGCTCTAGGCTCAGTTCTAACTAAAATTTTCAAGAAATCACAGAACTATTGTGTTGAAAAGCCCTCTCAGAAATTAAAGGAAAACATACAACTGTTGAGCTGATGCCTTGGAAATGCACTGTGTAGCCCTCATAAATAAAACCTCTCTCACATGAAATGTTAGCTCAAACTCACACGAGTACTCAAATCACTCTTTGTTTGTTGCTGACCTCTATCTTTTATGCTTAACCCACACTCGCAAAAGCCCAAAGGAGTTATATTTGGAGCCTGGATGTTCGCGTACCTTTCTACCCTGACTCGACTAAACCAAACCAATTTTCAAATATGAGTAACCACAGCTCTTTTTCTGTAAATAGAGATTATTCTGCAATAGAAAATAATGACTTTTATTTCGCGGCGCTTTGAAGGCTGGTGCTCAAACTGCCCGGTGAGTCTGTTCATCCCTCTGGCTCGCTGATGTTGACCGACTTCTCATTTGGCTTTGGGTGGGGTGACGCTGGGAGGCAGCGAGCTTTGAAGACCCAGGTATGGATTTTGCTAAATGTTTTCTTAACCAGGCGAGCAGATTTACCGAACTGTTGTAACGTTTCACAGTAAATAACCAGAATAGTTGTTAGGCAATTTCAAGTCAAAATAGCGACACTGAATAGCCCCAGTCCTTGAGGGGAGTAGACAAGGCAACCTGAATCCATCCTTTTTCTCTGCCGGAGAGGAAAGGACACAGCTCCCAGTTACCAGTGGCAGCCAGGGAGATCCCGAAGGGGTCCTGCTGGGCACCGTGCCCCCCAGCACGGCGGTTAGCAGCGCCTGAGGCAGGCGGCGAGGACGGCAAGCGCTGCCGGGGCGTCCTGTGGTGTGAACAGGAGTGCCAGCTTGTAGCTCCGCTACAACACGACATCGGAAAGTCGTCAATTTTGGAAAAGACAAAGTATTCAAGCAGGATTTAGAATATTAACAGAAAGAGCCAATGGGAAAAATTGCATAGGTGGGAACCAGACACTTGGAAGTATTAATAAAAGCATCAATTAGCAAGAAGAGCCACCGGTAGAGTGAGAGGTGTCATCAGACACCAAATCAGTTAATTAAGCCCCCAAATTAAACTTGGGTAGTTCTTCTGTGGATTGCTTATAATGCCTTGTTCGTTGTTTCAAGCGGACGGTGAGAACTTCGTTCTGCATTTGAAGTCTGTAGGGAAAATTCTGAGGGATTTCAGCGAGAAACATCTTTTCAAGTGCCTAAGGCAGCGCCGCGGCACCGAGGGTCGTTCACGGTGAAGTTCATTCATATCTAGAGAGCCAGAATAAGACCTCTGCACCATTTGAATCCAAATGAAGCCCTATTTTAAGCACTTTGGCATGACTCGAGTGATGCAAAGGCCAAAGGCTTTCTGCCTGGGAGTAAATTTCACCCTCAGTGAATAATAATAATAATGATAATAATAATAACGACAACAAACCCAACAATAATAATAACAACAACAACAACAATAACAACAATAATAATAATAATAATAATAATTATACTCTAGTTTTAAAAATGAAAGCAAGCAACCCGTGCAGATAATACTAAAGCAATGGGCAATGGAAAGCCCTAATAGTCTGAAGAATTACACAGGAATCACCACATGAACCCTCCTTCCATGCTAGAGAAGGATACACGGGGTGACCCCTGGGTCCACCCCGATCCCACCACCAGCAGCTTCCTGAAAGAACTCTTCTTTCATAAACCTCTGATGTATCAGGCATCAGGTATTAACCAGGCACATGTTTATCTCTATGTTTTTCTTTATCTAATACCGTATATTTATTAAATTTTCCCAGTCTCTTACGAGTATTTCCTGAGTCAGAAGTGGCAGTATCCTGCAGATGAGGAGATGGCATTGCAGCATTTTCCATACTTCACTCATAAAATCAACTGGGTTTTTTCTGCTTTGATATATAAGTGTGCATCACTAAGGGTGTTTTTCCTCCTTTGAATTCTCTTTCTCCTGACTCAAAAATGCTCTGTTAACTTTGTTGTCAACCCTTCTTCAACCATTACTGATTCTTTCAAAATGCACATTTATTTTTACCTTTTGTACTGATAACATGTTTTCAAAAACACTGTGCTCATCAGTTTTGAGATTCTAGTGATATTTTTTTCTGCTTTAAAAGACGTCCTCATGGATTTGGGGTATGTTCTTAGTATGAATCCCAGTTTAGGAGTACATGAAACAGATGGTAACTTCAAGTGTGGGAGCAATCTTCATGAAGTCAATGACATCCTCATGAGCTTAATGTTACAGATTCCCTTTAACCATCTTTGAGAGCTTTGGTGTCTCTCTGTGCTCAAGACTGGGACTGCGTCCCTCTGTCCCCCCCTCCTGCCCCTCCCCCTTCCACTTTTCTTAATAATCTGAAAGTTGTGTTGTGGAGAAAAGGACAGCTGATGTTCGCAGTTGATCAAAACCTGGGCGACTTCTGTATATGAGATCAAATCTTGTTTATTTGATAGTCATGGATTCTCATATGAGTGAGTTTTCATTTTTTTGTGGACAACCTTTCTGAATAGCAAAAAGCTGCTGCAAGCAGCCATGCCTTCATGGGCATAGGTTAAGTTATACGCAGGAATAAACCAGGAGCTTCTGAACAAAATTCAGATCTTGAGTAACCGTGTGCATTGCTCCATCAAAGCAGTGGATGGCTGCTCTTTGTGGAGGTGGGAGAGAACTGCAAAACTCCGACCTGTCTTTAATTTCTCAGACACCGGGCAAAGTTTTGAGGTGCCCTTTTTTTCCAGATCTCGCTATGGACGTTCAGATCAGAATTTCCCTTAAGCTTAGAAATGTTCCAGTTTAGCCTTCGTCCTTTTGTTTGGCTTAAGGAATGTAGGTGGTCATCTGTAGGGTGTCCAACAGCTTTTGTATGGACTTCTCACACAAAGAAGTTTCATGATGTCTCTAATGGGGTCCGTGGTTAAGACACCTGATCCAACTCTACTATCAGAGCAGAGCAGCCTTTACCTCAATTTGCGTTGTCACAGGCATATATCGATTTTAGCCTAGAATTATCTGCATTAACTTGCAGGTAGTCTTATACTTTATTTCAGGGTCTTGAACCACAGGGTGCAGTAGCGCCTGCTGCAAACAATGCTTTCCTTCCGCCTCTTACCTTCGCCTCACTTTTAGTTCTCGGTCCGTAAAAATAAAATAAATGCAATGCAGCGCACATCAATGGGCCTAAAAATTCAAAGGCATTTTTAGCAATGGAAAAAAAAAAATTAAACAACTTCAGGTGACGCTTGCGGTTCCTAAAAATGCAAGTATCAACGGGTAAGTTTTTTGAAAATTGAATATAAAATCATAGAGAAATGCTTTATTTGATTCTCTGTTTATGGGAAATTCATTTTATTTGACTTTTTTATTTGTAATATCAACTATATTGCAGAGCAGAGTTTCTAGGTGCTCCCTTATGGTACCATTCTTCTAAATTATTAATGCCGTACTGTTGATATATTGTCAGCCTTGTACATACATTCTATGAAAATGAGTTTTACAGTAGGCTGGGATTTATAACAAAGCTTGACATATGCAGCTAATTCACCTAGACAGTCTTGTCAGTTTTAGCTTCATAAATAATTGATACTCGGGGCTTGGAGTTCAGCTACTGTTAGTGCTCCAGCTGTTAAATTTCAGCAGCATAATGGATGAATATTTGTTTATAATTTCTGTACATGGACCTGATGTCAGATCCCCGGTCTCATTTACATAGGTAGATTGAGATGTTGGAAGTGTAATGAGCATATGAAGATGATGAATTGTTTTCCTCAGTGCCGGTGCGTTTCTGTAAATGTTTGATTAGTTTTGAATGGATTACTGTTAGATTATCTGGTTCAGGGGTTAAAGTGAGCAGCTCTTTGCTCCCAAAGCTTTCGTGATCCCTTGCTGACAGATTTTAAAATTCATACAGTGATATTAGTGCTGCAAAAGCTCGGGGTATTCTTTGCAACAGATGTTTAGTAATTAAGCATACGGTTTCCCTGTTTGGAAGTTGCTCGGGAAATTTAAATCAGAATGATTTGTTTACCGTAGTTTGAGGGAATTACAATTTCTAAAAAAATAATATACTTTTGCCCCTAAAGCGCTGGAGTTTTCCCCCCAATGCCACTGATTAAAAATGAGCAAAAACACACACATACCCTCACAACAATTCAGATGTTTAACACCGCGGCAGACAGATGCAAAGCTATTAAAAGCAGAGGTCCTTCTCATTTTCTCCTTTTGTAAGCTAACGAGTAATATTCAGAAAAACATTCTCAATTGGACGTCCCAAGCAGAGAGGCCGAAGGAAACCAGATTTTCCACCGCACCTTTCTTCTGAAGCGCCGTGGGGAGAAGCTGTGGGACGTGGACACCTGTGTTTGTTACACACAATTCCCGATGAGGCAAAGAGGTTGAGTGAGGAAGGGGGGTGCGCTATGGAAAGGACGCCGGAGAAGCACAGAATAAATTAAAACGAGGTGTCCTCGCATATGTTAAGACTTGGCATGTGCCACACAGCTAAGGGGACAGCACATCCAACCAGAAAGCGGTGGGGAGCAGGCTGGGTCCGGCTCGCTGCGGGCTTATATGAAGATGGGAGGAAGAGGAGCGGGTCATCCCATCTCCCACGTGCTTTTCCCAGCTGTGGTGACGCAGGGGATGATGCGGCAACCGAGCTATGGGGTGGAAAAGCCTCGCCGCCGCTGCCTCTGACCCTCACAGTCCCGTTTTACGCCTGTTCCCCCCCCCCCCCCCCGCCCCCAACACCGCCCTCCGAGCAAGCGGCCCTCTGACAAGAGGGTCTCGCGGAGCAGCTACTTAATGAAAAGATTTAGCGGCCGCAGCTCCGCGGAGCTGAGTTCCCCCGCTCGCCGCCGCGCTGCATTTTGTCAGCCCCGTGTACAGTTCCCCCGGCTTGTCTGGCAATCATGTTAGTGATTATATGGGTAATGAAACACGTGCTCTTTTTGTCCGTGGCTCTGATTAATCTGCTTTCTATTTAGCCGTGATTTATGGCGCTCAACTGTTGAGGTGAGCGCTGGCCCATCAGTTCCATAGCCCATTACGGGCGCCGCGATGGCGAAATGCCTGCGAGGCTCGAGCTGTTTCTTGACAGCCAGGCTTCCCGCTACATTCCCTCCAATCTGTTTTGCTTCCTGGTGTGACCTTTCATACAGTAAAATACATTAGTTGAATAGCACAGTCTCATTAAAAGAGTGAATTAACCGAAGAGTCTTTTTAACTAAATGACAGCCAAAGGACTGAGTGCTAATAGCCACGGGCAGTTAGAAACTTAACTCATGAATCAGGCTGTTAATACTGCTCGGTGCCTGAAGCGCTAAGGGCACCACACTCTCTGCTTGCTCTCATAAGAAGAAAAGCTCATTACTTTCCTCCTGATGGGAGAGAAAGAGTGAGCGAGCAATAATAAAGCTTGAATTTTTCAATACTGTTAAAAATGGGGCTGACAGATTGCCGACAATAGGAGCAACGGGCTAGACACTGCAAAGAGAGCCACTGAATTAGCAATACCATATATCATACAATCTAATTAAATCAACCCGAAGAATGAAATTAGTTTTCTGTGAGTGAAATGGCCTTTGAAAGAGCGCTATTAAATGAACTGTAGAGCATTAATTAAATAATTCACAGTGAGGGATTTTGCATTTATACAAAAATTGTGCACTTAATTGTCCATGCTGTATTACAGATTTGGCCTTATGTTAACAATGTGTCTAAAGCACACTTATTGGAGCATATCAGGAACAGCTTAACATAAATGCAGCTTATAAAGTTTTAAGGATTGTCAAAGAAACCGAAGAAAAGAAGGGCACGATAGTAAAAAATACACACAGAGTTACCAACTTTTCCACATTAATCCTGTGCACGTGTGACAACTTGTTACGTTTTTTTTTTCCCCCAGTGAAATGGCATTAGGGCTTCTGATTTTTAATTAAGCAAAAATTGCAACTTCTCATGATGTAGCAAAAAGAAATATTTTAAAATTACCTAAAAATAACATATGCATGAAAATAGCTGGGAAAAATAGTATATTTTGCTTTGGA
Organism: Vanellus vanellus; assembly: GCF_965231255.1. Taxonomy (NCBI): domain Eukaryota; kingdom Metazoa; phylum Chordata; class Aves; order Charadriiformes; family Charadriidae; genus Vanellus; species Vanellus vanellus. The sequence goes on along the minus strand of NC_138912.1, from coordinate 5,220,813 downwards.
AGAAGAAAACATAAACTCTTTGGTCTCCAAGTATTCAGTAAGACAAACAATAAAAAAATAAACAAGGGACAGGGAATAAATTTAACTTTTTATTTTAAATCTTCATCGTGCTGTCACTTCAATTAAGGAATACGCCATTTTGAACTCAAAAACCTTGATTTGGAAACCATGAGAATGAAACATTTAAAAAAAATATTTGTCATTTGGGTAGAGAGGTTGGAACTAATTACAAAATTTGGTGTGGTTTTGCCCCTCCAGATCTTGATGTTTTCATAAATATATTGTGGCTTGACACTAAATTGTACTCAGTGTTATGCCACTTCCTACCAAAGAGAAGCTTTGGCTGTCAAATATACTTGACAATATGTAGCTGTATTAAATACAATATTATGAACATCAATAGCTTATCTATCACTTTCTCTACCCCCTTTTATTTTCATGTAAATCTGTGATATTACTTTAAAATGTGAAAAAATGTACCCTTCCATTTGGATACTTGCATAAGAATGTAAGAACGTGTAGAGCATTGGGATTTTAAGACGTCGGTCCTAAGTCTTGTTCTTTTTCATCCTTGCAAATATCAGAACAATGCAAACAGGGAAAACAGGCAGGGCTATATATTGAAATTTTATAAAAATGCAGATAACTAGAGTATACTTCTTCCCAATGCTTGTAAAACCAGGCTTGCCTTGCTCAATAGTTCATTTATTTCAGTTTATTTATGCATTATTGTATTTTCTTTTTTTAGTTTTGATTTCTATTTCTGAAAAGAGCAAGTGAAATCCAGTACTCCAGTGCTCCCAAAGGCTGCCACTTCAAAAGTGCATGGGAAAATTAAAATGTACTTCAGTTATAATGAGGTCCGATCAAATTAACTTCCCAAATTAAAACACAAGAAACTTGGAAAGTTATTCTCCGTCTTCTTGTCAGCCTCAGATTTTATCAGTTGTTTCCGCAACGGGAAAAACACTGTGTTTCAGTAGTCACTTATTAATAGCCTAAATTTGAAGATGGTAAGAAAATGGTGATAGTGAAGCCATGGTCAGCAACATCTGTGTCTGGCTAGCTAGTCTTAAACAGCAGATGGAGGTGATTGAATTAAATGGCTTACAGTATTTTTAAGCATGTTCCTGTATTTGGTTCCACCTTGAGACCAAATCCCTGCGAAGGGTGGGGTGGGCACCCACAAGGAGGTGACAGGAACTGGAAGCTACATATAGGGCACGTTAAGTACTCACCATCTGACACAGAGCTGTCAGAAGGAAATTTCCTAATAGAAAACGGACGGAAATGACGATTAGCATCTTGAGGCTGTACATTATAATGTGTAGGAAGAGCTGTTGTGACATCTCTTATTGTCAGCAACGGGAGAGCAAGGGAACGGCTGCACAGCAGCCGCAACTAATAGAGTAGCCATGAAACGCCAGGTCAGATTTACGGTGCTGATTTACAGCTTGCTAACCTTCAGTATTGTATGCTTTTATGCAAGGCAATGGCCTACGCTGATGGAGACGGCTGCGAGCATCTGTGTCCCCTGGGTGGATACGGGAGTTCTGCCTCCGACGTCTCTGTAAGGTCAAAGGGAGAACCCCATCTATGCCCAAATCCAAGGGATCTAATTCTCATAGTGACCGCCCGTCAGATGCTGACACAGGCTACGCCTCTCAGATTTGGAAAGAGTTTGAGGTGTAATATTTTGCTTGTACGTCCACCCTGTAAATAATACAGTGAGCCTGGCACCATCGGGGTGTGCTTGGGAGACAACATCAACGCAGGTGTCTCTTGCTGGAGTCATGCCGAGAAGTCACATCCTGAGAAAGGGCAACAGTATGAATCGGTGATGCCCAGCGAAGTCGAAGATACCAGGGCTGATAGACACATACTTGTCCTCTCACAGCTATAGACGTATCGCAGCTATCCTAAATTGTTTAACTGGGCTTATACTCAAGTTTACACAAGGCTGTAATTTCTTCTGCTGCTCCAGCTCATGCTGACTAGTCTTTCACTGAAAACATTTTCTTAAATGACACTGAGAGGCTTCAGTGACAAATCATTGTAGTCCCATATTTCCATTTATTTTATTCTGAGATGTGGTATTGATATAAAACCATCGTGAACCTGTTAATGATATTTCATGTGCAGTAATGTCAAACTATTCAATCAGTCGCATCATTACCTTTCATATTAAGCATATTTAGTTTATTCAGTCGTAACAAAGCATTTCTAGCACTAAAGGTTTCCTTTTCTCCCAAGTACTCACTCATTTCAATTTCATTTCATATCATCTCTAAAAATGTATCTTTTGTCTTGATTTTAGATGAAAGCCAAAGGAACAAAATGCTTTATTACCTAACTGAGAAAAACTGAAGATTTGTTCCTCAAAATAGCCAACAAAATGTTTGGGCTATTTCATTGCAAAGCTCATAGAAGGCTGAACTTCTCGGGTATTTCCTTTAGAAATTTCACAAAGGCTTTGAAGGGATAGAGACATTTGTAAAATTGTTGGAAATGCCAATTGGATTTCTGAGTCACCCCACTGGCAAGGCAGGATATAGTTACAAGTTTGAAAATAACGTTGTGCTTGATCATAGCAAAGGGACTAAGAAGCATGGAAATAACTCTATATGTACGTACGTACATATCAAACTGCAGTATGGAACTTACCAGGTATGGTTTTGGCACAAAAAGGAAACAAAACCACTTCTTTGAAGTGCAGCCTCTCGCTGCACAAATCTGTAAACTGCCTTCAACTTCTCTCTGATTCTCTGAAGGTGGTGCGATGGGGGAGAGCAATGAAAGTAGAGCCCGAGTCCTCCTTGGCACCCCGACCACTGGGACTGGGACTGGGACTGGGGCCATGTTTGGAAGAGCACCCACCCAGCCTGTCCGGCGTAGGGAGTGAGCTAAAACAGAAGAGGTAGCACCTTTATTCTTCAGCTAAGGCTTCACAGAAACATTGCTTCTAACAGAATATATGTCCTCTTCCATTTCCAATTTTTGGTCTGCCTATCTTGACAAAAGAGCTCAAAGGCTGGAAAAGCAAACGAAGAGCTGCTCTGCCAAATACTCTCCAGCAGTGCGTACTTCACCCCTGCAGTCAAAGGTGTCTCACTGGAGGGAATGCTCTCTTTGGCATTGCCCCATAACAGGATACTTCACTTAGGAAGCATCAGTGAAGAAATAGCTGAGATGCCTGAATAGACACACTCATATCTGAACAAACATGGAATCACCACTGGCATTTAGAAATACCTTCAAATACATTTACAAATATTTCATTCATTATTACCTTATACTTCATTATCCTACGGCACCAGTTGATTTACCTTGGTTCCAAACTGTGACTGGAAGAATTATGTGGAAGAATTATAGAGACCATGAAAAGCTCAGCACCGCGCAAATGAAGAGGCATAGTGCAAACAGAGTAAGAAAGTGATGCACTTATCCAGCCTGTCCAAACAATCCAGGTTTCAAAGAAGACAGATCATAAGCAGAAAAGGGCAAATACTTGTGATGGGGAAGTGAGAAAGAAGATGAAATAATTTTAGGTATTCTGTGAAAGTGTTTTGGAAGCAGCTCTATAGGTTTGGGTACACAGTACGGAAACAGCCATCCTTGCCTTTTCAAACTTTAGGTTAGTTATAAGACCTTAAAAGGATTGGTAAATGCAAAAACCACTAATACTCTTGTTCCAAACTAGGAATTTAAACAAAAGTAAGGCACGCTAAACAGTAAAAGTTCTGAACAAAGAAGCTTGATTAATCCTCAGACAAGTGTCTGACTTTCTGTGGTTCATCTGAATTTAAGTCTATTGGGCTGTGCCTCTTGCCTCAGGGAAGCTGGGACAGGATTGGCATTGCACACATTTATTGCTGCTTCTGCTTAATATCAACATCCAAGACAGTCATCATTCAAACCAAAATGAAGTTCCAAAAGGTTTTGGTACAACTGAAAGAGCCAGAGTTTTATGGCTCTGTCCCTTACCTATTGCATTATCTATAAACTATGCCTTGTTGGAAATGAACTACTAGTCAGCATGGCATAGGACCATGTGTTATATATCATTATATAATGTAAGAATGTGTCATTCAATATGCTGCAAAACTTGGTATTAAGAATTAATCATTCCCCTTCTTGAGCAGTCTCTTCGATGCACTCCAAAAAGTTGCCATTTCTGAAAATACTCCCAGCCAGGAAAATCATCTGCTCTATTAGGGTCTGGGTCAGAAGAAAACTAATTACAGAGTTTTAATACAGAGTTCAGCATGCCTCAGAAACAACTTTTGCCCCTTAAGGACCTTGGAGACTCCTTGCTGCATCAGACCAGTGGTCCACTCTACCCAGTAAACGGACAGCAGCAACAGGAGGTGCTCCTCAGGAGAGGATATGGAGACTGTGCTGCTATCTGCAGTCCACCGCCCTCCTATCTACCCCGCTTTTATACCCATTGGATTAGAGATGTCACAAGACACACCACTACCAACGTTCATTAGAGTCTATATGTTTGTTGTCCACCAGTTTGCCTAATGCCTTTCTGATCCTACTGGGACTCTCTTTCTCCACAATCTCCTGTAGGGAGCAATGCCAGACGGTCACCACCCACCGAAGGCTGTCTTGTATTCCATTTAAACACATCTACTAGTTTCAAAGAATTCCCCCTTCTGTTGCCGCAAGATTTGGTAACTTCTAGTTGTGCGCTCACCCTACCCATTGCCTTCATGATTTTGCAAACTTCAGTCATACTGCCACCGTCAAATCCTTACAAACATGATAGATATCTCTCCGTTTCCCTTCTTACGTAGGCCTCTCCTTCCATGTGTCCTACGAGGCATTTGACCTATGGGGATTAGTCTCAGTGGATGTTTTAAAATGGTAAGTGGACAGGTCTGGTGTAGGAGCTCTGGGATTGCCCTGGTATGGCCATCTCGTGTTGTGTGAGCCCAAGGACGGGCAGAAACTGGCAAAGCAGTGAATGAGGATAGCGTATGGTAACGTAGTGACTTTGTCACGGCAAGTCTGCTTGGTCCCTTCTCCTGAAGGGGTGGGAGTAGGAGATCTGCAGAATTCATCGCTAGCCTTCAGAAGCTTCTGTGTCCTCCTGAAGTGATTTTAGACACAGCTCTGTGAGAAAAACCCAGGGAAAATAGTGTCCTGCGTGGTCTCAGAAAGAGGGATAAGATTTCAAGCTGAAATATGGGAATGGACATGCAACTAGGATACCGGCCAACCACCATGCCCAGCAAACAGGAAGCTACAGACACAGCTCATTTAGAGAGGATCTGAACCACATGGAAGAGACAATGTCCTGTGGCCATTGCTAGGTAGTCAAATGTCTGCTTAGGTTCCCTGGAAGAGATGAAAATAAAAATCAATACATGTATGATAAGACCACTAAGAAAATTTGATTTTTGGGTACTTGCGTTCATTCACTGGGTGCATTTTAGGTAAACGAACCCTAATCTTAGGAAAACATCTCTTCCTCAGGTGTCCTAGCTGATTGCACCTCAGACAATAACCTCACATGAATAAATGACTTGACAAAGGCCCCTCTGTGCATCTAGTTTTATCAACCAATAATTTTTATCACTTTCCGTCAACGTTTTGATCCTTTAAGGAATTCAGCCTATAAGAAATGTGTTGTAGATGTTCTAACAAGAAAAGAACAGATGCAAGTTTAGCGAATATTGAGTTTTAAACTTGTCTCGTAGTGATTTGTGGCTGTGTCACCGCAAATATTTTTCAATGTCATTGCCTAAGCCCTGGCTGTCACTAACATGGTCAGCTGGGGAATAGAAGGCCTAACACTATGATCTCGGTATTAATGGGAGCTGTTGAGAGTGGCAAAGGTGATAAAGTATTGTTTAGTTATTGGTGCCATACTTTTGCTGCAGGACATTATTATAAAACGTTGTGGGTTTTTGTCAGATTTCAATCACCTATCCAATAACATATTTAGAAACTTACTGCAAAGAGCCCTAAAAAAAAACATCTTTGAGGGGTTTTGTTTGTTTTTTATTGGGTTTCTTTGCTTTTAAACTGTGGCTAGAACTATGCGAACCTAACACCTTAAACAAAAAGAGATTTAAGACTGTCTCTGATGTCCAGTTTATTCTTTTGCAGTTTAGCTGTAGTTATTTTTATGCAAATGTTTTAGGCTCGGTGTTTAACTGAAACTGAAAAAAAAAAAAATATCCCTGTGATCTGGGATGGATCGGCAGCTACTAAAGGGAATATAGTTCTGCTCATATTCTAGACCTCCGGATATCTGGTAGGCTATTCTTCCTCTTGGTGCGCATGTATATTTTATACTAATGTTAATGGAAGTTATGTGTGGGTATTCAAGAGAGAGAGCATACCCCATTTGGTAGGTAAATTTATGTGTCGCTCTTTTTCATTATTCCCTAGACCAGTACAAGGAGAAATAGAGATATAAGATTTATAAAGCTTCTACAATATCCTGTTTTGCCAAATTGTATTCTAGCAAGGGCACGACAGGATTACTTACCTCACCCTTGACACCAGAGGAACACAAATTAACGGCTCACTGTCAATGTCGTTAAGAGTAGCCGCGCATGTTTTTAAGTCAGAATTTAAATTACCTGAAATTCAAGCTTTTACTGATGGCCAAGATTGCCTGATTTTAAACCTTTCGATGAACACATTCACTGTTACTTTAAATAAGGTACAGTGTCCCTTTAGAAAAAAAGAATATAAAATTAGATTATGAGAGTTTATATAGCTTTTAAATATCAAGCTGTCAGGGTTTGTGCAGGTAGAAATATTATAATCGAAGAATGGTGAAGAAAGAGTTTATATTAGAGGGAGGATTTTCAACTAAATTCATACCAAGTAGAATATAATGGAGACAGGCTTTTTGCCAGTGCTTTGGCTCTGCTGACCTCCATTTGCAGCAGAGATTAGCTTGATAAAGCCGACACAACCTCAATAAAACACTAACAATGGAAAGAAGTAAATAGAAATCATATTAAGCAGCAGCAATATTGCATGAATTGAAACAAAAATTTAGGTATAATAGCCTTGGTGGGTTTTAATATTGTTCCCAATCGCATCACAATATGAATCATATCATAGTGATTCTAAATAACATTTATCATCTTTAAATCTTCTCTCCTAGTAGACGACTCACATTATTTGAGGGCTTTTTTTTTTTTTTTGAAGAGTTCATACATAATTAAATGTGCTGGAAGCAAAGGGTACAAAATACCTTGAGAAACAGCAACTTTGTGCTATATGTTCAATTAAGTGCAACAATTCCATATTTATTGTTATTTATCTACCTTCCAGAAGTTAAATGAATAGAATAATAGAACGGTATTGCAGAACAAAACTCAAATAAATATAGATGGGAAATTTTTTTCAGTTTTCAATTACTGTGGCAATGCTGAATTCTGGGTGCAATCTGTAGAGCATGACAAAATGAAAAAAAGATTGGTCAAAAATGCATTTGTAGGGGATTAGAGGCTAAATATAACAGAAAGATGGTTCAATTCATTTTGTCAGAAAATTATCTGTCCACGGGACTATATCTTCATTTACAAGGAAAAAGGTTAATCCATCACGTGGATGGACTTCTCCCTTCACCATGGGACTCTGGGGTTCAAGCTGTAGGGGGTCCCCTTTTCAGTGCATCAGGACAGACCTTAAATAGCCTCGGAAGATGCCCACCTCAAAGGGAGGAGGTATGAGATAATGTCAAACCCACAAATTTTCACAATCCCACCTCCAAAATACGGATCATCGAAGTGTTTCTCAGTACTTGGCTCACCCTGAAAACTCACGCTTTCTCCAGGCACCCAACCGCCCAGGAGTAAACACCCAGCACCACTGAAAGCCCAGTGTTGCCTTTAAGCTCAGGGAAGATCAAGAAACCGAACAGTATCCCACTGAATTTATATGTGATACAGGAGTCTGCTGGTATGATCTGAGCACTTCTTATGCAAGAAGCTTTGTTACAAACATTGGAAATGACAAATGACTTTAAAGGTGATGATAGAGACACATCCACTTCAGTTCCTGTGAAGAGCCATCTCGTTGATGAGAAGGCACCAATCTCTATCTCCCTGAATAACAGAGAGATGTTATTTATTCACCGACAGAACTATTTTGGAGGACTGAACTGCAAATATTGACATTGAGGGCAACATCTTGGAAGTGAAGCAGGGGTTCAAGTTGTTTTAGCAAGAGGACACGTCTGAATCAGGGCCTTGCAAACAGAAGGCGCAATACCTGTCCCTTTTTTCTCATGCCTTGTGGGAAGCAGCTTCCTCCGGTGCCCAACTTCAGAGCAGAGCTCATGGATGTGGACCCTGCATAGGGAAAGGAACTTAAATGGGTAGGATGGATAAGGAATAAACCTTTGTGTGTCCTACTTGCTGGCCAATACACCGTCCTCCTGTTCTGCAGGTGGTTTTTGTAGATCCCGGCCAGATAAATATTTTCTTATCGTACAGAAGGTTTGCTTGGATGCCTCATGCACAGCTCGAGGTTCCTCTTGAAGGCAGGGTATCAGAAGGTTTTTGCAGATGGGCTCCTTAACAGTTCTGTTTGAATACTTTGGACATCAATAGTGATGTGGTGATAGCTGACATGAATTGAAAAATGAGAAACGTAGGATCTTTATCCATTTAATATCACGAAGTCTGATACAGACTCTACCTAACCAACATCAAATAGACAGTGCAGTCTGTCATCTGCAATCAATTTATCATCTTTCACAGCTCGGGTCTACTTGGTTAAATATCCAAGTTAACTAACTAAGAGGTTATTTCAGAGGTTCTAAATAGGGGCCTGTCTTTGGACGTACAATTTTAATAAGTGAGCTCCATTGTCTGTTTGTTCCAGAAAGTGGTAAAAATACAAGTTATATAGAGTTATACGAGGCATATAAAGCAAAAGTACAGCAGCCTTTCTCTATTGCATGATAGTGATTTTACAATACAAAGTGTAGGCACACGTGACAAGTCAGGAGTGGTCAGGTGGCATTTGGTAAGAAAAAAATACATTGGTCGTCTACACCATATATGTTATGGTAGGGCATGTGTGTCATGATTTTATAATATAAAATGTTTAAAGATAGATTCATCTGTTTGGAACAGAGGTTAATAAAGGTAAAATGCAACAAGTCAATGAAGCGAACAACTAGATGAAATGAATGAAGCTAATTAGGGTTTAGTAATGACAGCAAAGTTCAGCAATGACAATAAGCTAAATTTCAGCTCAGATGGCTAACTATCAAAAAGTGAATTTACTGTTTTATATATATAGTGTGGGTCTAAATAAAATGTATTTTACATTATGTACATAAAAAAGTATCACATGCTTTATTTGTGACTGTTCACTGACTATTATTTAAGCTCGTTCTCTCTGGCATCACTGCAAAAATGAAATGTGAATACAGAAAAGCACGGGCAGATGAGAATGACCACGTATGGCAAGATGAGATAGAATCATAGAATCATAGAATCAGTGAGGTTGGAAGGGACCTTTAAGATCATCAAGTCCAACCATTAACCTACCCTGATAAAAATACCACCACTTCTAAACCATGTCCCTAAGCACCTCATCTACCCTTTTCTTAAACACCTCCAGGGATGGTGAATCCACCACCTCTCTGGGCAGCTTATTCCAATGTTTAATAACCATTTCAGTGAAAAAATGCTTCCTAATATCCAATCTAAACCTGCCCTGACATAACTTGAACCCATTTCCTCTTGTCCTATCACTTGTCGCCAGGGAGAAGAGGTCAGCTCCCATCTCTCTAAAACCTCCTTTCAGGTAGTTGTAGAGGGTGATAAGGTCTCCCCTCAGCCTCCTCTTCTCCAGGCTAAACAACCCCAGATCCCTCAGTCGTTCCTCATAAGGTTTGTCCTCCAGACCCTTCACCAGCTTTGTAGCCCTTCTCTGGACACGCTCCAACACCTCAATGTCCTTCTTGTAGTGAGGGGCCCAAAACTGAACACAGTACTCGAGGTGAGGCCTCACCAGTGCCGAGTACAGGGGGATGATTACTTCCCTAATGAAGTGGTCCCCTGAAGAAGATACAGAAGCAAGAGCAAATGAAAGAGGAGAATGACCAGTGACTGAGGCAGCAAAAGCCAGTACAGGACGAGACACAGGAGTCTTTCAGAAGGTCAAGGAGGATGACAGTGGTGAGAAAATGAAGTCTTTGTTGTCAGAGTTTTCAGAGAAACGGGACAGAAATTTCCACGAGCAATATTATGGTTTAGTTTTCCTTTGGCCCACACAACACAAAGAAGTAGCTGTTACCTGGGTGAGTATACAGGACATTTTTCTGGGATTGCAAGATGTTCAGTAGCCAGAAGTAATCTGCTTTTCAAAGAGATATCACCTGCCAATAGGTTTCTGTCTAGAAAACAAATACAATTGTTCATTCACAGTCCTGAACAGCGTAAACACCCTTGAATGATAACCGGTCAAAAAAGAAGAAATCCTACTGGTTTAGGTGCAGAAAAGGACTACTGGGATGATCAAGGATGTTCTTGAGGGTGGGCTAGTTAGTCAGCTCAGCAGCAAATGTGGCGTGTCACTAAGGTGAGATCTTCTACGCGATAAGTCCCATGGATGCCTGTTGGCCTCATGAATGATGACAAAGTACTGATGACAAGGGTCCTGCTAGAGTTGGGTTGGCATGGAGAAGTCAGGCCAGGATCCAAAGAACTGCAACGGGAAGATACCACAACCCCATCAGAAGGTGGTTTTTTTTTTTTTAGGTGTCCCAAGGACAAGAAACCAAGATCTTTACATTTTGAAAAGGAATTTGCTGGATTTGTCCCGGCCAGGCTGCAACTGTAAGGAGGGAAATCTCACAGTAGGTGTGGGATCAGCAAACATGCCCATTGACATCCATAAGCACTCTGATTTAATGCTGCATCCTTTTAAACACACCACCAGGTCAGTGAGAGTGGCAGGCTGGTGTCCTGTCTTCTGCCCTTATCAAGGGAAAAAAAGAGAGAAAAATATCTGCACTTGGGAACAATTTATTTCTCCTTTAAGAACAATTAACAATCTGTCTATTCTCTGCTAAAACTAAGTAATTCTTATTTTCATCAAGTTCTTGTGGTATCGATATCTTTGGGCTCTTGGGAAAAAAAAAAAAAGTCTTTTTTGACCCAGTGACTTTAAATCTTTAAGTTATTTGTACCCAAAGTACAATAGTATGCTCTTTTTAAAGGTTTGTCACATGGTAACGACAAAAATTAAATCAGCTACTAACTTTTTACATTTTGTATCCGATTTGGACACCTAAGCTGACCATTTCTGGTATATGCATCAGTTCATTAATACATGAAAATATGCTTTCAAACAGACAATCAAATTTCATGTAAAATAAGCTCCAGTATTAAAACTGTTCCTAGTATTTTATGTGTAACTCTGGGCAGATATATTTCTTGCTACTAGAGCAAAACTGATTTGTGTGATGGTTCCCCATCATGAAATCACTTGGAAGGTTGTGAGATAAAATGTCGCTTAGGATAATGTAATTGGCCTTAAGGTACAGGAGTTGAATTATTTTCAGTGATTTATAATCTGGAAATTAAAGACTCACTCATTTTCTAATTTAATTCCATCTTCAATGGAAAAATGTTCACTCTGAACTAAATTGGCGAGTAATGTTGCTAATTCAAATGCAGATGCAATTTCGATTCTGGTAGCAGTTTGCTGTGATTGACGAGTCCCCAATGGATCATAATGATTCTTATCTCCCAATCTCACAAATTCTCTAGCAGTTGTGATAATAACTTCAGCTAAGGAGAAAAGAGAAAAAATAAATTCTCTGCTGCACTGTCAATTCAGGCTTTGCTTTTTTTCTGACACGGAATGGGGTTTATTTCAAATCTATTGCATGTTGGAGACAAATATGAAGCCTCATTACTAAATTCTGTGTCATCATAAAACTGCAGTTTAATTGTTTACTGATACTCTTCTAACTTGCTTTTAAATCTTCCGAAAAAGTATGCGAGATTCCTTATTTTTAATTAGTTTAAATTACATTCAGGGCAATTCACTGTTAGATACAGAATACTGGGGACATGTCCAGCAATTAGCTACTACCAGCACTATTTTGCATTTTTTAATTGTTGCCCCATTTAAAAAAATATATTGATATACTGTTATTTTCTCAATTATTACATTAAATCCTGATTCAAATTATGGTGTTGACTCTGAGATGAAGATGTATGTATTCTCACTTTCCTAAACCAGCAGCCAGAGTTGAAAACATGGAATTTCCTCCGTCAGGGACAGGCTAGCATGGGAATGGTTGCAGTTTTATTTGTTTTTCCACAGTGAATTCGCACTCATGGGACGGTAAGTCAGACGAAACAAATATACTCCCCCAGGCTGAGGACTTGCAAAGTGAATGATAGAAAGACTACGGAAAAAGTAACTTTTAAAGGAACAATATAGCTAATTTCAGGGCATGATGGGGAATACGAGGAAGGAAGGTTACTTCTCATGCATATCTTAATATTTCTGTGGATGTATTATTTCAAGATCATAATGATTTAATGATCTTAATAATCTAACTCCTATAAAAGTGTGTGCTTCCGTCTCTATCTCAGAAGAAAAATTTCTTTTGATGGGGAAAATCTGGCTTTCCTCTCGCCCACTTCACATGGGCTTGCATTACTGACAGCAGCCGGCGGAGAGACGGGGTGAAGATAGCCTAATTACGAATGAGGCAATTAGACTCTCACCAGACCCGACATCTTCTCACACTGGAAAATGTGCAATTACAAGAAAATTCCTCCCTGGGAAAGCGTCTGAAACCCAAAGAATTATCTGTTGCAAACTTTGCTCCTTCATGCTCAAAGCCAGGTTATCCTGAGACCTACTGATCTAAAAGTAAAAGAAGGGGTAGTGGAAACTCTCGTGAGAAGTTCCCAGCAGTGACCGTGCACACGTGTGGGTGAGGACGGGGGTGCATGTGAGAGGTTCCCCCCACCAGGTACCACTGTCAGCAGCACCCGACCCTCTGGCTGACCTGGGGAGAGCTTCCAAACCAGCCCAGGAGCCACCTCTGCTTCTTCCTTACAACACCTTGTGTGGGATCAGAGGCATCCCAGCATGGATGGGGGTCTAAGGATGATAGCTCTGCTCAGGGCTACCACCACCCTGTAGTCTGTCCTACACGGGTCTTCCATCAGGCTCTGCGTGCTCAAGCAAAAACTCCTGCACCCCTAAGGGGGCCATTGAAAGATCTTGGAGGAATAGCCTAAGAGAGGGAAGGCTGTGCCCAGCTACACGTGTCAATATGACCTACTCACTAATTGCTTATTTATTCCATGCAAATAAAGGTTAAAGAATTAAAAACATCAACTATTATTTAAATACAATCTCTCTACCGAGGGAACAGCAAGAGGCTGAGGATATGTGAATAGGACTAAGTCGTTTCACTGAAAAGGACCAAGACTCTTGATCTATTGCTCGTGAAACTTGGTAGAGGGAATACTGCCATGCTCTTTTGGTCTTTGTTGGCATTGGTCAGGCTGAGAGCTAGTGTAAAGTGATGGGGCTCTACCAGCTTTGCACCCTCTGGGCCAGGTTGTTTGTGTCATTAAAGTATTGACGGTGTTCGAGATCAGTGGAAGTAGAATATTGCTGAAAGATCAAAGAGTGCCCCTTTGAACACACTTTATTGCCTTTTTCATCTTATCAGTACTTACCATTATTAACCTGAGGATTTCTCTCTGAGTGGGCTTTAGAGGCGGGGGATATTGGGGGGGGGGGGGGGGAAGCAGTGGCAGCAGGAGAAGAGGTAAGGTAGGGAAGAGATAAGATGATGCGCTCTTCCCCTCCACCCGTACACATTACAGGTGCTCATATAAATATCCTGATAAAAGTCACATAGCAAAAAGTCCTGTTCGCATCTGTTCAAGAAAGACAGCACCTGGCACCGAGCCAGGGATCGGCACAACCGACGGCGCTGACGGTGACCCGAGAGTGTGTAAAAGGCACTGCACCGCCTGATGTTATCTATCCACTTGCCTTTGCCTTGCACCATGAGGAGGGACTACGCAATGGAAAATAGGTCTGGATCGCTGCAAAGAGCTTTTAACGTGTAATGGAAAAATATTGCCTCCTCAGCTTAAGGGGGGAGGGGGGAAAGTACCCGTCAGTGGATTTAAACACCCTGTGCAGCTGGTTTGGGTATAATTGTATGCCAGATGTCTTTTTTCTTTCAATGGTATTAAGTTTTCCAGAATAAGATAAATATGTATGTTCTCTCTGCTTTTTATGGAAATATTTCTGCCTTTTTTTTTCCCCCCAAAAAAATATAACTCCTTAAGTGGCACTTGGAATTATTCCCCTTAATTTATGAACTTGGCAGTACAGGTAAAACTGTTGGTTTTGTCCAATATAAGGATTTTCTTCATCATACTCTCAAAAAAATCCTGAAACTTTTTTTTTTTTTTTTTAAAATCTGTTGCTCAATGAATGTAAACATCCAGCAAAGACAACTTTTATCCTTGTCGTATTCAGAGTGCTGTAAAACTGGAACTTGTTCAATAGGCTCAAGTGTAGATAAAACAGCACAAACCACACAGAAGACCAGACTTGGTCTCTTTAACTGGCTTTTGATGCCGTGTGGCTATTTCTTTACATAATTGAGTGTCAGGGACAGTTTCATTAGTATCTGGTGCCTGCAGTACTTTCTGCCCAGCTCCTGCCAAGATTGCCTCATGGCCGTTCACCAGAGTAGACAAAATCCAGGACTGTGGTGGCTTGCAAGCAGCTCAGCAGACACACACCATCCCCAAAAACTCAGGTGATGGAGAACAGGTGACCTTTAAGACACCAGAAGCACGTGGCCACTTGTGCCAGTGCTGGCTGTGACAGCCCCTCCCATTCCGCGGGGAATTTCTCCCTGCTCCTTATCAATATGCAGACTTTTATGGGGATGACCTGCTGGATGGGACCAAGATGGAGCTGTGCCCTATGACAGGAGACCACCAGGGCATGGACATACCTGTTACAGATTGGCTAACTTTTCCTTCTCTACCTCCTTCATTTCTACTTCACCCACTGAAAGTGACACTTGTTCCTGAGTAGCCCCTTCCAAGAGTGTCCTCTGCTGCTGGAAGGACACCTAGACTGAGGTATCAGAGGGATACAAGATCCAGTGGTGCCACGTCAAAGCCACCTGTGTGCCCTTGAACTCGTAACTCTAGGATCTGGGTGCAAATGAAAGCTATGGGGTATCCTCACCAGCACGCTCTTCCGGATCAAAGGAGGTGCAAATCTGATTTAATATGGGTTCTTATGAAACAAAGAATACAAGAGATTTCTATTTGAGACCGATCACCATGGTATCTCACAGGCCTAACGCCAGTGCGTTAGGGCACGCAGCACCTCATCGGCACGCAGAAGAGGGGGCTTCTTGGTAAGTCTCGTGGGTGCAGAAGCAGGGAGTTACACTGAGCATCCCATCTCAGCAATTCCAACAGCTCAGTGCCTTTAAAATATACTGCTGCGCTCATAATGTCTTCCCAGTGTTTCACATTAACCTTTAGACTATTTGAATTTAACTCTGTAAGTAAGCTAGATAGCTTTCTAAAATGGTAGATAATATAACAAAAAAGGTACAGACATGAACGAAGATATGTGAGCAAAGCAGTTATTAAAATTAGAATGATTTATGCTATAATATTCTGAGGTATCCTACACGTGGAAATCTAAGTGGCTGTTCTCTTTAATTTGCACATGTAACTGCTGATTGCGGGGCGCTCAGTAGCTACACCAACCCAAGCTACAAAAATAAACCCAGGGCAACAGGAAAGAAAAGACTGCTTCTTTGAGGTGCTACAGCGTGTTGGAAAATGCCATTGGCTCCCAGGTCCAAATTTGTTAATAAAATCAAAGAGTTAAGCTTCTTTGTTCCAGACTCCCATGCGAAACGCGACTACAAAAATGTTTAGCAGTGAACTCGTATGTGGCAGCACGTCAGACCGCAAACCTTCGGAAGGGATCAAAAAGCTACACTCAAAATAGCTGCCTAGAAATCTAATTAGGTTTCACGCTTCTGAATTATTTGTACCCTATCCATGTGCTTGTGCTTCTCTATGTCCTTTGAAAAGGGAGGACTTACTGCTTAGTAAGCCTAACTACTTACTGGGCACATCTTGGTATAACTACTAACTGGGAACATCATTACATCACATCACGTGCCACTTTAACCACACATTTTTAAACCAATTTGGTCATTGCAATAGAAGCAGAACTTAAACTTACGAGGGCATATCCTCTTGATTCATGAGCATAACTCCCATTAACGCTAATAGAAGCTACGCACTCGCATTGAGAGGAGAATATATCACAAAGAGCTGATGATCGCCTTAGACTAACACAGCAGCATACTGAAATTTCTCTCATACAAAATACGTACTCGCTTTCCTCCTAATTCCCTGATGCATAGCACTGCCAGCCCAGAAACACACGCGCACGTACCAGAAATGATGCGTGGAAACAGCAACCGGCAGAAGTCATACCAACCAGAAGCAGAAGCCACCGAGACATTTTGAGGTGGACCTCACCAGGGAGGATGTCTGAGGTCAGCTTCTTATTTCCACAAGGGATAACGAGGAGAGAAAGCGTCACCTGACAGAAAAGACAAAACAGAGAAAATGAAGCATAAAAGTTTTCTGGTTTACTTATTAGTACAATATGTAATTGGATGGAAGTAGCAGGTTTCAAAAATTTGTCTTACCATAATGACTATAATTTTTTAGAGATCGAAAATGAATCTGACTAGAAAATACCATTAAACTACCAACTTGCTTAAAATTTAAAGGGTAATTCACATATAATGCTTTTATTTAATAGCCCAATTTACAAAACGTCTAAAATTAATGCAGATCTTTTCAGGACAAAATCAGCTGTAACTGCACCAACTAATTTTTGCTCATTTGAACTGAATTATTAATAAGAGAGAAATATACCATATGTTCCCAAAAGAGCTGGATACATTTATTTCAAATAAAATTGCTGTGTTTGGTGGAATATAAGAGGTTTAAATGCTTTCAGAGAAATGGGTTACTTATATACTGATTTAATAGAGTATAAATCAGACTGCATAATTAGGGACACAGCTGTTTCCTAACCTAAAGCTGGCAGCTTTTGTTGGTTAAGTTCCTTTATCACCTGCATGGCTTTAATCAGCAATAATTTGTTCTTCTTGTGGAGTAATACAAGTTAATCAATAATTTTGCTGTTTGTACTATACTGGGAAAAGGCTTTTATGGCAGGTTTAGCTTAAACTGGGCATACGTTCTCCTGACTTATTCACTTGATTTGCTTCATTTTCTTGTGTTCCTGATGCTAATTAAAAATGAAAGTGAAGGATAGTTTGGTAACACAGCCTCTGCCCACACCTGGTGCAGAGACATATTGTTTTAAATTTTTAATGCGCCTTCTTAAGTTTGCACTATATACACATTTGGACATAAAACCAAACTCCGGACTCTATAAGCTAAAACTCCGTGAAAACTTCTCCCCTTAAAGCACTCTCGGAGATTTCCGTTCTGTCTACCCCCCAAAAAGAGGGATAATGAGTATTTCTCTTTCATTTAGTTTAGATTTTTAAAAGTTTCTTGGCAAGATAGCAAAACGAGAAGACTCTGTACACATTTAATGTACAATTGGAGTTTGCTCTTAACCACCACATCTGATGGCAGAAACTTGCCGTACAGCCCCGGCCTTTTAGTTAGAAGGTCTATGGAGCAGCAAGGGATAAATAATAATTTCAGCCCCCAAAACACAGGTTGACTTACTGACCCCGCAGGCACGGGGTTGGGAAGGTGATGGTATGTTTTCCCCTGCGGACACTACTGATCGTTCAGAGCTGTCCCTCCGCAAATCCAGGTGCAAATTTTGAAGCCCTGGACTTACGTTAGGCTCTGAATCATTTAGGGCAGTGTAAAATTTTGGCCTTAGGTCAACGTGACGTCATGCTATCCGCTAAGGGACAGTCCTGTTCTCTCCCAGTCCTCAGCCACTTCCACCACACCAGGTTCAAAACCAGGGGATAGACCACTTGGCCACGTTCGGTGGAAAATACTGATTGACTGATAACTATAGATAGCCCCATTAGGTATCCCAGATCTCTACCAAGAAGAATCCCCAGGTGGGTTTGCAAACTTTTATAAGTGAGTATTTTTTGCATCTGTATTTTTGACTAATTTTGTCTTCTAATATGAATCTATGTGAACAAAACAGTTCAATCTGACCAATACATTATTTTCAAATGAGGTATATCTGGAGGCGTATACTTTTTAAAAGCCACATTCATGATAGGAAAACAAGGGAGACTCACAAAAGCCCTTTGACATCTGGATGAGTTACATGCACAGGAGAGAGGGATGAAGCTCACGTGTGCGCATGAAAGCAGCGAAGTTTCATTTGTAAAAGTTTTAAGAGTCACACAGAGCTGTTCATACGTCAAATTTTTCCTCTTCTTAAGAATGTTACAAAGCCTAACTCAAATCCCAGAGAGGTTAATTCAGAAGTTCCCCAAGGCTTTGGTATCTTGGGATGGGCGTGGATATTACGGAAGGTCTATTTTGAGTTGAGATTTACATAATATACAAAATATGCCTGTAAGATATTCATACAAATATTAATATCTAAAAATGTGTAGACACATATATATTCTTCTGCGTTTAAACGTCAGAGTGTATTCATTTTGAAAGTCTTGATGGACAAGCTGTAGAATATGACATCTCTAAATGAAATTCTTAAATTGTCATTGGCCACATGAATGTCACTGTCTGTTTTCAGCTCCTTGTTAAATATTAGCAAAAAGCAGTACACAATACAGATTTAAACAAATGATGTCTGAATATTTTTATTTACATCCAAGATGAGGTCTAACGAATGTAAGCCTATGAAAACTCACCTCTTCAAAAAAGGTTTAATTTTCCAAAATCCGCAGTAGCACGGTGGGGGCTTCAATAGGACTAGCTACGAGTAAGAGGACAGTCTGTAATTGCAAAAGTAACTGTATTTTTATTTGGGGGTGGGGGGAGGAGATAGAATGGGATGTGAGTAATTTCTGACACCAGGTTTTTATTTTAAATAGTTGTATTTTAGGCGCATCTGCTGCTTCCAGCCTTTCTCCTTGGCTTCCACAGGCATACACAGAGATAATCACATTTCTTGCTTTTAGAGCCAGAATATTTTTTTAAAACCCCAAAGAAGCAATATGCAACTTAAATTAGAAAATTAGCTTCACTCACAAATTATGCATTAAAGAGACTTTGTATCTCGCTGTATGTCTTGCTCAGAGGGAACTTCCACGTTCGCGGATTCCAGCTGTGCAAGCTATAAAATTTTTATGCCGTAACTTTTACAGACTGAGAAGGAGTTTCTCCACAGTTAGACTGGTTCAAAGGAGCTGCCACTAAAGGGCAAGCTCTACCACCTTCTAATTAGCACTTTGTCCCCGATGACAAGAATAGTGCCACCAAGGGGGAAAATCGGAAACTTCTGACCAACTGATTGAAAAATTTACAAATTCTTCTCCTTCCAGTCAGGATAAAAGTTAAACGCATAAATCCCAACAACCAGAAGCACGAAGGAAACAAGAGTTTTGCAGTGGCGTGCTTTTCTTTCCTCCTTTGGCAGCTCCCACCTCCACCAATGAAGGTTTCCCTAGACTGTTTGCACCCACTGCCTCTGGTTTACTACAAATAACTGCCCCCCTGGTTTGATGCCAATATAGGAACCACAGAGACATTATGACCAAACTCATTTTCCAAATCCACGTGCTCCGTAACACAGGTACGCCCGTGCAAACATGAGCCATCCATCCTATGGTTCATGTACGTCAGCAGATGCTCCAGAATTACGGCTCTGCAATCAACACCTATCCGAGTTCCTCTGAAACACCCCTACCCTGGCGTAGGGTTGAGGTTTTGGTCAAGAGATATAGTCCTTGGCTTTCCCCATGGCTGAAATAAGTGAATTTCAGGCAATTTACCTGTCAAGCTGTACTTCCTTCTCCTTGAATGCTGGCTTGGTCCTACAGCCTTATGTCAAAGGATTTATTCTAATTTCTGAGTGGGCTTTGTTAGGCCCCTGCCCACCTTAGCAGCCTCAAGGAACGCTCACATTTTTCACCATTAAAAGTAAAAAAGAATTATAGCTCCTTTGTAAGTTTGGGTGTCCAGCGATGCTTCCCTCTACTGATGAGCAAGGAGTCGGAGAAGTGAGGATCTCCAGAACTGGCTGATTTTGTTTATAGTTCACTTTCATTCTTTTTCCTCACTCTTACGAGTAACACCATTAACAATAAGGGAAAAGTTATTTGGGAACATTTAGTTTGCAATGTTTGTCTTATTGCTACTCAATATGTATTATAGGTTTAAATCAATATGTGTAACTAAAGAACTAGTAATTAAAGAACTGGTGCTTTCTACGCACAAAAAAATGTGACTTTTCTCTTCTGTATCTAATATCAAGTTCAAATGTAACTGTGGAGGTACGACCCCGAATTCTTAATTTTGAAATGCTGAAAATAATTGGTAAGGGCTTGTAAACAAGATATATTTATTCATTCTTCCAGTGTACTTTGATCTATGTAATAAAGGTCAGCGCTCACTGCTTCATTCTACATTCTCCCAAATATCTAATTGCCTAATTATTGCATTATTTCACAGCCAATCAGCTGAAAGGGTTTGTATGGGAGTATGGCAGAATAAGAGGGCTGTCAGTCTTTGGTTATGGTCCTATAGTTCTAATTCAAGAATTAAATATCTGTCTTTTCTAAAAGTCATTACATGATTTATTGGAAAATTGGTAGAAACAGCCCTGGGGGGGTTGTGCTCAAAATCTGGTTTAGAAGAGTGGCTGCTAGCTATGACTTTTGATTTTCTTGTCTCAAAATGAATAGCACTGCCTGTTTCTATGCAAATTAAATGTTTGAATGTATTTTTTTAAGACAGATTATATTTGTTAATTTAATTGTATTTCTTATGCAATGGGGTGATTTGTGTTTTGATCTTTCTTTCTTGAGGAAGCAAAATTCTCCCCTTTTCCTACCGATTCACCAGAAGTGCAGGACTGCTTTTTCTGTTGTTTGATAGCTCTAAAATGTCTGCAGAAATTGTAGGTCAAGAATTACAGCCATGGTAAATCATGCCTCATGAATGAGAAGTCATCTGTGATTTCTCTTGGGTTTTTTTTTTTTTTTTTCTTTTGGTCTGTCTTTAAAATGATCAGAATATTCAGAAGAAAACCGAGGCTTCTTTAACATATTTTGGCATAAATATGAACCATGCCAATATATGCGTATTAATGACATTCAAGCTCTGTTGTCATCTAGAATTTGGGTTATATCAAATAGAGAGAAGCCTCTATAAATAACCTCGAGAAAAAATATTTTAGTGAGAGTTATTCCCCGTAATTATTTTTAAAAATGCAATTAAATTTATTTTCTCATATAAAAATGATGATTACTTCCCATCATGAACCCAGAGGTGCCTCCTCCCTCTCTCCCCTCGCTCACTGAAATGTTACTAGTGAAGTTTTGTGCTTTATGCAGCTTTGCACTATTTTTTTCCTGCCACAAGACATGGGCGTGCTAGTTACATTTTTGCAGGGCAGTGACTTCCCCATTTTCCTGTGCTTTTGGACTAAAACAGGAGTCGGAGCAATGAAAGGGATGGGCTGTGCTGCCTCTGCTGCTCCTGGAGCTCCTTTAGTCACTCCTCTGGGGGCTCGGTAGCCCCCAGCTCCTTTGGTGTTGGCCACCAACTTTATCTCCATCACTTGAGTTATTTCGATACGTATCTTTGCTGACTCTTCCGCCTCTGTTTCTGGAATAACTGATCCACTTTTGTAACGTCACTGAACAATGAAAGCGATTCCTTTTTGCTGCCATTCCCAGAAGAGCTGCAAAAGAGAGACAAGGACAGGCCGCTTTGCGGCTTCGTTCCCCTCCTTCTCTATGGGAGGCTCCTCCTATTTCATGCTTCCCAAGCTGAAAGCTCAGAAAAATCAATGGCTGCCCCTGCCTTTTTTCCTCTCTTTTCGCCAAAGCGCCTGTCAAAAAAATAATGATTGTGGATAGAGGAACAAGTCACAAAAATGCACATTTAAAAGCAAAGGAGGGGGTCACTTTCCTATAGTTTCTAAGAATTTTTTGCATGTATTGTCAGCAGCTGGACTCACGTAATAGCCCTAAAGCTGCAAAGGGCAAATAACAAGCACATCAGATGCAGCTGGAGGGATACAATAGATTGAACACCTCCAAAGAACTCCCATTAGAGTCCATTTGGTCAATAATCCACAAACTAAGAAGGATTTACATGATAGACCGTAAGAGTTGTTTTGGAGATTTTATCAGGGCAAACTCTAGTTTTAAAACTCCGCATTTGGGTGAGAGGTCTTGCTGCCCGTGAAGCTGTCATTCTAGATCACAGCATAACAAATATATGGCATCAAAATTAGTAACAGGGTCAAAATAGCTAATTCACTTGATTCTTCAAAATATGTGTCTGAAAGCCACTGTATTTCTTTGAATGAAACCGAAAACTTCAAAAAAAGCTGTCTGTGTACAATATGTAGCTATGAATAAGATGCATCTTTACTGAGAAAAAAAACACAATGTATTTTCTACATTACTTTGGCATATCTATATTACTTTGTATTCCATAGTGATATTGGAAAACTTGGAATAATATTGTGACCTATTTTCAGGTGTAGACCGGTCTGAATCTGTAACAGGAGGACGGAGAGAAGATGCCGCTCTACCCTCTCCTTCCATCACTCTTTGCTCAGGGTACCCAGAAATTAATTTCAGCTTGCTTAAATTTAGAGCAGCCTCAAAATTCCTCTGATTTATGCCAGTGAGTGGGACTTTTTCTGTGTATCAGTTCCACCCTTTGAGAGCAATGCTTACTGCACTGTTGCATAGAGAAGCTTGCATCAATAGAAGCCACCACGGAAAAACTGAGGGGGAACTCCCTGTTTTTCTCAACCTTTTCTTTCATGCCAGGACAGTGGTATTAAATGGATGTAGAAAATACCAGGCTCTAACTCCTTTTCCCCAAAGGTTTGTACAGTAAAAGAGCGCTGCAAACATAACACATAACAGGAATATTGTCGCAGTTACATGGTAAATGTGCAAAAGACCTAAACATTAAAAATTAATCTCAAGACTTTATTATTCCTTTGTAACTCGGCGCTGCAACGATCTTTGTGTAGGGGAGAGCTCCGCAGTGCTCATATGTGCTCTTATGCCTAGGCAGAATGCCATGAATTAAGGATGGAGCGTAAACCTTGCCTTTGAATTTCCTGGCTTTTGTTAGTTTGTGTCATAAACTCAACATTATTCAAATCTAGGGTTTTGTATTTAACGTTATTAAATGCCTCCTCATCAATGCCAAGTCTGTAATTGGTCACAGTGAATAGGTGATTAGACAGATAAAGTGCAATTGTGATTGCAAAAACTATCACCAGGTTTGCAGAGGACAATAATTATGTAGCTTATAATGTTTGAAAATATTGCCTAAATCTCTTTCCCACATGTTGTTTGTGATGGAAAACAATTAGACAAAGGGTTCTTTTTCTCAGCTGCCTCTGATTCAGATTTGCCTGATGAATGGTCTTTATACTGAACCCAAAGCATTTGTTCCGAGTAAATTATATGTCATTGCAAATGCAAAAGGTCTGCTTCACAATGTTTATTGGGATAAATTAAATCTTCTAAAGATGGTAAACAGAAGGCCTCAATAATTATTCACTTCTGTATAGTTTAAACTGAAAAGGATGTTGCAGTTAGGAGGATGGAGATGAGGCAAACAACACTCCCTGCATTGTGTTAACAACATAAGAGGTACAATAGGGAAATTTAATTTGATACTGATCTACATGAGGCAAAACACAGCAACACGGTTTCAAATGCTACTTTTCTAACGGCAGCTTTTGAATTGCAAATTTCCACCAAACCCACCTGATTCATTACTTGAATGCGTTCCCAATCAAGTCAAGGAGTTGTCTCTCCTTGGCTTCAACGGGGGCAGGAGCAGGCTCGGCGTCCTTATAATTTCGGGAGGGAGGTATAAAACCTGACGGACGCTTTGCTTGCGAAAGGCTCGAGCCTGCAAGGTGACTAGCGCACAGGCAGCCTACCCAGCGCTCAACAAAATAGATGCTTCTGGGCTTTGCTGCGGCAAGCCAAATGTCTCCTCGCAATGAAAGGTCAAGTCCTAGAAGAGTCTGCAGCCCTTTCGTAAAGCCTTGTGCTCAGAAAGGATGCTTTCCAAAGTTGGCGGTGATCTGAAAACGTTTGGTCGCTTCTGTGGGCCATCCAAAACCCAC
Source organism: Vanellus vanellus (assembly GCF_965231255.1). NCBI lineage: Eukaryota > Metazoa > Chordata > Aves > Charadriiformes > Charadriidae > Vanellus > Vanellus vanellus. Next base: position 5,196,453 of record NC_138912.1, on the reverse strand, counting down.
CAAAAGAAATGGCCATCTTTCATTTAATGTTATCAGGCTCCCAATGGAAAAATGCTCTAAAGATGGCGGAGCCCTTCAAAGCCGAAGAGCCTTTGGCAGATGCCTCTTTTGCTGCATCTCCGGTGGCACAAAGCCGTACACCCCGTACGAGCACGGCGCACAAGCGCAGCGATCTCCAGTGCTTTCTCACTTCATGTGAGAACGCCGCGATTCAGGCACTTCATGTGTGAGACGAGACAGCAGGCTGTCTTTGAAATTGTATTTCCTTGAGCCTAAGACGAATAGATGGGAAGTTTAAAGGATGCCAGTTAATTAGTTTACGATCTAGTTTCATATTAAATTGGATCTTAAATAATTTCGGTACATGCTGTCAGGTCTTTTTAGTTGCTCCATTAGCTCATTCTTGTAACCATTGTAATTTTTCTAAATTTCCAGATGGTTAAAACTCACTGGAATCTTGTGCACAGATGATTAAGAAATATCCTACAGACTATGAAAATGCCGTATGGAAAAATATTAGCTGTTACTCAATTACACTGTTGTCTTTATTAGACTCTTTCTAATATTTTAAAAATATTTACTTCTTTCGCTTTTAGCCCTAGTCCTACACTTCGGGTGAGCCCTAATCCTACACTTCGGGTGTTCGTGCTGCTCGACTCACTGCAACATCCCTGGAAAGATTTTCACCATCTACTGACTTTTGGTTGCTATTCACAGTCACAAGTACACCTTTAACTCACATTCATGGGTACGCTCCCAGACAAAAGCTGTATTAATGGGACTTCATATCTGATCCCAAACACATTTGCAGTTAAACATATATGAAAGTTGAAAAAGAGATAAATGTTTGCAGAGCTGCATTTACTTGAAGGCGCCATCCAGTTTCCTCTGTGCTTGAAACACCCCATCACTGATAAACCCCAAATCTTGTGCCACCTAAAAGGACTAGTAGGAATCCAGAAGGAGGATTTGTGTCCCTGCTGTTCAACAGCGGCAAGGCAGAGAGGATGTAGAGCAGAGCAGGCTTGAGGAAGGTATAGAGATGGACGGTCATGCACAACCGTCAGCAGGGACGGGCCCAGACCAGTCGGCTTGTGACATTCGTTACGCAGGGTAACGCCCGTAAAATGCAGATGAGCACATATTCCATCTTCACCTCTGAGGACAGCACAGATCGCACATACAAGATACTCTCTTTTAGCGTTTGCAGTAGTTTGTAAATGATTGCAGTAGTTTGTAAAAATACTTTCGTGAACTCAAGGTTTTTCTCTGCTTAGCAGACGGCCAAAGGAAGCGATTACGCTGTGTGCTAAACCAGCAGACTTTTCTTTGCAAAACGAGTCACTAAAAATCCTTGATATGTGAACTAGCTTTTATTAATGACCTTTTTGAATTTTACTAGTGAGCCCAGCAATAATACACGGGTATTGTTAGAAATGTAAATGCAAAGAGATAAGGAAATTTTCAGGCAAATCTATATTTAATTTCAAAGCATGCTGCTCGTTTCTAATGGCCCTGTTTGCATGGATATCTGATGGTAGGGCTAGGGGAGGGTCACAGCAGATAAAACCTAACAGGATCATTGAATGAAAAACAAATATTTATTTTCTCTTTGTCTCTTTGGGACTCATTTGCATTAAAAATGCAGCTTTTCCAGAGACTGTTAGTGAAAAAAAAACACCCTCATTTATGCATTTAATATTAGGAAGGCTCTTTGAGATTAAGGTTGTATAAAAACTGATTCCACTCTCCATACTCGTCTTTCCACAAAGAACACCAAGCTGAGACAAACGGTACAGATACTCCGTTTGTTGTATACCTCAAATTTGCATTTTATTGCACCTATGTATTTTTATAACTGTATTATAGATCCCGTTGTCACACTCGGTTTCGTTCCTGAATTCCAGCTCCCATTCTACAAAGCTATTTGTCACTTATTTTAATCTTGAGCACGCAAGACTCCTCACAGGCTTAAAATTAAGCGAGAGCTTACCTGAAGCGTCATTTCAGGCATTCAGTCCATCATGCCCGAGTCCCCGAAGCTCTTTTGCTTTATCTCCAGGACCCTCCATGCTCTTTGGTTCTGGCCAAACCTTTTGGTGTCATTCCTAATGTTGTGAGATTCCTTTTAAAAATGAAAAAAAAAATAAAAATTGGGGGGTGGATACATTTTTACCGAATAAATTATTATTGCTTGCTCAAGTCTGGGAAACTCCCAGTCATGCTTTAACCTTTTGTAAGGGCAGGGTGGGCAACAGCCCCCCCCGCCCCCCAACCGCCTTTTGCACCAGGGATGCTCCCAGCAGAGGGAAGATGGGCTCCCACCTGCACAGCACGGGCAGCGCCCGTTACGGTGGTTGCGTCCGTGCTTTCCTTACGTGGTGGAATGCAAATACCCAAAGGGTTGTTGGAAAACAGGATGATTGTTCCCGGATACTTTGCGCGCTACTTTATTTCTGTCGTTGCTGCATTTGGCACACAATGAAACTCTAAACCGTGATCAGCGCACTGAGGTTCTCTCGCTTTTTATTGTCTGCTTGGTGTGAATAAGCACGGTGCACAAGCTGATTGTTTTAAAAGCCTTAATCTAAAAAACTATACCGGCATCTGTTTCTTTTAAAAAAAGCAGCTGATTTGTTTTTAAGCAAGCTAAGTTAAAAAGGAACTAGGATTCTAGTTACGCAGTAGGCAGGAGCTCTTAATGGCGTTTTGTATGGAATAGCATTTCACATCAAAATAATTACATCTCTATGCCGATTAATGATTAGCCTGGCTCTTTAGTATTCCTTTCTGAATGCCAGCTTCAGTCTTCCCATAGATTACCTTTGAAGTCAATAGGAGAAGTCATGTGTACGTCAAAATACGGAAGTTATCTTTGTCATTAACCTTGAGAAGCATCATCGATTACTGGCGGTAAGTAAGATCTAATGGTTGTAGAGAAACAACTGCTTCAAAAACAATTTTCAAGGCATATTTGACAATGAGTTAGATGAAGCTACAAAAATATGTCATTGCTATGATTTGGTACAGCTAGCTCAGAATAGCTTTGTAATGCAGTTCAGCTTTACTGGTACGCCGAAGGAGGTAAAAATCACCGTGTTGCCTTGTTTTCCAGTCAAACATCTGCCTATGATGCAGAGATTAATAGGAGTACAGAGCCACGTGAGTGCAATCCTGACGCTCTAACAAGATCATTTTAATCATTTTAATCATCAAAGTGATCACTACCATGCTGCATGGTTCGCTTAAGCTCCTTTGTAGCTCAGGCGTATTTGAAAATGGGACCAGACGCTTATAACCTGACAGGGAAAAATATATACACTTTTTTTTTTCTGTGGGCTTGGGAGTACTTCCAAAGAGATTTCCATCCCACTTTTCAGTCTGAAAGGGCTTTGCAAGCCTTGAAAGCTTCAGCTGCCCCATATAACAACAGTTCTTACAACTATTGATGTTACTTCTCCAGTAGATAAACCAGCAGGCATTCGAGTCTTCTTGAGCGAGTGTTTGGAAAGTACAAAACTGGCTTCTGGGGGGGATTCTGCATTCGGAGCCTCTGCACCACCAGGGACTTGCATGTTTCACTGGTGGAACTGCCTTTCTTTCCCTTTTCTCAATATATATTATACACGGTTGTGCATTTTTAACAAAGGAAACCGTGCTGTGACGCAATTTAAGGCTTTCCAAGATTAAATAAGTATCTGGCCTACTTTACATTACCTTCATCAGAGACATCAGAAATAAAGTTAGAAAAAAAAGAAACCTCTTTGGACACCTTGCCCATCTGTTTCCCAAGCGGATGACAAAATTTTGCTGGGCATCGTCTGTCCTAGCGAGTTTCAGTAGACTCAAATATTAGGGACCTGCAATTTTCTTTATAAGCCGAGCGCATTTCAGACCACCACAAAGGTTTTGCTGATGCTCTTTTTGCATACTATATGCATTAAGGGACTAGACAGATATTGAGAATATGGCCCCAAATCTGCCGTGGTTGGTGTTTTTAAAGGGATGTGTCAACTTAGTGTCTTGGGAGAGATAAAGCCCACAGCGGATCAGTTAAAAAAATGAAAATCCATGTTGAGTCATGTGCTATTGAAATCCTGCGTAAAAAATAAGGAAATAAAGGATGTCATGCTGAAATAAAAGCTGATGTAAAATTGTTCTACTCTGGTGCTTGGCTAGGAGCAAACTGCTGAAATTTAAGGCCTAAGCCTATGGTCCTAACTCAGGCAGAACCTCAACTAGATGAAGGTTTTGTTTAAGCAGTTTAAGCAAAAACTGGTAGAGGTTACCAGTCTGCAGTAAACTTGCACGAGACTGACTTTAGTCATACCCATCCAGCTCTGCCTATTTTATTAAGATGTGACCCTTCTCCTGCTGCAAGCTCATCCCTTATACCATGATTTGCAGCAATTAATTGGTCTCCTCTAAGCTGACTAGCAAATCCATATACTACTGTAATTACCTGAATGTAAAATATTTAGGAAATATCTATCATGCTCTTGGAAGTCTCAGGTCATTGAAAGAAAGCCAATGAAATTGCAAACACGCTGAAGGGATTGGATATCAGCTACCTTTCCTCCCCCCTCCCCGTCCTCTTGGCTCGTAGCATTTGTCTCTAGGGCATGACCAAAGAGTGGGCATGTGTCATAAAGACATTTATCATGTAATTACAGCTTTAAGATCAGTTTCTGTTGATGTGAGATGATTACTGTGTATTTCACGCCTTTCAGGTTCCCAGCTGGGATTCAGAGATTTAAGGACGTGGGATATATATATTTTAAATTTATGAGATAGCCATTAATTTAATTAATTGGACCATAAGAGTTCAGTCAGTGACCAAATAAGAATCCTGCGAAACAGAGAGAACCAGATGTTTTATGAAGTTTCGACGTTTTTGACGTGTATAACTTGGAAAAGCAAAGGCCTTTGTTTCCTCTTCAAGGAACAGAACATTTCTGTGGAGTAAGAAAAATGACACATCAGAGTAATTCACTGTGAAACCTGATATTAGAATAAGAATACTGTTAAAATGAGACTATTTTAAGCCTGACTTAAAATGCATTGTTCTAATGTGTTAGTAATAGCTCCGTGCCATTTATTTATGTCTTACATCAATACTTGCATTTTAAAGTCTGGGCTCAGACATTGTAACTGTGATTCCTTGAATCAATGTCAAGATTTTATGTTCTGTTTTTATTCGATTTGATGTTTTCAAATCGAGATCTGATTTGAATTATCGTGAGAGGAACCCTGTCACCAAGGTGACCACGCAGCTAGATTTCCAATGTTTTCAATATTAACTGAATTTATACGAGCTTTAATGAAAACAGATTTCCATTGAACTCCTGTTTCTTCCGATATTGGGGTCAGCTTTTTTGACCGTCCTCATAGCTGCTTGAATTGGTATATGATATTTTTAAAGGTTTCATTAAAACAGTTTAAGACTTTAGTGAAGTAGATTTAAGCTTTCTTTCCAGTATCTCACAACATGAGATGCAGCAGGCAATCCAGTACAGCAGCTGTGTCCAAATGACAGCTGGACAAAACATTTTATGCTTGGCCACTTTTAAGAAAACCAGTTTATGGTGATTTCCGCTTAAAGAATTCAGCCTGGTTCCCGCCCAAACTTCAAAATTTAACCCAAACCTCTAGAAGCATGCATTTTAGGTTAGGACCCAGCAAGACGGAATTGCACATCGCGGCACAAAACTCAGCAGCAACAGCACGCTTCCGTGCAGAAGGCTTGATTTGCTGTTCCTGCAGGCTGCCTGGCTCCCTGGCAGCGGCACGCTCGCAGGAATGCAGGCAGACCGGTGTGAAGCCAGTTTAATGGATCATGAATTACGTCCAAAGGTTTCTTCCCGAAATCTTGTCGGCTGGCCAAGCTCCTTAGCGTCAATAGACTCATGTGTGAGCCGCTAAGATACGTTCCTCTAGTACCTCTAGTACGGTCACAGCCACAAATGTCATCTGCTCCCAAATAAAGACCCACATCCAGTTGTAACACAGTGATCCAGCAAAATGTTTCTACGCTTTTTTTTTCCTTTGGGAAATGTACTTGCCTAGTGGAAGGTATTGTGGAAGCATTAAAACGACGAGAGTTATCAAAACTTAAATCAGCAGCTCTATTTGTCTCTTCTTTTGAAGGAAAGCTAAAAATGCAAATCCAGCAGCGGCTGAGGATTGTAAATGGATCAGCAGGCAGACAGGTGCAATTTACACTGGGAGGAAAACAAAGGCAGAAGTGTCGTGACAGCAGAGAAATGATGTCTGGTTTTATTTCAGGGCACAGCCCTGGCCCTGGCTGTCCCAAGATCACTGCACATTGCCAGCCAAGCTCTTCTCATGCTTAATTTACAGCTCACAAGGTTCACGTACCGTCTAATGAAAAATCTTGATGGGAACCTGCAGGAGAAGGTAGAACAGTTATCAAATTATTGACATTTCTGCAGAGCAAGGGAGAGAGCTCTTTTGGCCCAGAAAACTGACCTAATGGTGACCGGCACCAGGGGTTGTCATCGGGGCTTGTATGATCATCCGGCTTCTTTTGGATTGTAATATTATGCTTCATGTAACATCAGACTTCATCTTTTGCATAATTCACTGTCACATTTGCAGTACAGCAGAGGTTACAATGGTCTGAGAAGGTCCTGTGGAAGTAGGTAGCCCAACCTTGATGCTGGGTGGTGCTTGGCGTGTGCAGTCACTCTGGTTACATCGTACGTGTGGGAAAAGGAATAGGAATTGCCTCAAGATTGCTCATACCTGTACTCAGAAACTGATTTTGCCCCATAACTTGGGGTTTGGGTAGTTGAAATGGCTATTTGTGATGCAAAGCAGCCCTTTATTCGTGTCTGTCTTCAACGACTTAGGGGCACCAGTTAGCCCTCTCCTCCCCGGCTGGGTTCCTCACCCTGTCTGGTGGCATTCCTTCCTTTCCTGAGGTCCTTTCTCTCTCTGTGACTGGCACAACCAAATCGATGTGTTTAGTTTCACTGCTTTCAGATGGAGCTGCTTTCTCTCCATGAGTAACCACCCGTCTCATCCCCATTCAAGAGGTAGAAGAGCACCACGTCAAAAAGGCTAAGTTTGTCTTGAAAATACCAGGAATTTCTACAATCCATGCTCATAAGTTCCCATAGAAAGGATTACACTTTCTTCCCTCAAACTTTCTTAAGTGTCAAAATATCATCCCTTTTTCCTGAACTCAAACTTCTTACCTGTCTTCCAAATTCTTAGGAGCAACCTGTTTGGCAGAAAGCTGTTGCTATATCTGTATCTATAGTCCCATGTAATTGAATTCACCTCTTCCTCTACAACGTGTCTTTTAATGATGTTTACTTCTTTTTAAATAATAAAGTAAAATATAAAGAAAATAAATTATTGTAAGTTTAGTTTGACACAGGCCTAACAGAAAATAGGATTTTACTACGCTAATAAATATTATTGTTTGCCCTTTCCTTTGATGCACGCTTGCCTTCAAGGTAAATTTATCTCCGTGTGTCTTTGTACTTTAAAACGGTAATAAAAGATCCTGAAGTCTCTGTGACTTAGGAGTATGTCTCACTAAGAACAATTTTCGTGCAAACCAATTTCCATGCTCTTTTAGAAACTGATATAGAAACATTCTATATAGTTAATATTTAATACCCATATAGTCATGAAAAATTCAGCCACTAATAAATGGGATTTATTTATTTTCTACCATTTAAATTGCCCCTACTGTCATCTTAAAACTGTTGATGGATAGACTATCTAACAGGAAACAAATATCCATTTGTTAAGGGCTGGTTTGTGTTTATATAAGCTATTTAGCTTCAGAGGTGTCCCCTAGCTTATACTGTCACAGGAGTATCGTGGATACATCAGTCCCTAGCTACTGCATGTTTTGCAGGGGACAGAAATCAAGGTAAGACTCACCAGTACAGCAGAGGCAGCTGTGGCGACTATCAGGCGCAAAGGCAAATCCATACCAGTCAACCCTTCAGTGGTGCATGCCAGTTTCTGGCCTTTAATAACTCTTACCTCCTGGCAGAGCACAAAATGGATTTGAGCACCTCAGTCCTGCTTGCTTTCTTCCCCCTATGCCTGAATGAGAGATCCATATTTGTATTTTGTACTTGTTAAAACAGAAGAAAAAAACACTCAAGCTGGATGCCCATGGACTCTGGATTGTCTGGGCGACGGTCTTTCGGGGGCAATTACACTGCCCACTTACAAGAGAGATGTTATCATTTCTACATGTTTTCCGTAGCATCAAAACTCTCACTTGCCCTTTGAAAGCTCGCATTTCCTTCTGTGTGTAATGCCCAGGCAGGTACCACGCTGGCATTTCTTCACTTCGTCCCTCTAGATTTTAAAAGAAAATCTCTGCGTAATGGTCATACCCTCATTTCTTTTCTTTCTTTTTTTTTTTTTTTTAAATAAAAATAACGGAGAGAGGCATCAAAAGCAATTTTTCATTTCCACATGCCTATGTGGTAAACTCAGATGTCAGGCTTTTTGTGGCGATGTGATTCATACCACCTCAGTATGGGATGTTAGCTCTGCATTTAGTCTTGCCTAGACTGTAACGAAGGACACCGATTACTCGGGTGATTCGAGCTAAAAGCTGCAGGAGAGGCATTAGAATACAGGAAACGTATAGGGGAATGCAATTTCAAAGTGGATGAAAAATGTGTGAGTGGATGAACATTCAGTTAGGTAATTACAGCTTAGGTTTAGTCCTGAATTTTCTTCAGCCTTACTCTAGGGAGAGCCTAATGGCCATCCCTGAGTTTTTAATGGCAACATTTGGGCAAAAAGTATGGCTATTACGTGAGCAAATGTAGCACTTTATCCTGGAGGAATGGATATCACCTTCGGTGTCAAAAGTAAAGAAGAATCAATTCAGCTATGTGAGCTATGAAACTTTTCGGCGGGAAATCCTAGAATGGTCTCCCTCCATGGGGAGGGGAAGAGAAGATGGTGTTTGAGCGTGGTTGTGCTCAGCACAAAAGACACGGGCAGAGACAGTCGTATCTGTCGATTCCAGTCACCTCGGTGAAGTTATTCCAGGTTCACAACAGCAGGAAAAGAGAATCTATAATTTATGCAAAACCAAGTTGTTCAGATCAAAAGAGATACAAAGCCTAACGAAATGAGAGTGCTATTTTCATCACCAGATGAAAGGCGTGTTTCACAACAAGCCAGTTCTTCAGATCTATAATAGGAATTTTAATATTCGTAGCACTGGGTGTCTCTTTGGGTGAAGTGAATACTCCACTTTCTGAAGAAAACAGCTTCAGTTAATCTGCGCCAATTAATAGATCCAGGTAGCTTTGTCAAATGGGATGGCAGGGACAGAGTCACTAAATGGCTGGAGTAAGAACAACATCTTTTTTGTCCCAAAGCACTCCCAGAGAACATAGTCTCCCCTATAGAGGAGAAAATTTATATTCTAGCTTTTGAACCAACATCTTCCACCTTTCATAGACATGTTCTAGTGAAACTGTGCTGGGGACAATGTCTTTACTGACCATAACATTGGAGCTGTTCTTTTCTGCATGACATTATTTAGACATGCACTGAGCCACACAGCCAGTGAGATGCTCACTAGTCTGCCAGCAAGAACAGTCCCCAGTGAAACTGGGGTTCAAATTCTCATGAAAAAACTGGTTAGCCAAGGCTTGGACAGGCACACACTCTGCTGGATCAAACACCGGCTGGATGGCCGGGCTCAGAGAGTGGTGGTGAATGGAGTTAAACCCAGCTGGCAGCCAGTCACCAGTGGTGTTCCACAGGGCTCAGTGTTGGGGCCACTCCTGTTTAATAACTTTGTTAACGATCTCAACGAGGGGATTGAGAGCACCTTCAGTAAGTTGGCAGGTGACACCAAAGTGGGTGGGAGTGTTGATCTGCTTGAGGGTAGGAGGGCTCTTCAGAGGGACCTGGATAGGCTGGACTGATGGGCTGAGACCAATGGCATGAGCTTTAACAAGGCCAAGTGCTGGGTCCTGCACTTGGACTGCAACAACCCCATGCAGCACTACAGGCCTGAGGAGAAGTGTCTGGAAAGCTGCCCGGCAGAAAAGGACCTGGGGTGTTGGTTGACAGCTGGGTGAATATGAGCCAGCAGTGTGCCCAGGTGGCCAAGAATGCCAGCAGTGTCCTGGCCTGTATCAGGAATAATGTAGCCAGCAGGACCAGAGAAACGATTGTCTCACTGTACTCAGCACTGGTGAGGCCGCACCTTGAGTACTGCGTTCAATTTTTGGTGCTGCAGTATAAGAAGGACATTGAGGTGCTGCAGCGTGTCCAGAGAAGGGCAACAGAGCTGGTGGGGGGTCTGGAGCACAGTCTGATGAGGAGCAGCTGAGGGAACTGGGGGTGCTCAGCCTGGAGAAGAGGAGGCTGAGGGGAGACCTCACTCTCTACAGCTCCCTGAAAGGAGGGGGTAGCGAGGGGGAGGTTGGCCTCTTCTCCCAAGTAACAGAAGATAGGACAAGAGGAAATGGAGTCAAGTTGTACCAGGGAAGTTTAGGTTAGACATTAGGAGAAACTTCTACACTGAAAGGTTTATCAAAGACTGGAACAGGCTGCCCAGGGAAGTGGTTGGATCAGCATCCTTGGATGTATTTAAAAGCTGTGTAGGTATGGTGCTCAGGGACATGGTTTAGAAGTGGGCCTGGTAGAGTTAGATAACGGCTGGACTTGATGATCTTAAAGGTCTTTTCCAGCCGTAATGATTCTATGATTCTAAATTCAATTAGGCAGAGGGACAAGCTGCATCTTTGTCCCCCAGATCTTGAGTACTTGTGCAAAGGAGAATATTATGCTCTTCATCTTCAGTGAAAAAGTCTAGTTTTACCTTTTCCTTAAGGGAAAAAAAAAAAGAAGCCTATCATAAAGGTACACCAAAACCATCGTGGCTCAAGTAAACCGTTTCACTTTACATAAAACCAGAATATTTCTTGGTTTGTTCTTAGTTTTAGTTAGAAAAAAATATGAATACAAAGGAGCGAACAATGCTTTCTCTGGCTCCTCTCAATTCTAGTTCTGCAAATCAACCCATATGCACCTGCTATCTCTACTGCCTTAATTGCTTGCAAAGATTTTTATGGCCAGTTTCGTCCCCAAATTGCAATTACTGCTGCATGCTTGAGGCTAACAAGAGGAACAAAGCAAAGAGTAATGGACAGCCCTTCGGCTCTCCCATCTGATGTATAGGGTGAAACCTGAGCTTGTCTCTTTGCACGCTCCAACTGGGACAGAAGTGGTACAGGAGCAGCAGGAGCCGCTCTTTGACATGGCTTTTGCAGGGCTTTTACATGGCCAGAGGCAGGAACTTCAAGCTGTGATGCAGGAGAAGCCGCTCTCATGAGATATGCTGCCCCATTTGAAGTCCTAAAATGTTAGCTCACCCAGATAAGATCATCCAGATGTGCCTACCAGAAATGACCTCTGGTTTTTAATATTTCTTTCCTTTTTTTTTTCTTTTTTTTTAGTGGAAAGATTCACTGTAGTGACATGTATGCACAAGCATTACGTAGACAAACTTCCCGGGGTATTTCTCTTGTTATTTACTGTGGTACTTTGTATTTCTATTACTAGGCGATTCGATCCCTCAAACAATCACAATCTGAATGTCCTTAAAGTGAACTGATGTACTGTACTTAATAGCCTGGTGACTTCTCGGATTAGACTGATAGAGCCGGTGATGAATAGGGTAAGTATAGTTAACAGCCATTCTTAAACAACTTTGAGTGTCATTAATTTTGTTATAGGACAGATTAATCTGAAATGTCAGGACTTGCTGTACTAGACCTAAAATTGTATTTTCAAACCAATTTTAACAGATTGTATTTCACTCTTGACACAAAATTCATTTGCTCGCCTTAGATTGCGGCTTTTATTGTAATTGTACCAAATTAAATCAGGGCATTAGATCCATAGAAAACTAAGCTAAAGTTAGAGGAAGATAGTTGCACTAAATTTCTTTCTTTTTTCCTTTTTAATACATTTTTCTTCTTAAAACAAACTCAAATGCATGGACACTGCTATAGGTTAAGAAGAGATTTTAAAACTGTCTTATGTCTAGGTATGTAAATCATATGTAAATCAGACCTAGAGGTAGGACAATACCTATTCTGTTAGTTGTCTTATTTATATCAACAGAATACCTGCTTCTCTTTTATAAATTTGATATTTGTTTTGATTAGAGTCACAAATTAGGTACTTAAGCCAGTTTATTTAAATCGCCGTCAAACACCCAATTAGAGAGCAACCTGAATGGCTAATGATGACAAAAATTAGCAGAAGTGAATTCAGACCCCACGAAAGCAGCAAACGGAAAGGTTAGCTCTGCTGGAACCTTTGAAATGCAGTTTAAGGGTGAGTTACAGGCCCTCTGAAAAGGAATAATTTCCCCTCACCCCCAAGTAATACATTGCAGATAAGAAATAGCTAAATCAATAATCTGTTCATAGGCAAACTGTACAGCAAAATGTGTTTGGACAGAAACATTTCTTGAATAATTTTGAATTATGAATAAATTCGTGAAAGTACCAGTCAGTTCACAGATAATTCATGAACTGAAATAAGGGCAAAATTTGTCGAATAAATTATTCACCGCAAATAGTTCCTAAGCTCTCCAAAGTGCTATCACACTTCATTTATCTCTTGCCTTAGGGGTAGATAAAAATACTCAGAAAAAATTATAACTAACCTGAATTTTTCCCTAAAAAATTCAAACTGGAACATCTCCTTCCGCAGTATTATTAAAGGTAAGAAGCTTGTTCAACTGCAGCTTTTATTCGCCCTCCGTAGAAACCTGATTTTATGTCAGAGCCTCCTGAGTTTTATCTCAAAATCAGAGATAATGTGGTCAAGAAAGAGCAGATCTAATCCCAGGTTCCCAGGGATTGCAGCAGTACCTCCAGAAAAAAATGAAAAATTATGGAATTTTTTTGGTGTCTGCTCAAAATTTTCTTCTGGTACGTGTTCTGTCTCCAAAGGGAGCTGTGGCTGTCTCAAGCCTGCACATCCTGAGCTTTTGAATGCGTTTGCATCACTGTAGAAGTCTGTGAAATAGCTTAGGAGGTTTATTTGGTGGGTGTAAATGGAGGCAAGCCAACCAACTGTAGGCGCATCTGCACCTTTTCTGTGTCAAATTGGTGAGTGTCCTATGGATTTTTAAGACTCGTTACCAGAAAAGGAAGCAAGAAAAGACAGCAGAAATGTCATCAGGGGGACATCAGCCTATGCAATTCCTGGTATCAATAACAAGTGCAGAAAAAATGCCTCTGAAGGAGTGCAGTAGAAATGACTCTCATACTCTGTATTGAACCAAATCATCACTTTTGACTGCTATAAAATAAGAAAGAGAAAAAATACTTAAGAAAACTCTTTTCTTTACAAGAGGGAATAGAAGATCTTCCCAGATGTAGGCAGATGTTGGAACATTGAGGTATCTGGTAGGCTTGTGTTGCTGTATCAAAAACTTATAGAAATATGGGGTACTTGGCATTCTGCTCTGACTATTCAAGACGAATTTTGGCAGTATGACATGGCTCCCCGTTCAGCCATATTTCATGTAAGAAGGCTTCTGCTGTAAGAACTAGTTTGAGCTTTTGCTCTTCCAACTTCTTTACACCGGGCAACCTTGACTCCCCATACCAAAGCAGGGAAATGAGACAGTGCAATTCAGACAGCGAGCAAAATGACTCTTAGCAGCGCTTTCAGGACAGGTTTCAAATCCAAAGGAATCTACATCAAAAAAGAAAACAAACCACCGTGTAAATCAGAACTTACAGGTGGGATAGGTTATACTGGGTTTTCCTCTTAGACCCCCAAGAAGAGAGGATCCAGGCCAGTCTATAGAGATATAGAAAAGTTTAGTCTTGTACACTGAGGTCACATTAAATTATACCAACCCCAATCTCCAACCTTTCAAAATGCCACCACGTCAACGGTCCTTGAAAGACACCAGCAGGATTCTCCAGGGGAACGAGTCGGTAGGCATTTAACCGTGTGCCTGGCTCTCCCTGCTTCATCAAACAAAAAATAAATTAGACGGGTCAAACATTGTAGATCTAATCTCACTGTGAACTGAAAACATAGTAGCTCTGCTGCCACCAGAGTAAAGGGGAGCCTGCGGTGACCCCACCATGAACTGGAGGGGATGGGAGATCTCCAGCAGGTGCAGTCTGGGAGGACTCAATGTCGCATTCAAGTTTATTCTTTGTATGGGTCTGAGAATGGCAGGATTGTGTTTTGAATCCAATACCCCAGGGCTTTCACTTGCTTTCTCACAATTACCTGTGCAAGAAGAAGGGGGAAAAAGAAAAAAAAAAAAAAAAAAAAGAGAAAAAAGAAAAAGAGAGAATTCTTCTGCGGCATAGCAGAATCGGTCAAGGGCAGTTCAGATTAAAGTCCATGATTGGCACAGCCTGCGAAGAGGCTAAGCCAACAAAATAAAAAATAGAACCATCCTGTTTAATAGAAACAAATTGCTCTCCACTTCTCAGTGACACAGACAGTGGGGCCATTTGTACCTGCTGCCCTTTGTTGGGAACAACGGCAAGGAAATGTACTCGTCTTGAGCGGGATACAATTCTTTTTGTTGCATTTGGCTATCTCAGTCCGCGGAACAAGCGCGGCAGTTAAGTCGTTGAGCTTCCTTGTACATTTGTTTGATTAAAGGTCTGTAACACCGGCTCAGGTAGAAACTGCTCAGCTGCACGAAACCGCAATGAATGAGGGGCTTGTTAGGGAGCAGCCAGCGAGACACGGCAGAGCCGGCTTCCGAACCAGCCCTCAATAGGAGCTTGTTGTTTTGCTTGTTCACTTCAGTATGGAAGCACAAAACTGTACATTTTAAATTACATGCGATGAGATCGGGGCTAGTTTGCATGTGTATATTGGGAGAACTGCTAAAAACGCAGGCGAGCTCTTTTGCAAGTCACCCCATGAAAACAAATATCCTTCAGATGTCCCTGAGTGCTCCAGTTAACATTGGCATTTCTAAAGGTTGGAGTGGAGTGTGTTAGAGCATATTTATGGACTGACCAAATAGAAGGTTTTAATTTTGATCGTAAATGGGCTGGAGAAAATCCAACCTACTGCCTAGCTGATAAAATAAAAAAAAAAAATCCAGCATTTATTTGTGTTATTTTCTAATCTTCTAGGGACACGGATACGCATGGCAGATCTCTCACGGTATAATCTTGATTCCAGCTTTCTCAATGCCAGTGTCCCACGGTCAGCGATAGCTGCTCCAGCCACCTCCGCCTCCATCGGCTCCCATCAGGTAAAGCATGGGCTCAGTCGTAAGCACACGAGCATCTATTTTGTTGAACTGATGCTGTAGTGAGCATGTAAGTGGGCACATGTATATATGTACGTATATACATCGCTTTACTGATGCTCTCTAAAGGTTGCCTGGCTTCTTCACTCAGTTTCTCTGTGTAAACAGAGCAGGGTAGATAAACTCTGACATTTGTGCATGTGCAGCTGTGTGGGGACGGGACATCAGGCTCACTGCGGATAAAAAACTGCACAAATGCACAAAAGCCATCGTGAAAAAGGTGTTAAATGCCTCTGCTCCTAAAATTTGGTATCATGGTAACCAGTGACATAATTACGACAGTTTTGGTTTGTTAATTTTAAGGGACTCCAATCATAACTGAAGAAACTTAACCTCTTGTACTCTTTACTAAACATTGGATGACTGTTTGGGAAATGGGTTTAAAATGTGTTTGTGCTATGAAAGAAATGCAAACTTTAATCCTAAAGACCACACGTGCTTCAATACGAGTGTGTAACTGTTCCCCATGCTTTCAGAATGGAGAATACGTTTATTCCGTTAACCATTAGCATCAGTACCTATTCGTTAGGCACGATGTTTAAACAGCGTAAATGGTCATAGCCCCGTTGAGCTCATCATTGCTAAAGATCTGCCCATTTTAAATGGTGAATCACGAGCATCAAGATTGCATCTGCCCCAGTAAGTGAATTACAGTGTTTAGCAGCTAAGAGTTTTCCCTTTTTTTTATGATGAGAATTTCAGGTAATGGGACTCTTTGTGCGTTTATGGCTGAGTAAGTTTGTAAGAATTTGGTTTCTGAGAGGATACTACGCTCCTCAACTGAGCCATAAATGCCTACAGTTACAATCTGCTTTGCAGAAGAGCCTTTCTGTGACTTGCTGACATGTTAAGAATTTTTCTCATATTCAGGACAAAATAAAATTTGGCTCTATTTCACATTTAAACAATTAATCAGTATTTGACACTCAATCTACCAATGGATAGACCAAAAGCATAGGTCTGAAAACAAATATTTGTGCATTGTAGAAATTTATGACAAACTTTTTTTTGGATTTGTCTTGAAATAAGTCTTTATGGAACTTTTCACCTTTCTGCTTTACTAAGGCAAATAATTTTTAATTATAAAAGAAATAACATAGAACCGACTCACGGAAAATACCTCTGGGATTGCACCAGGCAAGCCTAGTGCTATTCTCATCTTATCTGGTGACTAATCAAAACCCAGTGGAAGCTGATAATTCTCTTTCAATTGATCCTGTTAGACCCCAGACGGTCACGCATAGCTTCACCCGACCAGCACCGATGGGTCTTCCCGACCAGCAAAACCTTACGCCTTACATCTGACTTAACCTTTTCAAGCTGAGATTTTCTTTGAGAGGTACTTGGTAAATGTGCTCTCACTCTTCTAATGCTGTTTTTCAATAGTCTCACCCCAAAACAAGAAAATAGGAAAAAATGGGGAAGAAAGCCAGTGGCTTCAGCCAGAGGTTGAGTGAACTGCCCTAAAATGGGACAATCCAGTGGCTCGGAAGTTGTTGAAACCACTGGGTAGTAAGTAAGAAATGGCAAAAAAACTCCCGAGAGTGTGTGTACCGCAAATGTAGGTTTAAAATGTTATTAATGTAAGGGTATTCTGTGTGATTTTAGGAGGAAAAGTTAATGTATAATGTACAGCTTTGAAATTTTGAAAACTTAAAAAATTTACTCTGTAAAAGTCATATTAGTAAACTCCACGTACATAAAGAAAATAGAATAAAGGTTCATTCAAATGTCTTTCACAATTTAAGATTAACCTAACACAAGCTTTTTTTTTTTAAGATTTACAAGGTTTGGTTATTATTATTGGCTTTAAAACAGAGGGAAGCTTTCGTTGTAACTTTTATCCAGCTTTTTTTGACTTGTCAGTAAAAATTGGAAAAACTACCTATTTTTTTTTTTCCACATCTGTATTTCTATGAACTGTAGGGGCATAACAAAACAGAATCTGTGTATCACCACAACTAATATTATTTGGATAATTCCTGAATTCCTGGCCTGCTGGAATAGGAAGTATCAGAAATCACAACCACTAAATGGGGCGGGGAGCCTTTGGGTCCTTCTGGCGTAACGCACCCAAAAATTCTAGGCAGCACTCCTACTTTCTGGTGTTTCTAGGAATCTGACCTGGAAAGGCCCAGGAGAAGAAGAACAGTCTGATACTCTGTGAGATGGATACAAGCATTTAAGAACAGAATTTTTTTGATCTGTACAGGCTGTCAGAGTTAGGACAGTAAGAGTTTATATTCCGAGCAGAGAACATAGGGCTGCAGGAGTGGGTTAAGGTCACCCATCTGTTGTGATGGAGGTCTGTATCCAACAAGAAGACTGGAATCCTTCCAGAGGACAGTATTTAATGTGTATAGTACTTTACGTGAAAGTATACTGAAGTACGATATTGAACTGAGCAGAAAGAGTTCCATTTAGGAATGTGCCATCTTCCATTTATTTAGGGGAACCAACTACACTCTTGAAGAAGGAAGACACATGGGAATGGGACAATATTTTCAAATGGACAGGTATTCCTACTGCGACCTCTGCTCTGATTCGTATCTGGAGGTGCCTCCCTCGACATCACCTACGTAGTAAACAGCTCTGAGTGGCGTCTTCCAGTTTGAATGCATCCTTGTGAGACTCTCTTCTCTTCCCCTTCACCCCGTGCATTCGCTTACGGGCAGAGTCTTTGCGCTCCTCGGTCTGTGATGGATAATGTCATCTGCAGCATCTAATCTTTGGCAATTCTTTTTTCTCAGGAGGATTTCCTTCATTTTACTGAACGTCCATTTTTGCAACTGTAATTTTTGGATAGCGAAGGCCTTCCTTCAAATTATACCACAAAATGCAAACTATAAAAATACACAGCAGGGAAAGCAGGAGACCAGCCCGGGGGGCTTAGTTACTTCTTGCATCTGCAGCAAGATTGCGCGACAAGGAAAGTTTGTAAGAAAATAGAGGAATGCCTGAAAAAAGAGTGATGGCATCACCAACCCCTGCTAAAGAAAAAAAATACTCTCTTAGACACACACTCCAAATCAATGCACATTTTGAGCTGATTTCATGTTTACAGAAACCGATTGAAGGCCCCCTATCACCGCCACAGCTAACGTCAATGGGAATACAGTGTTTCCTTAATTAAACAAGGCATGTAACTAATGGCGATTTGGTTTGACTCAGAAATGGATAATTTGTTATCAAATCTCTTAATAGTTCGTGCTGAAGTTTCTGTCATTACTTGTTCCTCCTCTCAATCTTTATTATGACAAACCCTTTAAAAATGCCTAGGTAGAAAAAAGTGCCCATTAATCCTTTCAAGGAAAGACCGCCGGTACCAGATTAAGTCAAGCTGGCATCTGAAACTATTCTTTTCTTTATGACACATAGTAAGTGGTTGGTAATCCACATCTTAATCTCCTTGTTGCACAGCTTGGTTTATCGTAACCGATACTCCTGTGACTGTTGCAGACTCCTATTGTGTTACCTTCGGCGTTCAGCTCTTCTTCCTGTTTTTTCCCACTGGAATGTCTGATAAAGGCACCCTTGAAGTTGACCATAGTCTCCTGAGAAAGGGCTTTTCAGCAAAAATGTGATTTCGTTAAAGTTGTTTTTATGTTACTTTTGGATTTTCTCCTGAGCAAAGTCTCCGACAATATTTCTGCTCTCCGTCAAGACATGAACTTCACTGCCACTTAAAAAAGAAAAACTTTTTAAAATCCTCTATTCCAGTCCAAAATTTTCTCTGAGCTGTAATTATACTTTATAGCAGTGCTTAAGTATCAAGAAGAAAACTAAAAAGCTGCAAGAAGGGAAATCTAACTTGACCAACATATAAAAAATATAAGCACCAGGGATTTTAACCTGGAATGGCTGTTTCATACAGCTGTCTCTCCAAGTGAAGAGATGCAATATTTTGAACAGTTTTCCTGAGAAAGAGCTTGAAATTTAAAATTCTCACATTCCCTGCTAGTGAAGCAGGTATTTGGTAAATTTTAGAGATGAGGAAACCGAGGCAAGCTGATATAATAATTTCTGTCTGAACTTCAACTCCGTTTGCTGTTCCTCAAGTCAGAGGCAAAACTGAAGCATTTCAATAAAAAGTTGCACGAAACACCCGGGTCCTGATTTTTAGTATTTTGTGACACAAGGGCACGCCTTCTCCTCCTTTTTAAGAAGATGGATGCCTCATCTCTCCGGTCCAGCAAATGCAAATTTGAATGCATTTTGTCAAAGAGTGGATTACGGGTAATTCTGGAAAATGCATCAGAAAAGCAATCAGAAAGCTCATGGGTAAATAAATTCTGATTTCAGAGTAATTGTTCTCCACCGCCTGGACCTGGGGCGCAGCAGCTTTTAGAGCATCCGTGTTTCAAACCCACCAGCCCACGAGAGCCATGCCGGGGGATGCTAAGCCAATGCTTAAACCACGGTTTGGGTTTTACTGGAGAAGAGTCCCCTTCCACCGTGCTTTAGCCCTTGTTCAGGTCTCCGGCTTGTGATGCTGCAAAGCAGCAGGAGGACAGAAAGAGCAGCAAATTTTGTTCTAGACACGTGGGGATTGGCCATGAATTTCAATTTCCATGCTGACCTAACCAGGGTAAGATGGTTAATCGCTACTGAAGTGCTTACCTTTGCATCTGACTTCCCCTCTCCTCCTGCAAATGAGACTTCCCTGGTTGTTGCCCAGAACAGGACAGCGCAGCAGAGGAATGTGTCTTTCGTCTTTTGGACAATGCAATATCACAGTGGCCTTTGTAAGATTTTCTTGACTCCAGTGTACAACATTTTTGAAAATTTCGATGAAAATAGAAGTTGTATTTTTTTTTTTTACTTTCATAGAAATTTTCTATGAAAATAGAAGTTCTATTTTCACAGAAAATTTCTATGAAAGTAAAAAAAAATTCTATGAAAGTAAAAAACCGCAATGATTTGAATAAGATGCCCAAATTCTCGAAAACGTTATTTTTCAAGCAGAGCAGATATGGAAGAAACAAAATATTTTATCTTAGAGTTAAACTGATACGCATTCTTATATCTGGCTGAATGGAACAGGGCAAGAATTTGTGTTTAAATGTCTGCTGAACAGAGATGGAACCATTTACCTGCCTAAAATTAAGCGTTTCAAGAGGCTTTCTGAACTGGGGTCCCTGAAATATAGTATTCTCTAAATCTTAAGTTGCCAACCCACGAGGAAAAAAAAAATAAAGGCATTTTGAGGTCCAGATTTTGGAGCTTATAAAGGTTTTTATAAAAACTCAACATCTTGATTTGCGTTCAACTACTTTAAAGTCCACATATTTCTTATTTGAACT
This sequence comes from Vanellus vanellus, assembly GCF_965231255.1. Taxonomy (NCBI): domain Eukaryota; kingdom Metazoa; phylum Chordata; class Aves; order Charadriiformes; family Charadriidae; genus Vanellus; species Vanellus vanellus. Next base: position 5,175,804 of record NC_138912.1, on the reverse strand, counting down.
TTGCTAGGTGCAGTAATTTTATTCACACTCAAGGCTGGATTGGTTCTGCTTATTCAGATCTCATTAATTACAGGAAACTGGGCTCATGCTCACGTATCCCATTCACTCGTCCTGCCCTTAGGCCAGTCAATTTATCTGGCATTTAATGAGGAGTTTTAGATTTTGCAAGTTATGAGAAGTGGGGCCTGAAAGTGTTAGCTTGTGAATTCGAAATAAAAGGGCTGCTGTGGGACTTGTTTTAAAACAGACAGCACAGCAGCTCCTCAATACCTGTTAAATGCGTCGAAAATGCTGCGCAGTGTTATACCAAAGGTGCTTTTTTTTTTTTTTTTTTTTGTACTTTAAGAATATTGCCACTCTCAGCTTTAACGTCTTTCAGTTGTGTGAGAACTTCATATCTGCCAAGATATTTTGTGGATTTAATTACCAAGCTTTTGGGTAATTGACTGCATCAATATTTTGTATCCCCAGCCGACCAGCTGAAGGGGGCTTCATTTAACAGCACTTCCAGCAATAACATAGTACTATTGTCAGTGCTGGTTATTTGATATCTATCAGTATTAGCACAGGTCCAGAGCTAAATGAAGGCCATAACAATCTCAAACGCATATCAAAATCTCTTTGAGGTGTATATGACGTGTCTATTAAGCGTATTAGCATTGTCGTGTACTCTTTGATATAAAATTAATTTCAATATTAAAAAATACAGCCTTTGACTGCGATATCTGCAGCGGTTGGTTCTGGGTCTTCTCAGCGTGCGTGCTTTTGGAGAACCACCTGTGGACGGATGTCTTGGGTATAGAGGCAACCACGTTTGGTCACCAGTCCCATAGTGAACCGTACTCTCATTATTAACGACCGCTTGTCCTCTTAATGTAGACTGGTTCCTGTGTTCAGACACTCTTCTGAAATCTCTGGGGAAGGTGTGGGAGGCTCACCACCCATCCCATGGTGTCCTCCCCCTCATCCCATGGAGAGAAGCGCAAAACGTCTCCTCTTTGAGAGGGCAGTTCTGTATCCTTCCCCTCTGCCTTCTGTTAAACGGGTTTAACCAGAGGGGAGATAGGGAGAATGCCAGAACGTCATTTACTTCTTCATCACGCCTTCCAGAGAAATGGTACCACACTTTTCTTTCTCCTAGAAAAAACATTAAAAAAATAGTGGGAATGACGCAATATTTTAAAAAAGTGCCAAGTGTGCGGCGTAAGACTCCGCTGTAACGCACGTGACCGCACACTACGGGAACGACGGTGCTTTGCCCAGTTGAGTTAGCACAGAACTCAGCGCAGCTTTTCACACGATCACTGAGCGGTTTGGCAGACATAAATAAATAAATAAATACATACATTAATTAATACAGGGCTAGTTAATTATAAAGCAGCCCCTCTGGACCGAAACCAAGCCTGAAGCCCTGTTGCTATGTACCCTGCACAATCCCAGGGTAAAAGACTGCTTTTCGGTATTTGTAAATAAATGCATATAAATGTGTTTTATTTTTCTTCTGGAAGAACGGCTGACGGGTTTCACCTGAGCTCTGTGCTAAGAAGAAGATTGCCATCTATAGATAACTGTCCCCAACTGCACATCCTCGCACCAGCGGGGGAGACAGGAGGTTGGTGGGGAGATGGTGGTGTGTCTTCCTGGGGCGGGATGTGAGTCTGTGTGGAAACGGACTGTACCTTTGTGGCAGTAACTTCTAATTCAAAATAAAAACATGGTACAAAAGTGGCAGTTTAAAGGTGCCTTTTTTTTTTTTTTCCCTGTTCTAGTTATGCAAAACTACTGACAATAATTGTTGCCGATCCAGGACCATTTCCAGTTACCCGCAAACACACTCTTAGGTTACTTCCCGTGTATTTGTGTTTTCTTCTGGTGCAGACAACGTGAAAAACACCCCAAACCAAAAAATCCACAGTACTTCTTGCCCTTGTTCAATTCAGAGAGCAAAAAGCTAAATGTTAAGAATGTAATTGGGCCCAAGATGATATATAGGTGTGGGGGGGGGCAAGTACTGCTTGAACTATAAAAAGAAAAAAAAGATAATTAAACAAAAGTACATTTCAAGTGCAATATGTTTTGAATGATCCGTTACTTAAAAATAATTGACTTTTGCTTTTACCCTCTTGAAACTTTTCAGAAAAAACTCTCTTATATTGGGTATATCTGGCAATTTTCAGGATAAACTACTCCAAACCACCATTAGCGTAAATCAAAGCCGGTCATTTCAATGGGACATGAAGAAACTTAGTATATGGAGAGGGGACTCCGTAAAACTAGTAGTACGTCTTTATCGAAGAGCATTCAAACAGGATGGCTTTAGTTTGAAAAGTGGCTGTTGCAAGAATCAAGTATTCTTTCACTCATCTTTGATATGCAGACCTACAGCAGCAATATGTAAAATTTGTGAACTGGTCCATCCTGAATACAAATCAAATTACTTTGTTCTTGTCAGTCTACCAAATCTTTCGTCTTTTCCCTGGTTGCCTTCTCTTGCTACATTTCCTTTATCTCTGCTTGCAGTTTAAAGAAGTGAATGGCAAAGAGTCATCTCCAGTTCATCTGAAGATAAAACCCATTAAGCTGTTGTATTCACATTTAATTAATGTTTTCCAACTCTCATTTCCTATTTGCCTCCTGAAAATCTTGCCTAAAGTGCTATACGCCAAATAAAATAACTCAGGTAAGGGATATCTGATCCAAATGTTTCAGAGGAGATGACTGGATAAGATAACTCTAAGGAGTTGATCATTTTTATTATTTGTGGACAGCCTTTCTAGCCGAGTTCATTCGCTGCAGACATACTCTTATCCCTCAGGGATGGATGGTGCAAACTGAGCCTTTCCTTTTATTTTTCAAGCGCTGCCTGATACTGATACGACTGCGCTTTTATCTTTATTAATTCAGATGGTGGCTAGTTACTCTGATAAATCAGGTGCTAAAATGAAATGAAAGCCTCTGTTTCTGCAGCACTTCCTAACGCTTTGCAGACGTTAATCCAAGCAAGCATCCGAGCAAACATCAGCTCCGAGGCTGGGGAAGAGGGCGAATTTCATTCTACAAGCGGGCAAAGCCAGGCGAAGCTTGTCCCAGAGGTGACGGAGGTGACCAGGCAGAAGATGCAGTGGATTCAGGGCTGGGGTCGTGTCCCCCAGCCCGGCACGGCAGCGAGCCGGAGCATCCCACGCTCTCGGCGGTAAATGCCAGCAGCTCCCCGGAGCTCGGGCGTGCGATCCTCTCTCTGGCAAGCAGAGCAGAGAATAGCTGTGTAATGACTTGGCTGTGTTTGCCGTCCCGCTGCGGCTGCCACCGAGGGACAAGGGAGAGCATTGAAGCAGCGGGGCAAGGTGACACCTGGGGACGGGGAGGGGGGAAGACACCAGGGATGGAGAGCGGGGTAAAAAGCCGGAGCCATGAAGGAGAGGGAGGGGGCAGACGGGGCAGCAGCCAGCAGTTGTAATCTCAGTCTGTGATCTAGGGATGACCTAGATGAAAGGGAAAAAAAAAAAAAAAAACCAAACAAAACACCAAAAACCCAACAAAAAACCCCAACAAGCCAGGTCTGAATTTTATGTCGTAATATTTGTCACCGGGGCAGCTGGAGCCCAGGGGTTTCGCTGGCGGTGTGTTTCTAGCAGCGTCCTCATCGGAGAGTCTGGAGTCAATGACAGGCAGAAACCAGGTAGAAAATACAGTCTGCTGGTGACGGCAGGAAGGAGGGCGTTGCAGAACAGGGAGATGACTCATGAAAATAATATAAGGACAAAATATATACATACACGTATATGCACGTGCACGAAGGGAGCACGCTTTTAAGGCTCAAAATTCATTTATTAACTCTCATCGCCACAGCTGTCAACTATTTTGGTTGTTTTCTTGCTGTCTGACTGAACCAATCACACAGAATTAGGACATTGCCAGGAAAGAGTCTGAAATCCTTCCACTGAAAAATAACTCTTGGGCTCCTTCTCTTTAGATTTAGGAATTTGAATACAGGAACAGTTGATGAAGATTTGAATATACCTGGTATCATTAGTAACCTGCGAGGATTTTCTTCTCCCTCAAATGTTTTTCCCCAGTGATCATTGGTGTTTATATTCTTTATAACACATATTATATTTTAATGTGAATGCTTGCTACAGAGATTTTTCACAGCATTAATTTTATCACTTGACCTTTGAGAAGCAGAATCACGTTGTGTTACCACTTGTGCACATTTTTATTCAAACTCCTTCATTAAATAAGAAATACTACGTTTTAAAAATCTAGTTAAACACCGTCTAAATTACCTGGGCTTTAGTTTAATACTGCTTATATTTTGAAATAAAAAACACCTTTTATCAAGCTGTTACGTCAACAAAATGCTTTTCAGGGTGAGGCTTACAGCACAGGATTGTGACTTATGGGGTAAACGTACAGACTGCGCGGTGGTTCCTTTCTTCACCATGTAGAGAGGATCAGCCCAAATTAAGTTGGGTTTTCCGACCCTGCAGATCTGACAGCTTGATTTAAAAATCATTAGGGGAAAAAAAAAAAGCACCTGACTTTCTTCTGACTTGTGTGATTAAATATTCATTTCTTGGCGGATTTGCCCTGTTACGTTGCAGCACAGCGTCCACAGGCTGAGCCGAACAAATTGTAAAGACACGCGTGAAATCCCATTAAAACCAGTAGCTAGGACCTGATCCAACGACTGGGAATTCTGCACATTGCCGCTGAGGTGCTGCTTAGCCCCGAACACTGTCTGCTCAGGGAAGCAGCATCTCTTTCTCGGAGGCACGGACCACTCTCATTATCAAAGTCCCGCTTGGCAAGGGGATGGAGCGGCTTCTCGCTGGGATGCACAACCCCGCGCGACACAGATGCAGCAACACAGCACCTCAATTAGCTTGTGTGAAGTTAATCAAGTATAATAGAGAGGTCCAAGTTATAGCAGCGCGTTGTCTATACGTGTCCGCCCATGCCGGATGGGTGCTGGCTCCTGCCCCATTTGTGCATCACCCGGCCGTTACGAGACCCGCGGCTCCATCCCTGCCTTTCCTCGGCTCTCCTGCTTCCCGTGACAGCCGGGGGGTTGGACTAGATGATCTCCAGAGGTCCCTTCCAACCCTGACTATTCTGTGATTCTGTGATTCTGTGTGAATCGGTGCTGCGTTCGCACCGGCACAGACGTGCACCGAAATTCCTGCCTCCTGTCGAACAACAAACTCCTGTCAGGTCTTTGGAATAAACAAGGAATTATTGAGAGCTCCACGCGGTGCCGCGAGGTCATTTCAGACGAAGGGATCAGTCAGGATTTCATAAAGTATTTATTTAGCTGACAAAGGAATTCCCAACCTCCCTTTCATGTACGTTAGAGCTGATGCTAAGTTTCCGAGACAAGGCTCCGATTGTGGCTGTCACCAAACAATGACATATTTCTTTTCTTCTCTTAAATTCTCTGTATCATTCTATATAAGAGGGCAATTTGTCTGTCATGCAGCTAAAACAGGGCCCACTCACTGCCCTCATTAAACTGACAGCACAGTTATTAGCAGTAAACGAAGCCAACGGGCAATGAATTTAGCCACTGTTTTATGGCGAGCGCCAGTGAGATTTTTTCAGTAATTAATTTGATAAATATATTAATTATGAATTGAGTTGACAGTACAATCAGATTGTCAGCCTTCCAGACAGGCTCTTGTGATAAGTAGCTTTGTGATGAAGTGGTCGGATTTCAGTACCTGTCATCCTCCGGTGTCAGTCTCTTATCACTGTCCCGGCCATTCACTCTGTAATTTCCTGTGTGTTGTAATTAAATGGTGGCTTTCTGATTGGAAGTGACTCCTCAAACTTAATCTCTCATTCTCTCAGAATATATTGTTTAAAAATAAAAAATAATAAAAAAAAAAAGGCCCTTTGTTTCAGTGGCTTTTAATGATTTTTTTTTTAAAAAAGGAGCTTTTTACTTCACGTTTGGTTATTGCCCCGGTGGGTGTTTGGGAATGGTTGCGCTGCCTTTGGCCCTGGCATCGGATGGAGAGAAGCATCCGTGCTCTGCCACTGGCATGGCGAGCGGTGGCACGAGGAGAGGAAGGTGGTAAGAGGAGATGAAGCCACAGAGCAATGTCCCACCTGCCCACCCTCCATTGCATCTCCGAGCAGGGAGCAGCTCGGCACGGTCTGGAGGACTTTGGGAAGGGTCACTGCCGGTACCTCTTGCCAGCTGCTTTTTTTTTTTTATTCCCTTTATGAAATTAATTAGGAACAGTGCCTGAGGTCATTTGGCTCAGGAGTTACATGTCAAGATAAGATATTTCAAAAACACCTCCTTAATAATTTAATATCGGGTTGGAATTTGGAACCATGAGAGTGAATTGTTTAGAATCGCAAACTGTAGCAAGGTAGGAAGAAGCCCTGCAAAAGAAAACAAACAACAGATACCAAGATGCTGTGAGTTCTTCGGTTCCTCTTTAAACCTTACTAGAAAAAAACCCAAACCTGGGGACAATATTTACTGAATGCAGCAGGTGACTGTGTGCTTCCAGTTGCCTCATGTTGGACGGGAAGGGTGGTCGGGGATTGGGGACTGCAGCTGGTCCCCAAATTTCAGGTGCCATTGAGTCCTGATGTCAAATTGCTCTTTGACCTCAAGCAAGTCAGCATGACCCAACCCTGCAAAGACTTCAGTATGGGCTTAATTTTAAGCACATAGACACAAGCATATGGACACATTTTAAGAACAGGGACACAAGTCGCCCTATAGAAGTCTTATTATGTATGCAATTAATTTTACTTTTAATTTCACTTTTAATTTCATTTTGTGCCTTTTTGTGTCTATGTGCTTTAATTTTAAGCACAAATCTAATAAGACTTCTTCGCATCCACACGCATGTACTGTCCAGGCATTGCATGCTTACCTCAACCCAGAACACCGGTTTTTATCATCACCCCGTATTTCACAGCACAGGGCAGAGCATCACGCGCGGGCTCCGGCCATTTGACCAGTATCTGCACGTGGCTGTCACGAGAACGTGCTGGTGCCTGCGGGAGATGCCCACCGCTTGTCCCAGCTCTGCCCACCAACGCGTTCTGGTCTTTGGTTTCAAGGTCTTCCTGAGCACTGCTCCTCGAATAAGTTTACGTTCTTTGCTGACGTTGGACGAAGGGACTCTAGGCTGTGCTGTAAAATGAAAGGTAAATCAGAATCACATTCTGGCAGTCAACGTAAAGCCCAAAAAAGGCCATCCAGAGCTGAAACAGGGACCTACCGCGGGACTGCCAGGATTTGCGTTATATCATACAGCCCGAAGCCCTGCAATGAAGCATTCAGAACAGTCTTTTTGAACTTCTCAACAGGGACAGTCTTTATGGATTATTTAAACATAAAAATATATGGCTTTCTGGAAAAGAACCATTTTAGCCTTTAGGGACTCATACTAACTATTGTATTGCAGGAGGATGTATAATTGAGCATGCTAATACCGATATGCTATTGTTTGAGATAAATTTCACCAGGCGTGAGCCCATAATGCAAATTATGCCTTAAAAAGATCAATTTAAAGGCTGTATCGTAGCATTTTACTGATTTGCAGATGCAGCCACACTACAACGCAAAGCAAAGAACCACTGCATATTGGCGAAGAGACTACTATTCACTTCTAAAGATGCTTTAAATTTTGCAAAGGATTATTTTCAGGCAAATCCTGTAATCACATAAAAAATTTATTTTAAACAAATGAGTTTCCTTATAAAGCATCTATTCCTAGATCTGATAGTTTTAAATGAGATTATTGCTTACTAAAATCACCAAAAAGCTTAGTAAAGGTTAATTAAAGTGGGTTTAATTGTCTTTTAAAATGACTATATGCCTATACTCTGTTACTTTGAATAAAGCAGGAATTGTCTCTCCACATGTGCCAATCCTCCATAATCGAACTGAAATTTCCCATAAGCGTTGAATGTTCTTGTTCCTGAGTGTCTTTGGAATTCGTGGCCAATGCTTTTGGTTTCTGTCCCATAGCATAAAGCAGTATATTCAATAAAAAATGTATGTGATGGTCCAAAAATTGTACGAAAAAAATAACGGCATCTGACACACTTGTAAGGGTGATTGGGTGCCTCTCTCTGCAGGCTGGATAATGTTCTTTTAACAGCTTTTTCTGTGTATTAAATAATGTCAAGTTGTTACATATGCTTACTTCCTTACTTGTGGGGCTGTCAGTGATACAAGCTATTCCTGAGACAAGCTACTGAGAAATAGCTGAATCGAGACTTTTTTCTTTATTTATGGTATGTTTTTTTCTCTTAAACATAAGCTTTAACTGCAGAGCAAGATTTGCTTTCTGGTAAATGAAAAAAGTGACTTATTCCTTGGAATAAGACTAGGGCTGCCCGCAAGGAAATACATCTTTATCATGTCGGAAAAATTCTAAACCAAACTGATTATGTGTCACTTGATAAAGTGCTGGAGAAGAATTATAGGTGTATTCCTCTTCCCACTAAAACCAACAGTGGGCTCTGCAGTAGCAGCAGCGGCAGCAGCTCCCAATGTCTCCCCTCGGCTCCCGCGCTGCCGGCTGTAGCCTGGCACTGCCAGCAAGGCGAGTTGCGAGGAGATTGTAATTATTCGGTGAGGAAAATGCTCAGTATTTCCTGAGTGAGTCTTTAATCCTGGTTTGAAGTCATTGCTGCCATTGTAAGGTCCAAGTGGAAACTGTGGCGCTTTTGTGCATCTGTCAGACGCCGCTGCTTATTACGGAATCAGGAATGATAAATATGCGGAGTGCTTTGATGTGAATATCAGCTTGAACTCCTCCAGCGCTCAGGTAGAAAGCAGCTGAAGCTATTGTTTTCATCTTGCATGAAAGGTTGAACAGATGCTTGAAAATAAATAGGACCTGGTAAAATGATAGAAATCCTGGGATAAAAAGCACGGCCTCTGTTCGCAGCGCTTGCCGCACACCTAGCCCGAACTTGAACTATCGCTGCAGTTGATGTGTATCTCCGAGTATTGTACAGAACGGCCCATTCAGGAACAGCAACATGTAGCCACAAGAGTAATAAAATCCACATTATCTGTCCAGATTAACTACTAATCTTCCCCTTCAACTGGCCGAGAGACAGAGAGACTTTACAACATCAGCTCCATCATCCGTGTGGATGAGGTTACGGGACTTCTCTCTGAAGAGAAGGATGACAGCTGTCAGCCCAGACCCAGAGTTCAGCTCCCAGATGTGACATGGGCCTGTCGGGCTTGTTTGTGGGAGTAATTTAGGATCCGAAAGAGACTTGAGGCACCCAAAAGACAAGTGAGCTAGGAATTAGACGTTTATACATTTGTCTGCATAGCTCCATGCAGGGCTGTGAAGAGTCACCCCAACCAGCTCCGAGTCTGGCAGATCAATGTCAGGGAGATATAGCCATGCTGGTACGTGGTCCTCTCTGGAGAGGATCAGTACATACATATATTCTGCTTCTCAAATATCTGAACTGTCCACAAGACTGTCTACACCTTTCTTTTTTTGCTTTCCACATCTTAGTTCAAGCTCGCTGATGGGTTGTGGAGCAGCCGGCACCTCCAAGAAGTCCTTGCAATGAGGCAGGGACCGTAGAGTTACCCATCTTCGTCCTGGCTGCTGAATGAGCCACTTGTCATTGCCATTCCTTATTAATTAAAGGCATTAACAGCAAATCTCTGAAATTTTACCTCTTGGCTAGAGCAAAGTGTACAGTTTGAATGTCTTTAATGATGCTTTGACTGCGAAATCCGAGGTGTGAGGAGGAGCTAATGCTGGTGCTGAAACAGTATTGTAGAAACAACCTCTCCTCCTGTCGCTTCTGTGCTCGCGTTTCTTAAAGCAGGTTGCCAGTTTCCTGAAACATATCCTTGTTTCCTGACTCCAACAACAGCTAAAATCCCTATGTGTTTGCCTAAGAACCTTCATAATAAATGATTTTCCAACTTTTGAGTTACAGGTAAATGGCAGCCACAGTTCTGACCACAAGGAACGGATCAAGACAATCTCTCTAACACTTTATGCCTCCTGAATTTTACATTGTAGGTCCTTAAACTGCTGTCACCTGCCTTGTTTATGGAAGGAACCGATTCTACTAACAGGGGTGTCAGCGATTGAATCATGCTTTGGAAGGCCACCAAGCTCAAAAAGTTTTTATCAGTTCGTAGTCATCCCTTGATGATTTTTCTAGTGTAATTATTGACATGATTGGAACATACTACCTAAGTCCAGCTCTTCCACACACTCTATTCATTTTAGTGTGTCAACAATATTGCACAGACCGAAGAAACTTATTTATACTAGGGCAACGATGCTGCTGCATTCACCTTACTGTTTGCTTCAAACATGCATCCAGTGGCAGACCATTTCCCATTGCCCTGTTCACCTGCTCTCGCAGGTCTGTCCTTCTGCCCAAATCCACCATTATCTCTTCCCCTCCTCCAGGATTCAGTTTCCGAACAAGTCCTGCAATCTGTGTGACTTTATTTCGCCAACCCGCTCACCCGCATCTGTTTCTCACAGGAGGCTTTTCCTGGTGAGAACAGTGGAGAACCGTCTGTCTCCACCTTCTTGGGCTTCTGCTGGCTGCCACCAGCGTGTCCAAGCAGAAACGCTGTGAGCTTTTAGCGGAGGACTTTAGAAAGAAATTACAAAGCAGTGGGACTAAAGGGATTAAAAAAAAGAGACGAGAAACATAAAATGAAAAGGTTTTCTCATTCTCTATTACCGGCCATAAGCAAATTAATTTAATTGTCTCATTAAAATGAATGCACTTTTTTTCTTATCATTTTCTAATGAGATTTTATTTCCTGAGGAGGTTAGCTGCATATTCTAGTCCACTGTGGAAGAAATAGGAAAACAAGAGGGAAAGAGTACGAAACTCAGGGAGAAAAAGGTAAGTCAGAACATCAGTAAAGAAAAAAAAATATATCACCCTGAGGTACTGGTCCACAAAAATGCTTTACAATAGCTGAACACAAAATCAATTCAGAAATACAGTATATCACAGTCCATAAATAACGTGTCCAATCAGAAAAGTGTGAGGGGAAAATGACAGAAGGAAAAAACATTCTCCCAAAGGGGCAGCGAGGAGGTGGGGAGGGCGCGAGGAGCACGCCTGCCCTTTGGACAAGGACAGCTTTCCGGAATAAAGCCTTTACTCAGCCGTTCCCCCAGCTTGAGAAAGGGAAGGCCACTGACACCCCCTGTTCTTGCCTAATCTTCTACGGACAAAGGATAATCTGCCCCTCACTGCACACCCAGAGAAGGGCTAAAGAAGAACCAGTTCTGCTGGACGGTACGTGCATAAATATATACAACCACACTTGGCTCAAGGCAAGTCCAGGTGGAAAAAAAATTCAGAAAGCATCAGGGGGAGCATCACGTGTGTGTGCTCTGTGCATGTCTTCAGCTGGTGGGGGAGCCCTGGACCACCGGCACCTCCGCTCCGACCCAGTCCAGCCGCTGGCACGTAGCTGGGCATCGCTGTGGGAAATGCTCCGTGCCAGCTTGTCATCCCTCTCTCACCTCCCTCCCGCTTTCAGGGCAGCTGCCTCACGTTTCTGCCGGCCAGGTAAAACTCGAGGCTTGAATGAATTATCATTTTTAATGCCTACTTGCGTGTCACTCCTCCAAAGAAAGTCCTGTCCAGGAGCTGCCTTATTTCTTTCCATCACAGTTAATGAAACATATATATTAAACATACTTAATTAAATGTATGTAATACTTCTCTAAGCTTAAGCAAGGTAAAATCAACCCCAGTTAAGAAAAATTATCAAGGGTCGTGTTTTAAACACTGTAACAAATAAAACTCATTTCGTTTGTCATTCACTGTGAAGCTGCAAAGCCTGTCAGTGGCCAGGTGTGTACATTAAGCACCCAAGTCAACACTCAGGCTTCTACATTAACAGATATTAATAATTATTAATAATTAATTAATAGAAGAATTAATCACAGATATACATTAACTGATATATATATGTATTTTAGGTAATAAGAAATTCTAAGCCATGCTATCACTGAAAATTTGGCCTTGTGGAGACAGGTGCCACATTTTCGGTCCTTAGAGGCAAAGGTCCTTAGTTGGGTGAAAGCTCAGTGAAGTATTAAAGCAGTTTTATTTTACAGCATTTGTGTAACTTTTAGCACAAGTAGTTCGGCCAACTGATGTTAGCGCTCGTGTAACCCCAAGGTCTATACTTCATACTCCTGCAAAATGCCTGGAGAGAACATGGCCAGGTATCAAAAGCATTGCCTGTCATGCAATAACATTGGTACAGCCTCCCTTATGAAAGTGAAATCCCGGGTTTGGTAGATGCGAGTTTTACTCCTGTTTGTAACACCCCGTCCCATCGTGACCATGGTTCATTATTTCATTTCACTGGAACTCACTTTTATCCAGTCGTAAAAGTGGCAATGAAGATATTTAGATTCTTTGTAAGGCACTTTGACATCTGGGGATCCACAGTACTGCTGGAACACAAGCCAGTACTCCTATTTACCAACGCCAGGTGACCATACCGCTACCAAAGTGTTCCCTTTTTTTACTACTAACCAGTCAAAAGGGGATTTTTTATCATATCAGCTCCTTGCATAAAATGAGACACATGCAACAGGTGACACTGGCAATCTCCGACGCCGTGCAAGTCCTGCCACAGCCACACATCGCAGAAAGTGTCTCCATTTTTCCTCATAGAAACACATGCACTCTGCCTGCAGGAAACGTGAGAACCAGTTTGGGTCAAATAAGAGCTGATTTAACTACCAGCAGGAACCTAGCTAGATGAAAGACTGAAATCGCCTTTTGTTTCTTGCGTTCTTCTCATTCCCAGCTTTAAGGTGGGTGAGAAACGCAGGGGACCGGCTATCATGGTGGATGACCGTTCCCCCGAATTTCCCCGGTTTGAATAAGCGACTGCACTGAACTAAAATTCTGAACCTTCAGAGGTTCATCCATCACTTTTACTAAATTACCTCTTCATTCTCTTTTCTGCTAAGAATCTAATTTTTATAGCACTGTAGAGAATTTTTATAGCACCGTACTTTATCTTGTCACAGTATTTTTTGTCATTATTTTCATCTCAGTGAACTCTGGAATGATACTAAATAGACTGTGCAAGCCTGACTGGGAGATAACGAGGGAGGTGTACGTTCGCAAATGTTAATAGCTCACCCCGCTAGCCTTTTGCCTGGGAAGTCAGGGTTTGTAGCCTTCTTGGGCAACACACGGAGAAATTGTCTATATTTAGTCTTGCTTCTTTCGCCAGCAAATGGGTCAGATCAGATGTCTCTTTTTTTATTTTTCTTTTTTTCTTTTTTTTTTTTTTTTTTTTTTTTTTCCTGGCAGGGTAGCACCTACAGGTTGCAGAGAGTCTGATTTCTTTGCGATAGGCAGAAAGCTGAAATGAGCTGCTAAAGCTTTAGGAATTAGATGGGTGTTTCGCCCATGCAAATCTAAAGGTACCGTGTGCCAGTATTTGCATGTCTGGGGGGGGGGGGCTCATTTTTTTACAGCCATAGGGCTACAGAGAACCCCTGTGCCAAACTGTTTTTTCTCTAAAATGACTGAGAAGAGATAGGAAAGAGGCGTGAAGTGGCTTGTGCGAGGTCACATATGACCCTGTTAGCCACCTTGCCCCTGCCTGGGCCTCGTGGCCTGCCTTTGGAGGTAAGGTTTAGCTCTTCGCGTCTGCGTAGCTGATGCTTAGGAGAGTGTATTTACTCAGCCCTGGTCACCTTGTTGGTCGCCCTAGAAAAAGTGTTTTCCGTGGTGGGGGGAAGAGAGGAAGAGGCAGAGAAAGGGAATTTGGCATTTTGCCCTCATCCAGTCTCCTCTGCCCTCTCTCATCCCAACCTGACGCTAGGCCCAGCAAAATGATGGTTTTCTACCATGGGACCAAATAAATGTGTGTGGAGGTCAGGGGTGGCAAATTTAGCTAAAGATTTTAGTTTTGCTAAATGTTCACCCAGCCCAACTCATATATTTCATTCACCTGAATACACAATCCTGTGCAGAAAGCCTAGAGGCAGAAAAGTCATTTAGAATTCCACAGCCATAAAAATTTGTTCAATTAACACACTCCCGCAGCAGACAGCTAGATCTTCACCCCCTATTACGCCTCCTTCATCCTTCCTCCGGTAGCAGGGAACGAATATAAACCTGCCCTGATGGAGCAGCCCAGGGAACGTGTCCGGGGCTGAGAGGGCCGGGAGGCAGAGCGCTGCGTGCTCGGCGATCCCACCCTAAGGCCGTTAAGAGTTGGGTGTAATTATGAGCTGATCTTTGGAGCAGCAGAAGACATCAGCCACCCGCGGCAGCGAAGGCGAGCTCCGGAGTGAAGCCGTTCCCTTCCCACACAGAGCGAATGGGGGCAGCCTTAAAAGTCCCCAAGCAGTGGTGGATCTCTCCAAAGACTACATCGTGGAGAGAAACTTTCCTACCCAAGTGAGGGAGCTGCAGGGAACAAACCCCAATTTCTAGATCGATGAAGTGAAAGAGCAATCTTGGACTGAAACTCATCACAGGAATTAACATAAACCCACTGTTTTACAGCGAGCGTGCTTCCAGCGGGTAACTTCAGGCTGCTGCCTCTGAGCGCCTTCTCAATTCATCTCTACTTTCCACCTCTGCCTTTCAAAACCGGGAAACCTCAGGGAAAATATTTATACAAAGCCACCCTAGCTCTGCAAGGCAGTAACAAACCAAAATGATGTCTTCAATAACGGTGCCAAGCACAGGAACAAGTCGTATGGATATAGGCACATTTATAACACCGACAGGCCAGAAGTTCTCCGCGGATGTACGTTGTACATCTTCACAGACTGCTGCCTGGTGGCACGGATCCTGTGGAGTGAGATATCAGCAGCGATTCGCTTTGAACGCGTACATGGGGATTTCCCCCATTAGTGACCGAATTCCAGGAAAGACAGACGGGGAGCAGCGTCCCATCACTTTGGGATCGTGCCGCCCCAGCTCGTGCTCCTCAGATACACGTGGGGGACAATTCCAAGAAAATACTTGATGGGTTATCTCAAACACCATTATCCTTCTCTCCCCTGGGCCTGCAGAGGGATGGGACAAGAGGGAAGTGCACCGGCAGCCAGAGAAGGGCAAAGAAAAGATCTGACAAAAGCCAGGCTGTCACCATCTTGCACTGCCCTCCCCGAGCTCTGTGGCGATCATGTGTACTTCACACAATGTTGTTTTCCATCTCTGGTTCCGGAAAGTATTTTGTGATCTGCTCCAGTGTGGTTTATGGCAGGTAAATCAAGGGAGCAAGCCTCCACCTTTTTTTTTTTTTTTTTTTTTTCCATAAGGCTGTACCTCTATTACAAAATTTGTAGGGACTGAGAATTAGAAAAGGGTTGATGCCTCTTGCTCGAGCCTGAAGCTGCTCGACCTCCCCATATTGCCGTCTGGGCTGTGGCATCACCAAAGCCCTATAGGCAAATCCCAGCGTCAACATCAGTGGGATTAACCAGAGGGGAGACTACAGAATCAATGTAGGATTTTCTTTCTCTTAGGATTTGGGAGTGCATCAAACAGAGAGAAACGTTTGGCTGTCCGGGACAGGAGTCCCAGAGGGCAGGAGAGCCCATCACAGAATCACAGAAATCACCGAATGGTCAGTGTTGGAAGGGACCTCTGGAGAAGAGGAAGAAAGAAATCGGAAAGGGAACCCATCGGTCTGCTGGCACAGTTCTTCGCAAATACTATTGAGCAAGAAAGCTTAAAAAAAATCAAAGTCAAACTGGAAAGGACCACGAGGGTTTGAGTGTTGTCACAACTGAAGTGAGAGGACTAAGAAATGCCAAAAGATTTCAAAAGACTCGTTCTGATGATCCGTTCAGCACAAAACCAGCAGCCCCCTTCTACCCAGTCTTGCCTATAGCAAGACTGCATCACAGGAACCGTGATCTGTGGTGGCCATCGCTGGTGATGGTAACAGTACAGCTGTACCATTAGTAGTCATCATTTTCAGACCCGTTTCTGAGGTTTGCACTCCCTCCAGGAAAGCTGCACAGCTTCATTAAACTCCCTACATCTGCTTTGTGCACTAGGGCAGGGTCCGACGCAGCCCTTTTAGGGGTTAAAATAACCTCTTGCAGTCTTAGAAGGGTGAAGGTTATCCTGGTTCTCCCCCTCACACTGTTGAGAATTGCCAATCCAGACTGCCAGGGAAACATTGAATTTCGCACCTTGTTTGGGTTTTTTGTTTTGTTTTGTTTTGTTTTGTTTTGTTTTGTTTTTTAAAGAATAACTTCTAAAACTTTATCCGGATGGGCACCTTCATCGGTTGCCTGCATCGAAGTACTCAGGGCTACCGTGTTGCTCCAAAGTCACATTCGATATTTATTTTACTGGTATTCAGTTGAAAAGCCTCCTGTCACTAACTTGTTACATTCCTGCTGCACGCGTGTCCGTGCTGGTGTTCGTAATCGTCCAGTTTCTCAAATGTACCCTACCTATTTAATTCTTCCAGTCCCCGTTTCTTGTCTTACCTGCTGTACAGAGAGAGCGGAGCCAGGGAGGGTGGAGGTGATGACAGTGGGGTTTTTTATCTGTAAATCTCGGGGGGGATAAGGTTGCATGGTTTGCAATTAGACAACCAGGTACTGTGGCAGAGGACATCATTTCCTTCAGCAGGTTATCATTTTGGAAAAATCAGGAACCTTTTAATATACAGTATATCTTGCTGAATCTATTGTGGCTTTCTCTTATCCAGCTTAAAAGACTGAGCTTAATGGCCTTTAACTCTTCTGACAAAAACAAGGGTTTAAGCCCGGCTTCTTTATCCCCTTCTTCATATCCAGCTTGCAGCTGGACCCTAAATGCTTTGCGATGCAAAAGGCAGAGCGGCTCCGGAGGCAGCTCCCGCTCTGCCGAGAGAGGCTGCTCGCGCCGGGTCCCCCCAGCAGCCGAGCGGGGTCCATCCTACCGAGGGTGAGCCCCCAGTTTGGGCAGCGTTAGCTGTGTAACGGCCATCAGACGCAGCCCAGCACTGGGTTACTGGAGCTTATCTTTTGTCGCAGAAGAAACACGGAGTTACGTTTATGAAAGGACATATGTGACAGATGATGCTGAAATTCCAATTTTAAGTTTTTTTTTTTTTTTTTTCTTTGCGGTTGTGCGAAAAGGAGAAGCTGTAGCTCTAAGCTTGCATTTCCAAAAGGTGTAGCAAGAAATTTAGGGCTTGGAAAAGACGGTGCTTGTAACATCCTCAGTATTTTTATCCCAGAGGAGACCTACAGGACAGACGGGAGCAGTGGAGGAGGGCACGGACCACACTTAGACAGTGTTTTGGGTTTTTTTGCTAGCATCCACCTGAGCGCACAATTATTTTTCTCAATCGCATTTCTAGAATTTCTAAAACTTTCATTGCAATGGAAAAACAATGTTCAAGAATAGTTTGTTACAACCTGGTGGCGAGAAGCAGCCTAGGCTCTGTGAAAGGGCTATTTCCATACCCTCTGTATAAGTGTTTTGCGCACTACTGATCAGAAAGCTTTCCGATAACAACCAAAACTGTTTGTCATCAGAAGCTTTTTCTCTATCAGGGGTAGACATTTTATTTGTTTAAGACTTTTTTTCATTAAAAAGTTCCAGCACAGGAATTCTTCACTTTGACCAAACTGTTCAGATTACGTCGGAATTAGGGCTCTGTGCTTAAATATATTTTTTTTCTTTTTGATCAACAAGCCCGGGCCATGGATTTTTTTTCAGCTACAGGAGATATAAGCAGTTCATTTTCCATGCCTGTTGCCCCAAGCTACAGCGGCAACAGGATAGCTCCCCCAAGCTATCATTTGGTGACGTTGTGTCCTTTGTTCAACAA
Source organism: Vanellus vanellus (assembly GCF_965231255.1). NCBI lineage: Eukaryota > Metazoa > Chordata > Aves > Charadriiformes > Charadriidae > Vanellus > Vanellus vanellus. The sequence goes on along the minus strand of NC_138912.1, from coordinate 5,157,974 downwards.
AAAAAGCCCCGTCCTCATAGCCAGTCTTTTTCCAACAACGAGGAGTGCAGTCATGCAGACCTATAACAATGCCATGCCAGCAGAAAAGTTTTATCTTAATTTCCTGATGCCAGCTATACGATATGACAAGAGTTATAAAGGATCTTTTATCTTGTCAGACAGAAGGGGCCGTCAGCAGCAGACCCCAGGGGCTGATCTTCAAGGTCTGCCTGAAAAATTATGCACCTTAAAAAGCCCCATCCCAAGCCAGCAATCGCAGAGCAATAGCCATATATTAGCTATCAGGGCTGCGCTGGATGGATAGCTGGAAAGACAGGCAGCAGGATGGGCTTTGAACTTCAGCGGTATTTTGGCTGGCGCCTTCTGTCATCACGCTGCAACTTTTCTTTGGAGCCACTGTTGTCTTATTTCATGATTTAAGCAGTGTTAGATAACAAAAAAAAAAAAAAAAAAAAAAAAAAAAGGTTAATGTTAAAAAGCTTTTTTGAAAATTTTGTTTTCAACACGGCTCCCCTCCTGAAAACGCGTTCCTTTTATAACTACTTTTAATGCTGTTCATTAATAAAATAGATGTTTTCTGTGAATTCTTCCCTTCACCCCTCCAGTCTCTAATTTTCAGGGACGGCACAAAGAAGGCACAAAGGTGTCTCTTACTCTCTGACCTGTTCAGCGGGCTCAAACTGTGTAATGAAAATGGGGGAAAAAAGCTATTTTTCGTTATTATGAGCAAATGACGAAAATGTAGATGGACTTTAGTAACAGTATTGAGAAAATAATGACATGTACTGATTAAAAAGCTCTAAATTAGCATTTTTTTTCCTTACAAGAGGGATCTTAGGTGTTTCTCTGGGCACACTCGTTTAGTGGTGAAATAGCAAATTTGCTGCTAGAAATTATTAGGGAAGGAACAGAAAAATAATCTAACCGGCCTCACCTCTGGTACCTTTGCACATGGTTTTGCACATGAATCCACACTTGTGTGTCATTTTTGCCATTCCGGGACATCCCAAAGTGTCTCTTGACGGTGTCTCTGCAGGGAGTGGGACTCCTACTTGTCCCGCACCCTATCTGCCAGCCCTGCGTGGAGGGTCCTGCAGCATCCTTGGCAACATTATTTATCGTGGATGGAATTATTAGTGTCTAATATGATTTCTCGGTTGTCCGGATTAAGACTTCACCGTGTGTTCTCATTCCACAGGATGCTCCATGACAAATTCCTGGAAATATTTAAATCTATGTTCTTTTTATCTCCCCTCATGGAGAATTTCTCTTATCACTCAGAGGCTAATTTTTCTGTTATATTTTCTTAGATATAATTTTCTTGCGCCTTTGTGTTGGGATATGTGTCCTTTAGGTGTTACGTCTCCATTATATCCACTTAACGTGCTTTAATGATACATTTTGTTTCTCACATATGTGATTAGTTACAGCATCTCTTAAACCTCACATTTGCCAACCACGATGCACGGCTGTGGTGGCAAAAGACGAACAGTTAAACTGATGCCACGTGGCGTTTATGCTTAGAGCAGCTACGAATAAATTTGGAACGATTTCCCCACCCCCCATTTAATTCTTTGCAAAATTTTTATGATCAAGACTGAAAGCTAAATAAAGTTAAGTTAGAATAAATGACATGAGGACATCCACTTGTCTGTGCCAGACAAATTCCCGGGGCATATGGAAAGGGGAGCTTTCGGCCATGAACTTTTGGCTCGCGGTATTATTAGCGGACCAAGTGAACCATTCCCAACTGCTTCCGAAATAAAGGCTCCAAAAGTAACAACTACCTGTACATGGCCAGGGCAGAACAATGAATTCAAATTGTCAGGATTTAACTCACATTTCAGGATCGCTTTGAAATTTTTCCCGTCTTGGTAATTTAATTCTTTTGCAGTCCTCTCTCACTCGATTGAGAGAATCGTATCCTTCTACCCCTCTTTTTTTCTCCCCCCCTTCCTCCTCCCCCCCCCCCTTTTTTTTTAAATGGGAGATATAATTTATACCTGTTTCAGTGCATTTGCCACAATAAAGAATCCATTTCTTTCAAGGTTTTTAAAATCTCCTCAGAGAGTGAAAGTAGCATTTGCTGAAATTAAGGTGCATTTTGCCAGAAATGCGATGCTAATCCTCTTAGTTTTAATGGTTTTGAAATGGTTTGTATAAGAAGGTAAACAGAGTAGTTGATTAATAGGAAGGAAGTCAATTGGCCATGTTGCAAGTGTTATACGCGGTACTGTACAATAGTTCTTTATTTCTACCGAGTCAAACACAGACTGGTCTCCTTTTTAAAGTTCTTAGGTGAAAAACGATACATCTTCTTATACTGTACAATTCAGAAGTGTTTGATTCCAGCACCAGAAAAAGCAAGCAGTGCACTTCTGAAATAGAAGTCAAACAAATATCACTGATAAGACATTGACGTGACACCAGTTATCTTCCCTTTTTATTGAAAATAGGCAGATATAATGAGGTGCTTCACATTTTAAAGTCTTAAATCTTAGAAAGCTCCAGGCCTAGATGGTTTTGATTTTGGCTTATTAAACTCGCAGCGCGGGGAGAGGGGGGAAGGAAAGGAGACGGAGTGACTCACTTATCACTGTTATTTAACCTTTCATTGGCCACATAGATTTTCGTCTCTAATTTATTAAAAGGGTTGTTCGCTCCTGAATTACTTCCCCGTGTCTCCTGGGCGAGCTCGGATGCCAGGACCCACTCAAGCCAGGCAGGTGCCCTGGCAGCCCCCCCTGCCCATCAATAATTCACCCCTACGCCTCCCGGAGCGCGGGCGCTATTTGTGTGTAAGGTGATAGCAGCCAGCAGTTACCTTAATTCCTTCGTCCGGCACAATGGCAAAACTCTCGCTGTCACGAGCCATGAGGCCCAACGCTCCCATCAGTTGTAGTCCATCAATTAACACTTACAGTTAAGTGCTGCAACAAAAGTGTGAAGTGGTTGAAGATCTGAGCAACAGAGGCAATAGGTAACCCAAGAGCTTTGAGGGAAGACCTGGCGGCTGCAGTTACAAAGGATGGCTGGGACAGAATTTCAGGGTTTAAATAGGGGAGAAGATGCAATAAATTTGAGAAGTAACTGAGGAATAATGAGAAGTCGAAGCTGCTGTGGCTGCAGCAAAGGGGTGTGCGGGTGTTTCCCAGGGCTCAGAGCAACAGCCCACTGCCACAGGAGCACAATTGCCTTCATCCTCTTCTAAAGAGATCCTTTAACAGTAAATGCAATGAAATATTACAGCATAATTTAAAATCAATGAAGGGCTGTCTGAGGGCAAGCACGTTATCCCTTGCACCTTTGTCCTGACTAGAGAGGTTCCTGTTGTAGAGCTAGCTCTGAAGACCCCTGCTAGCTGAAGTAATTAATCAAAACGATCTCATTCGAAAAGGTGACTTAAAGAAAAGTTTGTGGAACCAAGTACTCTCTCTCTCTTTTTTTTGGGTGGAATGACAGATAAAAATGAGTCGAGAAACGACAATGCTAATTTAAAAATAAAATCACAGAACTAATACAAATGTTGTGGCTTTCGTGTCAGGTTCAGGCATGAGAGGCCGGTGTCTTTACACGTGCAGTGGTCTTCCAGCAGGTAAACTATAACTTTGATAACTCCTGTTTGGAAAAGAGACAAAAAACAGCCATGTTGTTATATTTGGTGTGGGACAAGGGCATGAGGGAACCCAGAATAAAGTGCAACTCCTTTGTGTAAGCAGCTCTGAGTGACGGGCGGCTCTCCAGAAGCAGTTTGACCTACTGGGTTTCAGTGATGTCTATCGCTTCTCCATCCCACAAATACCTTTTCTTTTGGATTTGAGTAAAGAACAATTTTTACAGAGCATTAATTTATGACTCCATCTCATCTTGCAAACCGCAGCTCTCATTTAGTGAACCCCATGCGCAGTATAAATAATTAACTCTCCATCTTCCTATTAAGCCACAAGTAACAGAATTATCTAAGAGCCTTTGAGAGCTATATTTGCCTCCTAATCAATAATTTGTTATTGACTCAGCTTTAGGACCTGACAGCTTTATAAATTTATTGTATGGGAGAACACTCAGAAATAGTAGGAAAACTACTAACCATTCTCCTTCTATATTACTCCTGGTGAAATAACAGAATCCGTACAGAAATACAGCTAAACATAACACAGTCAGTACAGAATGTGTGCCAACAGACACACCTGTACCATGAAATCTAACTATTGACTGTTCCAACACGTTTAAACTTTCCTTCCAAGTTGGCTACGCTTTCATCTCAATTGCAGTAGTGTCATTCAAGAACAATTTCATTAGATTAAATGGTCTGGTAGTCAATGCAATTGTAATCAATAGCTGTAACTCCAAGAAAATAGCTGGATGCAGACTTTCAGTCTTCTCTGCCCTGTTCTTTGATTGACTTCAGAAGTGCCGTAAAGCCCAAAAAGCATTTCTGTAAACTATATTTTAAAGGATCTCCAAGCTTTTGAGTTCTACAAAGCTGTCATCCCTTATCTATAAAAGCAAAGAGAAGGCTTTTTTAGCCTGAGATAGAGTTTAATGTCTCAGGCTATGACTGATAGCAGGCAGAGAGAAATGGATAAAGACCATCCTGGCCACGTGGCTACACTCCGCTTGGCTGTAATTTCCTCGGTTGCATCCTTGCAGCGGCCTCCCCGACATAAAAGGAAGCCCAAAAGCAGCATTTCTGAAAGGTCTGGGAGCCCTGACTAAGTAAAACACTGAAGTTTCACTACACCTTCAAGAAAAACCCAGCCCACACATCAGCTTTCTGTTTTTTTTTTCTGTTCCGCGGGGCAGGATGCTGCTTCTCCTCCTCCCTGCCGCTCCTCCAGCGCTGGACCCCACAAAGCCCAAACTGAGCATCATAGATCCTGGCAGAGAGACTTCTGCTAAGTTCATTACCCGCTAATGCACACGAGAGCCATCAGCGGTGGTGCGGGGAGCCGGCAGCACGGAACATGAAATACGGCCAGGGCTGCTCGATCAGGTGCACATCCTTTTTCAAAGTCACTTTCGGCGGCGTGAACGCCGCTGCGGGGATGCTGCCCGGAAAATTTCTCTGCTGTTCCGGAATATTTGAGGCCAGAACAAGCTTTAATTCCACATTAGTGAATATTCCCTTTTCCTTGGTGTGTTGCAGATCCATCGCATTCATCACGTTCATTTCAGTTTCACCCTTTCCTTCTGTCTCCAATGCCATGTGGAACTCCTCCTGTCCTGACATACGCAGGTGTTTGCCCTACACTTGACATCTTTCAGCCATGCTGAATCTCGAATGACTAAGCAGTGATCCATGTAAACGTCATGTCATCTCGGGTTTGATGGGATACCTTTTAAACACAGGAGGTGAAAAAGATAATCCTTTCCCTTCTTTCTTTTCACCCGAAAGATAAATCACTCTATTTGTACTGTCCGGAAAATTAAAAAGCTTTTATTTAGTGCCGCTATTTCAGAACAAGCACCTTTGTGAAATACAGAGGCACTTTGGAAACGCAGAAGCATATTTTCAAACGAGTGCAGATATTCTCAACACCACTTTATGTACTTATTGCAGCTCCTGCATTACATTCTCAGACGCCGATGTGTTTCTATTTTTCATAATGTCTCCAGCAGATGATAGAGTAGATGCTGCAGTTTTCCTTATATACTTGGGAATGTAAGAAAAAGGCCTCTTATTTTAACATGTAGTATATCATATCATTATTTTTCTGGATGAAAATGGTAGGAGATCAAGTTCCCCCTTCTCTTCCCAAAGCCCGTGCAGGTATTTCTCAGAGCATGACCAAGCTCAGCTCTGACTGCTGTGCTATCAGAAAGACTGAACCCACGCGGAGCAGAAATAAAAGAAAATCTGTACATCTAAGAAATTTTGACACCACTTGTGGCCCTAATGCTACGTTATCTGCTTCTGAGTATTGGAACATGATTTTGGCCATACCGCTTCTAGCTTTTCCGTGTTGATGTGAAGGCTCGGAGCCTGCTTGGGTACCACTCCGTTTTAGGGTGTTCAGACATGAAGGACGACTCAAATTTCCACTTCCCTGCTGCTGCTGATCCTGAGACTGGCATGTAGCTTATCCCATACACCTAATTCTGCTGTTAACTAAGCCGCTGCCTCCAAAACCTCAATTCTTGCAGTTATACTTTAAAATCTCTCTCTTTAACCTTCAACACTTAGCAAAGGTATATTTCATTGGATTATGGAGATGTGTGCATGATTTAGAGGTGGCACTGAGTCATGTGGTTTGCAATAGGGTGCAAGCTGGTCGTGACACAGTGAAACCTGTACTCGAACCCCTTACAACCATCTGTGTCTTACACTAATGTAGATTTGTAGAAATTAATTGTGGTTTATGCTAATATAGATCTAGAGAAATTAATAGGATCTGCTTCTGATTCACACTCATTCAAACTGAGAATCACGTGTGCCTTTTTAAATTCACACATAATCCAGTCTTAAAATTTTCACGTTTTATCTTTCAAGGCTCTAGAGCATTTTCTTGCAAAGTTCCTGCTACGAAACCTATGAAAACAAATTGCTTTTAGCTTATTGCTATTACCAGTGAACTGTGGAAACTGCAAGTGAGGTTGTTTTGCATAGGATGAGGCCAGGATAAATGGAATTTTAATCTTAATCAGAGATTTTCTGTAGGTCCTGGAGTAACTAGTTTAGTTTCTGTCAGTTTCGGTGAAAAAGTGCACATAAATAAACTAAAACACTCTGAAGTCCACCTATGAGTCCTTTCTTTGGATATGAAATTCAAGCTACACAAGACATAAGATTTCAAAAGTAAAAGATGAGCCCATTTTAAGAACTTCTTGAAGTTACCATGCTAAAGCTGTAACTTCAGATGAGTTTCTCCATGAATTCTACTGCTTAATCAAACTCCAGGACCAGAGTCACCCCCTTTGGCAAGGGGCTAATTTACACCCTCCTGGCCCGGCTCCCGCAGGAACCTGCCCCGCTGCTCTCGATGATCTCAATAAGGACATAGGGTGTATCATCAGCAAGTTTGCAGATGACACCAAGTTAAGCAGGAGTGTTGATTCCCAGGAGGATAGGGAAGCTCTACAGAGAGACTTAGATAGATTGGATCACTGGGCCAACATCAATGGTATGAGCTCCAACAAGGGCAAGTGCCAGGTCCTGCACTTGGGCCACAACAACCCCATGCAGTGCTACAGGCTTGGGGAAGTGTGGCTGGAAAGCTGCCTGGCAGAAAGAGACCTGGGGGTTCTAATGGACAAGCAGCTGAATATGAGCCGGCAGTGTGCCCAGGTGGCCAAGAAAGCCAACGGCATCCTGGCTTGTAGTAGAAATAGCGCGGCCAGCAGAAGTAGGGAGGTGATTGTGCCCCTGTACTCAGCACTGGTGAGGCCACACCTCGAGTATTTTGTCCAGTTTTGGGCACCTCAATACAAGAGAGATATCGAGGTGCTGGAGTGAGTGCAGAGGAGGGCAATGAAGCTGGTGAAGGGCCTGGCAAACAAATCATATGAAGGAGCTGCGACTGTTTAGTATGAGGAGGAGGAGGCTGAGAGGAGACCTCATCACTCTCTACAACTATTTGAAAGGACATTGTGGAGAGGCTGGTGCTGGTCTCTTCTCACACGTAATTAATGACAGAACAAGAGGGAATGGCTTCAAGCTCCAACAGGGTAGATTTAGACTGAACATTAGGAAAGAATTTTTCACAGAGAGGGTGGTCGGGCATTGGAATAGACTGCCCAGGGAGGTGGTTGAGTCCCCATCCCTGGATGTGTTTAAGAGACGTTTGGATGTGGTGTTGGGGGATATGGTGTAGGGGAGAACTTTGTAGAGTAGGGTAGATGGTTGGACTTGATGATCCCAAGGGTCTCTTCCAACCTAGACAATTCTATGATTCTATGATTCTCCTGCCTGTGCCCAGAGGGGAGCTCCGACCCACGGGCAGGCGGCAGCACCAGGCAAATAAGCATGGAGCCTCACTCCCTCAGCTGCTTAGGAAGCCAAAACCAGGCTTGCAACTTGATTCTGTTACTGAATTTTGATAAACGTCAAAGCCGGTTATTTTCCTACTGTTTTTCATTGCTTGGCTGCTGTAAAGGACCCGGTCTCTCTATAAGGTTGGAAGAACCATATGTCTCTGCTTAGTATATATTAGTGGTTTTTATTATTATTTTAGTTTTTATAAAAGATTCCAGACTAATAAATAATGTCAGTCAGGGAACGGGGCTGGGTCAGTGGAACAAGTGACAGCCAGAAGTCTTGCGTCCTACTTTCTCCATTGCATGACTTCAAGCGAGCCACTTATGCAAGGTCCTGCACCTGGGTCCAGGCAATCCCAATCCCAAATCCAGGCAGAGCAGAGAATGGATGGAGAGCAGCCCTGAGGAGAAGGACTTGGGAGTGTTGGTTGATGAGAAGCTCAACACGAGCCGGCGATGTGCGCTCACAGCCCAGAAAGTCACCCGCATCCCAGGCTGCATCCCCAGCAGCGTGGCCAGCAGGGGGAGGGGGGGACTGTGCCCCTCTGCTGCCCTCTGGGGAGACCCCCCCGCAGAGCTGCCTCCAGCTCTGGAGCCCTCAGCACAAGCAGAGTGTGGATCTGTTGGACTGAGTCCTGAGGAGGGCCACGAAGATGATCCGAGGGCTGGAGCACCTCTCCTATGACGACAGGCTGAGAGAGTTGGGGGTGTTCAGCAACAAGGAAGACCTTATAGTGGCGTTCCAGTATCTGAAGAGGGCCAATGAGAAAGCTGGAGAGGGACTTTTTACAAGGGCATGGAGTGATAGGACGAGGGGCAATGGTTTTAAACTGAAAGAGGGGAGGTTTAGATTAGATATCAGGAAGAAATTCTTTGCTGGGAGGGTGGTGAGCCCCTGGCGCAGGGTGCCCCGAGAAGCTGTGGCTGCCCCATCCCTGGAGGTGTTCAAGGCCGGGTTGGACGGGGCTTGGAGCAACCTGGGCTGGGGGGAGGTGGCCCTGCCCAGGGCAGGGGGGTGGAACGAGATGATCTTTATGGTCCCTTCCAACCCAAACCATTCTATGATTCTATAATTTTCTGCTCCTGCCTTGACCATCGATTCTCCCCAGTTTGGCCAGACTGAGAAACCCTGGCCCAGCAGGAGCAGATATTTCACCGCAGGCTGCATTGCACAAGCGGCAAATCTTTGCGCTCCTCGCTGGCTGGTACCGTGTTCACCGAAATAAGTGGACCGATGCCACAAAATCTACACTGCTGGCCGGCAGCGTGACGCACATCCCCTTAGCTGGCAGAGGATGTCTGACACCCTTGCTAGCAGCGGCCAGGGTGGCACGAGCTCCTGCACCACCACGTGCTGATGTTGTGGCTGGGCTTTCTTGTAGCTCCCAACCCAGCAGGACTGTCACTAACTCCATCAATTAAAGCGTACGCCGCTATATAATTCAGCTGAGTGCGAGGAGAGGCTTGTTCTCACTGGGGTGTAACAAGAGTAATTATAATAATGATTTGCCCATTCCTCACGACCGTAGTTTCTCTTAGCAACAGGCTTGAGCGCCACAAGAAATGCGATCAAAGTTGAAAGAAAATTCTCTTTGATGCAAAGGAGTTTTTGTTGCTGTTTTGGTTAGGGAGGGCAAGCAGGGGAGTCTGTCAATGCAGGCAGCTAATGACAAACAGGGGATAAAGCTCCACGGGGATTAGCGAAGTCTGAATGCAAGTCAAGTGGTCTGATTCTGTAATTTCAACCAAGTAGCAAAGCAACCTACAGGCTTTTTAGTGTTTAGGTTGCCACAAAGAAGCTTTGCTGTCATCTCTGAAACACTTTCTCAATAAGAAATTTCCTGGAACACCAAGGTCTTATTTCTTGCGGGAGGTTAAGTCATTGCATTATCTCCTCAGGTGAAAATTCATTATGCTCATCTTCTATGTGTGTTTGAACAGCCTCTTCCTGTACAACAGGCTGCCCGACTCTCCCTTAGGCGGTAACAGCATCAAGTGGTGTTCAGTGCTACTTATCTTGCTCACCTGCCAATTAGCTATAAACTGTAAGAAGCATTGTACCCAAAAAGAAAGAAAGAAAGAAAAAAAAAAAAAAAAGCTGGATCAGTTTCAAGTTTAATTACTCCAAAAGAATTCAATATATTATTGCCTCAAACAAGAAAAAAAAAAATCTGAACCTTTAATCCTCTTTGAAGATGCTTCTTACTGATATATCCCATCACATATTTTTAACACTGGTGACAGTACTTAGAGAAATCATATCCTATGTTCAGTTAAGCCAGGAAATGCATTTGATTCTTCTACTATAATTTTCACAGCAGCTTAGCAAATGCAACCTCTTCACCCCTTGTAAACCATCCCACTGATGGCACTTGGCTAAATGCTATGTAATAAATGGAATAGTCGTCAATTAATTTAATGTATTTGTGTCTATAACGTGTAACACATTCATCTCGCACATACAAACTTATGACTCAAACATTGCCTTTTTTTATGAAGACGTTTAAGGTCCTTAAAGGGTTTCCACGCCGCTGTTTGTGCCTCACGACTCTGAGATCAAACCCGCCCCAGGGAGGGAGCGCAGGCGAGAGTCACCCCCGTCCTCCCGGCGTGGCCCCCAGGGACAAGGGGACATTCAGGCACCGAGGCTAATCCCGTCTCAGGGGCTCGGCTCAGATGGGGCCGGGGAGCACAGCGGGCTGGCTGAGCACTCACAGGAAGAATATGTCCTTAATTCGGCGCGCTGTAATAGATGACGCTTGACCCAGGAGAAGCAAAAATTCTACGTGGCCGAAATAAGCAGGGGAACGAAGAGGACTGGTTTTTTTTTTTTTATTCTTACGGTGTTTCAATGCAGCCACGAGCCACAGATTTCCAAGGGTGTTTTTCTTAGTCGCGAGCTCGTAGGGTGGCTTTGTGCTATGGGCCTGAGCAGACCATTGGGTGTGAGCCCACAGCGGTTTTGCAGGAGGGCAGGTAGCCAAAGTGGCGGGCTCAGCTGCAGGGGGGGTCGATGGCACGTGTGTGTGTGTGGGGGGGGCGCACCCGTATGGGACCACACGGGAGGGTTCAGCAGGGAAATGCAGCTTTATATATATAAATATTCCTATAGCACTGCTCTCCTGAAGTGCAGGAGGTCCTGCTTTCAATGGAGATGGGACTGGATGCTGGAGGTGACCTTGCCTAAGTGACTACAAGCCAAAGCTGAGGGGCCCAAAGGCTTTTAACCTCCCCTTCCCTCCCCGTGCCTACTATAAAGTGTTATTAGAAGTGGTAAGGACATAAAATCTGGTTTTCAAGAGTAACCAAACAACCACGAAGGGATTTGGCTCCAGCAAGTTTTCTTTGGCAGATTTCAAAAGAACCCTCCAAGTGTCTTCAAAGTTTTGAATAATGATTTGGTTTTCACACAAGCGCAACACTTTATTCTGCATTCCCTGTGAATCAGATACCAACCTGGGGGCTGCAGAGACTGGAGTTCGCTGCAAATGGTTAAAAAGTTGGCGTGCTTCTTGTAAGCATTTCCCATAATTGAAAAAGGACGGAATTTGTTTTATTTTAAAACTGTGCCAGTTCTTTGTTGTCATCAGATTGACAAAACAAGACTGTTTTCAGCATAAACTACTTGAGGATAAAAGGTCCTTACCAGTTGATATTATTTCTTGTTTTCTTCTCAGTATATACTCCAAGTTTTAAAAAACTGAACTGTTGAAACTTATATTCCTCAATAGATCTGTTCTCAAAAAAATTTAGCAATTAAAAATAAAAGATGTCACTTCAAATTTTAAAAGGTGACAGTTGAAAATTGAATAGACACTATTATGCAATCCATTTGCTTTGTATTCTATTACGTAGTGACATATAATACAGCATAATGCTGCATTATTTTGGAAAAGGAGACACTGATGATAAGAGTTGTTTATTTTAACTTTTTCTGAGTATTCATTTCCTGATTTCTGAGTATTACGAACGCGTACAAGTGCCAGCTTCCGACTTGCATTTACATTGCTAAAACTACTCCGAGTTCCTGATTTACTCCTTTGCAGTTAGGTGGCTGTGGAACGAGACGCAGCCAGACAAAGAACCTGCACTTTTGCACTAGTGTGAGCCTAAAACGCACAACATCAAGAAGATTTAACATCAACCTCCAGCGCAGCGCCGCTGTTTCACCCGTGTAGCGTTGGACAACCCAAAGATCAGAGCCGCAGCCACCAGTCTCCTTCCAAAGGACGTTTGATTCTGGCTCAGGACAATGGCTAATTCATCCAGCGAGGGGAACTCGCTCATGACGACGCAGAAATTGGGATCTGAGGTAAAAGGAACGTGCTGAAAAGCGGCTATTCCGACAGTTTTTCAGCGGTTTAAGGCAGCCCTCTAGAGACAGGAGAGAGCACTGCACGGGGGATGCCCACCCGCCCCGCAGAAACCTGTGCGGGGGCTGCGGAGGAAGGTTTGGATCGTGAAGAACCCATAGGTTTCCAGGGGTTTTTTGGGTCCAGGGTTTTTTTTTGGGGGGGTCGGTTTGGTTTTTCTCTTATTGTTGGTTGTGGGTTTTTTTTGTGTATTTTTGTTTGTTTGTTTGTTTCTTTGTTTTTTTTTTCTGTGTATGTTTTATTGTTTGTTTTTTTTTTTTTTGAGTTTTTTTGTTTGTTTTGTTTTGGGGGCTTTTGGTTGGTTGTTTTTTTTTTTTTTTCCTGCTTTTCTTTTTCAAATACAAAGCTTCTCCACTTAGCTGAAAAATGCATTACAGTAAGCCTTTAATTCAAAATGACTTCCTCTTATAGCTCTTCCAACACTCTGAATATGCTCGGAAATGTGTGCTACCAGTAAGACAGGGGAAGCTGCAGCACAGTGATGCTTTCTCCGGGTGGGGGGGAGTGACTATGCTGAGAAGGGGGTACCTGGGGTAATGTTGGGCAGCAACTCTGCAAAGGAACTATCCAGAGCACACGGAAACACACTGGAATGCCAAATTCTTTCAGTGAATTTTGGGTTAGATATTTAAGAAATGCACAAGGTTAATTCTGCACCTGGATGAAAATTTGCACTTGAAGCGCTTCCTATGTGATTGATGAGCTCTTAGGGCGTAATCAGACACCCCTTCATCACACCGAGAAGCTCACCTTTAATTTTAACTTTCACTTGCCCATCTTTTCTCAAAAGCTGCTTTATCCGAGAGCTTCACAAACCATCTGGTCAGGCCTCAAAAAAAAAAAAACAACAAACCCAGAGCTTCTGGCAAGGAAGGGAAGTTTGAGATAGAGGGTCTCTGTGGGATCTCACTGCCGAGCTCCCATCTGCCGCAGCCGGTACGTGAGATTTCCCCATCTGGTTCAGCCTACTTCGAATGGGCTCCCTACCCTGTGGGCTAGTGCTGTGTGACCCTGAGAAAGCAGGTTTTCATTGAGAAAACATGCAAATGGAATATTTGGGACTTAGGTCTAATTGTTCGTTATCAGCACTTTTCAAGGAAAATATCGTATACGCAGTGTAAGAACCCGCCCATCCTTGCTTCTTATCTTCTGTACCCCAAACCAGAAGAATCCATCTATCAGTTTGTTTTCACAACAAAATGCAAAAAGTGACTTACTCTTGTATGTTTGTAAGTTCTCTTCAGAGTGGGTTTTGAAGGAGAATGCCCTCTTCTTAAACTCAGTCAAAAGGGTAAGAGTAGGATATTGAACAAAAATGGCACAGTGTCAAAAACATACAGTGATCCCCATGTAAAATACATTTCAGTTAAACTAGGTATTTAATAAACTAGTCAGTTCACTGGGCGAATCTTCATTTTAGTGGGAACTGGTGCTGAATATTGGACCCACAGTGACATTTTTTTCTGGGATGATAATTGATGGTAGAGCTTATGTACTGGTTCTTCATGTGATTTTGTTTCTATATTTTTCTTGGCTAGGAGTCACGAAACATTAAATTCCCCAAAGGAAGTCCGAGATACTGCAGAGTGTCAGATCGTTAAGACTAATCCACTGCGCATGGATATTCGTTCGTATTTTTGTGTGGATTTAATGAGTGCTCAGACAAAGCTTGTAACTGGGCTGTTGGTGTTTCACAACCTTCTGGATTAGCGTCTTTATTTCTATTTGACCAATGAAAATGCCTTGTGTCACACTCAGTTTTTTAACCCAAACCCAGTCCCTCAGGCATCCTGATGATGAAATGTAAGTATGACAGCAGCAGCCACAAAATGACTGAAGTGAAGTAAAGCACATCCCCCAAAAGCTTTGTAATGGGCTCAATTGGCTGGGGAAGTCATCAGTGTGCTTGAGTGACTGGAATGATGCTCTAGGAACGTGTCTGGCAGCTTGGTGTTTTACCTGTGGGAAACTGGTCCTAAAAGTGCGAAATTTGGTAGACTTTCACATTTGATTTGGGCATAAGAAACCTCTCTGAGCATGTTGGAGAGAGAGATGGCTCCAGTGCAAAACTTCAATCTGCATAGCCCCGTAACCACTCTTGTTTTTTGGACTCAACTCTGCTTGAAAGTCAGGAAAACAAAGTAAAGAAGTCTTCTTGGGTCGCTGCTTTGTGTGTGCCTTTCAGAATCACTGCACTTCCCTTGGAACACGCAGATGTTGTGCTTTGGGCATCCAGATGGATGACTATTTCAAAGTGAGATTTTGTAAACAAGGCTGCATTTTTTATTATTATTATTTTTTTAATTTGGAAAACAACTGTAATTTCTAAATGTTGTATATTCATTTGTTCTGGGCTTGTTTACTGTGGTCCACATCTGACAGAAACAGTTGCAGCCACTGAACTGAACAGAAATTAAAAAAATGCGTTCGTATGTCACCTGGGATAACAGCGCAATCTGTGATTTACAACCTCTCTCTGTTGCTGAACTTGCTTGTAAGAAGGGTAGCAATGCTCCATCCGTCATCAGCACAGATACTGCACCGCTGCCTTCTTCCCGGTGACCATATAGTGGTACCTCAGCCGTCCCGGCGCTCAGTCCCCTCGGCCACCTGGGGTTTATTCAGCCCAAGGTGTCCATCAGGGACAGCTCAGCCAGATGTGGAAGGGCCAGCTGCAGCTCAACGGATGTGTGCTACGTCTTGGCACTTGATGGGGAGTATTACCCTCTGGGTGCCTCACTATGGACTGCTTAGAAAATCACCCAGGGAATAGGAGCGGCATGGAGAAAGGGAACAAGGGATGATTTGTTCATGGGCTCTTTGAGTGCACAAGCTAAGGAGCACGGGAGGAAACCAGGAGGCAGGTTTAAACCAAGTGAAAATGGGATACAATTTCACCCCCTGCATAGTTAATCCTTGCCACCATGTTGATGCTCACAATGTACCAAGAGCTATTGGACAAATTCATGGAAGAAAACCTCATTTGGTCATTTAAATATATAATCTCTGTGTCAGACTCGGGAAGCCTCTAAGTCACTGACCACACCTGGGAGCAGTGATTACTCCAAAACATTTCACTATAAGTTGTCCTGCTCTTCCCTGAGCATCTGCTGTGGGTCTCGACTAGAGAAGGGATAAAAATATCAATAAACTTTGTCCTGATGAAGTGCGGCTGTTCTTTTGTTCACATTCAACGAGGAAGGCCAGAAATGTTCAACATGACACAGAACCAGGTCCCATCATCGCCCAAAACTTCATGCAGACCAAGTTCAGCAGGATGTACAAGTCCCAGTGGTGTTCGTGGCATAATTTTTGGCAAGCTGTTGTACACCTGCTCACATGCCTTGAGGAATCATAGCCATGTATCCTTAATGCACAGGTTATATATATTTAAGTCAATGATTTCACTGAAGTCAGCATGCCTTTTGGTCCCATTTTCGTACCTTATAAAAGCATTAACAGAAAAGCTAAACAACCCTCCTCGCCAATGTAAAGTCTATTTCTGTTGCCAGCCTTTGATATTTCCCTGCCCAGCTCCTTGTTTTTCATATTGACACTTAAAATGCCCCTAAAATACAACTTATCTGTGAAATTACAGTTATTGCAGCATCCTTCTTCCATGGGCAGGGAGACTGAGCGACTGGCGGCCTAAAATCACAGCCCTGTGTAATTTGGTTGTGCTTTTTTGATGCACTTGTATTCACCTCCCCTAACCCCGTGCTAGCATGATAAGCATAATCATTTTCTCCCTTGTACTATATTTTGGCCATATACTGGAATTTGATCCAACAGTCACCATTTGCTAAGGATAAGAAATGGCTTTAATGCCACACACCGACACCTGAATCCTATCAATTTTTCCCTGTTTCATTTCTTCCAATAACCCAACCAATTGGCTTGAGCAAGCAATTCAGCAAAAAAATAAATGTAATAGAGGTCCTTCTTTTCAGAAAGGTACTTCTGTCCAATTGCTTTCATCTTGAGAATACAGCTATGAGGTCTGTTTCAAGGGATGTCCTTCAGCAGGCAGCATGAATTGCAAAATCAGTCACACAAATGGCCCACCATATATAAAAATAACCAATATATCAACAGGGCTGAAGCCAAGCAGCAGTTAAAATAACTACTAGATCAGTAACACTAAACTTACAAGAGACAGATGCATCTGAAGAGAAAAAGCGCGGGCCATTTTTAGTTTGATTTATATTATTACTTCATTTTTTATTCAAGATATGAAACATTCTGAAAAGCAAATGCTAAAGATTGAAAAAGATCGCCATAACAAAATGAAATACAGTATAAGTGTAAAATTGATAGGGGAATATTCCTGTCCCTAATGAGACAGGACGCTGTAGCTAAGAAAAAAATTGAGATAGTCCCTGTGGTGGAAGAGCCTTCTCAGAGGGATGCTGCAACCCCTGCTCATGCTGCACGTGGCTTTGCTGTCCTCATCGCTGCTGCTGTAGGAATAAACCTTCCCCTGCTAGTGCAGGCATGAGTCGACAACTCCCTTTTCAGCTGAGCTGTACTTATTCATACCAGTTTCCCTAAAGTTTTGAAAGTGTTTATTTGGAGAGTTCAAACAGGAGGATGGAGGGGTCTAAGTAGGCATGTAACGAGGTAACGTGCAATTAAAAGAAGGGCTTTGATTGCAATATGCTGTGAA
Organism: Vanellus vanellus; assembly: GCF_965231255.1. Taxonomy (NCBI): domain Eukaryota; kingdom Metazoa; phylum Chordata; class Aves; order Charadriiformes; family Charadriidae; genus Vanellus; species Vanellus vanellus. The sequence goes on along the minus strand of NC_138912.1, from coordinate 5,140,961 downwards.
TCTCTCAGCCTGTTCTGCAATCCCACTGCAAAACTTCCTGTATTGGCATATTCTTTCCTGTTTGCAGGGAAACAAGATTGTTTTCTTCCAGCCTAAACATCTTTTTTCAAGATTCCTCCACGTTCACAGTTAAGAGAATAAGGATAATCTCCATGATGAGTGAGGCTTGAGAGACCCAAGTTCAGCTGCCTGCTTCCTGCTGGATTTCCTGCATCACCTCTCCATAACTGGTGAAAAAATGCAGCTTTTATTAAATGCAGCTCTTTATGCTATAAGGGCCCTGGGGTGCTAACGGCCTGCTGGAAGGATGAACGGAGCACATCCCACAGACAGCTAGGGTGATGCCCTGCACATATGTCGTGTGTTGGAAGATGCCAGTCCTGCTGCCTCTGAAAGCAAAGAAAGAATTGGGTAGGATGAAGGCAAATAATTTGAGTCTCTGGTACATATTAGAGAAGATGAGACTGATCTTGTACATACAGAAGTAATGAGACTTAATGACAGCACCGGTACTAAAAGACACATTTGGTCTGCCTTAGAAGACAGACTGAAATCCCACTCTGCTTAAAGTCATTAACAAAATTCATTCTGACTTCAGTGGGGCCAGGGTTTTACCTATAATCGGCAAATTAAGTGATTCAAGAAAATGCAAACATGTTTCTGTGGCTAAAGACAATTATTTTGTACATTGTCACTAGCTGGAAAAATCTCAGTGTGGCAATAGATACCCCTTTATGTAAAATACATGTGCAAGGGAATATAATTTGGGCTACAAAAAAAAAACCAAACCCAACCAACATTTGAGAAAATTCATACCTAACATATCTTGAAAGCCCAAAGTATTTGAGCTGTACCCGGAGTTGGATAAATGAAGAGATTTCTTTCCAATTATTTAAACTGAATTTGGAAGAGTTCTTTTCTGAACTACTAATGAGACCTTGCATAGCTCTGGGTTGATTCATTGCTTTGGAAAACCTGAAAATGAAATTTCCCATAGCCCCAATACTAATCTGAGTTTGTTTTCCGCTGTGCTGGCAGCTGCTAGGCTTACGGGAGAGCTGAGAATCCATTTTATCAGATGTTGTTTCAAAGGGTGAAAGCAGGTGCACCAGGTTTCACGGAGAGTGCCTGGAGACCCCACAGACACCTGTAAGAGGAGAAATACGCGTTCAGGGTTTTGACAGCTTTAATCATGTCAAATATGTCAGTAACGTTTACTTAGTAATTACTGATGTTTACTTAGCAATTGGTGATATTTAATCAGTAGTAAGGAGGATGTCTTTTTAGGCTCTGGAAGCCAGGCTTTGAAGCTCCTGCGCCGAGAAGTGCTCAGAAGTGGCTGATGGTTTAGGAGAGAGACGGGATGGGTGTTCGGCTGAAAAAACTGGCAAGGCATGCCTGGAGACCCGCTTTTACTTCTGGCCTCTTTCAGAGACTACCTGTACAACCTCTGGTCAGCCCCTTAAAGCCATACTTTCATAAAGCTCTGAAGGTTCCGAGGATTTAAGAGTCGCTTTAACCTTTTCTTCGTGCTCCGCCTCCTGCCCTGCCACTGCCAGCCCGCTCCGGCTGGACGGCGCCTCTCACGCCTATGTCTTCCTCGGGATGTTTGCCATCATCCCCCGCATCTCGCTGCCGAGCAGGTCCCGGTCCCCCCCCTTCGGGGTCCCGTCCCGTCCCCGCCGTGGCCGCGCGGGGGGGCTATCGAGCCGCGGACGGACCCGCCGCATCCCCGGACCCGCCGCATCCCCGGACCCGCCGCATCCCCGGCCCCGCCGGCCGCTTTTAACCCCATCCTGGCGAAAACGTAATGAAACGACCTCTTCCACCTGGCAGCCTTTGCGAGAAAAATGTCCCTCGTGTTTTTTTTTTTTCTTTTTTTTTTTTCTTTTTTTTTTCCCCACAGCTGGAAAGTTTTCCAGCTCCTGCTGGTGGTGGAATAGCCCTGGCTGGTGGAATAGACCTAGTGGAACAGCCTCCCTGGCTGGGGGAGGATGGTTGGACTGGGCTCTACAGTTCAATAACTGCAGGTGATGCCGGCGTCCTCTCTGCGTGCCACCCTGCGTGGCAGTTTGCCTTATGACACTGGTTAACCCCTTTCGTGCAGGAGGTCCTGTGGAGTGTGAGTACAGCGCTTTCCGACAAATCGAGACCCTGCTCTGCCCACCGTTATCCAGAAGGTATAAATACGATTCAAGGAAAACTTCTTTTTCTCCTGAAAGGTTTTATTCTTCTGTAGAAGCCCGAAGGCTACTTCCCACTGCCATTACAGGCTGCTGCTTTTATGAGTTATACGCACTGCTGAGGCCAAGATGCCACAGAGTAGATTAAAGGGGGAAAAAAGTGTTCTCTACAGTCCTGCTTCCAGCTCCCGGGGCACATGGGGCAGGGTGGGGGGTGAAGGGGCAGGCACTCGCGTGGTTAAATCAGGGTTAGGAGCATAAATGCCTTCGAGAGTCTGGGAATGATTATTTAATGCTTCCTTTTAAAGAAAAGAGTAAGGGTAGGGCAGTGAGTACCTGCTACGTCATATCCAGAGCTTTTCATGCATGTGGGCACGAGAGGTGTCACGGGGCACACGCTCTGTACCTTGGCGACAATATAACCCGGGTTCGAACTGAACCGCCGGGGCAAGTATGGAGAAAATGCGTCACCCACCAAGAGAGGAAAAATGCCGAAGAGATGTCCACGAAGGGAGACAAAGTCACCAGCACAGCCTTGCAGCCTGCATTTGGCGCTGGAAATCTGTCTCTAAGGACCGTTAGGTGTATTCCCAAAATGCTGGAGCTGCCTTTCACCCCTCTTAAAGGTGGATCTGAAGGGCATATCAGCACAGTCATGGTAGGGAAAGTCTGTGATGAAGTTTGTGGCTGTTTCAATCTGCGTGAGCTGGGTAGGGTCAGGCTTCATCAATACTTGGCTGATGATACAATAAATGGCATTTTTCCTCCGCTTTTAAATGTCATGTCTCAGCCATGCTTCTGTTCTAAGCTGCTGGGATCCCTGATGGAGCTTCTAACCCAGTCCTCCCAAAATGGCAGTCTTCATTCCCAAGTTTCAGACAGGACACATACATTCACTGTGTAACACATTTGCAGAACTTACTGAATTACAGATACTTTAAAAACGTATTTTAAATAAAACAGGATTTAAAAATTATCTCAATTATACCTGTTTTCACTGTCTTTTATATTTCATTTCACCATGGCTTCATAAAAAATCATGACAACTGATTTCATTTTGTAGCTGATTTACAGCAATACACCCTGCAGCGACTGCTGTGTTCCTGGGGTTACGGTCTCTTACAATTTCTTGTCTGCTCTTTATTGCTTCTGTGCAATTATTTCTTCTGTACAAGAGGATAACGGAGTGAGATATAATCAAATGAATGTTCCTGTGATTACTTGTGACGGCTAAAATACGCTAAGGGGGATTTCTCAGCATTAGGAAATTCTCCAGCTGCTCAGAGCTGAAACGAAGACCAGACAATTTAAATCTTTTAGAACCAAAAGGCTGAGGTCATAAATACATATACACCTAAAGGTTCAGGCAGCTGGGAGATAGCAGGGCTGTACAGCTAAAATTACCCAGATCCCACATTCAGCGGCAGCCTTGGGAACCAGCCGGGAGGCTTTTCTTGGGAATTCAGCATCAGTGGCAAGTAACTGATGGAGGCATAGGTAAGGGCTGGTAGATATGGACTCTGGTCGTGCATCAGCTGACAACTGCACCGTCAACCCACAGTACACAAACACACTCAACACAACAGATCACTCTTCTCCAAACCCTCTGGATATGACGCGACTTCATTATTGCAGTAACAGTAACAGTATATTCCTCAAATTTTATCTCATTATTTTCTAGCATTGCTTCTGAACACAATTTTTTACTTTCCTCATTATTCAGACTTGCTGATAACCCCCCCTTTTTTTTTTTTTAGCAAATATTCAGAACCTAATCTTGTTTACTCGCAAAATCAGGTCATACCTTACTTGCTTGTCTTCTCCTTCATTCTCCTTATGAGACATAGTTTGAGCTGAGAATTTCCAACTGAAAAAAATATTCCATCCTAGAAAAATGCATGCAAACCAGGGCTTTTTTTTAGAATATCACCATGTGTGTGTTCCCCCCCCCGCCCCCAGTAACAGAGGCCGAGAACACTTTTTTATGACCCACACAGGTTTTCAGTGAAATCACTTGTAGCATATAGTGCCAAATCTTCCCCTTAAAGGGGTTATTTGTATCAAATAGCTTCCTGATTAAACAGCTCACCATGGTTTTGTATTTTTATAGTTTTCTCAATTAGCTCATATGTTAAAATTAAGAATGTGCTGTCGGGATCAGTTGGAAGATTGAAGACGTGCTTTAGACACACCTTGTCCTCTGGCTATACAAATGTGTCTGCAGCATCAGCGGATGAAATGGCAGTGGCTTCAGTGAGTTTCCAGAGGGCTGAAAAAATAGACAATACCCAGAACAATGTCTGAAACACCAATTAAAGTCTCTTTTGGAGGGCAGGCCATGAAAAATGACTCTTTTTACAAACGACAGGCTTTCGAGACCCAGCAATGGTGTACTTGGCATGGGCTAAGAAGAGAAACCGCTACAAAACAAAAGGAACAGGCGAGAGTTAGCACTCCTCTTTTCCGTACGAATGCCGAGATTTTGTTTCCGAACGGGACTGCCCATTCCCTTCTCCACTATGATGTTTGCCACGGGCATATGAATACCAGATGAAAGGGGGCTAGATGCCATCACGTGTTAACCTCCTGCGCTTTTCCCCACTTAACAACAATAGGTAATTGCTCAGACCAGCTTTAGAGCTCCCAAACCGGTGTGCTGAGAGGTCGGCTCTGCCAGTCACCGCAGCCGATAGGTTTTATTGCTGGTGGCAAGATTTGTTTGCTCAGACATGTCCTTCTTGATTTTATGTTTGCCAAACGGAAAAGTAATTAAAGCGATGAGTTCTGGCATCTCTGCTATTTGAAGGAATGGCAATTAATCCAGATAGTCATAGGCTGATTATTTTCCCTGTTATTAATTATTACTCTGTATCCTTTCCAAATCTACTTGGACATTTGCAAGCACTCTCCACTACTGTGAGTGTTAATCAGCAATGGGACTGATGGCTGTTGGGGACGGTGCAAGGTCCTTCCTGGTCCTGGTGCCTGAGAGTCTCCGAGTTACAGCCCTCATCTTGTCCACTTTGAGGACTATCAGAAGGGCAGTGTTGCTTCAACGCACCCACACCCTGCTCAGAGCTGTGCGCCGACACACGGGTTGTGATCAGATCTCATGCTTGTGATGGCCAATTTCAAGGGGCAGGAAGTTGTCCCTGATGTTCAGCTGTCTAGACGTCCCACGTGGAATTTTATTTCATTTTTCTCTGCAGCTGAAGGGCAGGTACCACACATCACCCAATATGTGGGGGCATTACAGAGGATCCTCCTTCTCAGACCAGGGGTGGCTGCACTTCTTGGGACCCAGCTGTGCCGGTACCGAGGTCACCAGCAACAGCAGTTCGCTGTCACGGATTACCCTGTCCACTGATCGGCTGAGAATATAATGATAAAATGACAAAATCCGTGAGGCAGTTTTTGTCAGATCGGAGTAGGGGCGTTTTGCCTTCACCTGCAGCACGGGCTCCGGCGCTCTGGCAGGGACTGTATCACAGGCCAGCCTTGTCTCTGCACTGAGGAACATCAGCGTCTTCAGCCTTCTGCTTCTGAGCACCTTTTCAGTCTCCAGAGGACGAATGCACTCTGAGCTGTGGCACCACTTCCAGAGCAGAGCCCTGCTGTTGAGGGACTTATAAGCTTGAGCTGGAGCTGCCTTGGGCATTTTTCCCAAGGACAAGGTAGAGTCCTCATCACTGGAGGGTGCGATTGAACAGGGGGATACGTAATGTCATCTAGGCTCCCTTTCCCATGAAATATTGGACCAGATAACCTGGAACCTGGGCTGTTCTATGATTCTGTAATCTCCACATGGCACATCATGCTGTGGTGTAGACCACATTGCTTTAAGTGCTTGTGGTACCCAAGGTGATGGACCGGACAGCTTAATGGACTCTCTTGACACTAGTCTCTGGGAGGCCACAAAGGCAGTACTTGAACTGGTGACATCTATGGCTCTGCCAAGGCAGAGTGGATGCCTTATCAGAGCTCAGCCACCCCTGCGTGACACCAAACAGTGGAAGTGCAGTGCCACTGGTTGGAGATGTGTCAGCCCTTAGCTGAATATAGATACCTTCCTCTACCTTCAGTCCCATGTTCTGCAGTGGGGACAGAGGGACCTGAGGCTTTGACTCTCAGCCCAGCAGCGGCCTTATGTTGGCCTGACAAAGGGGTCCCTGGCTCTGTTCTCCCTGAGGTGTGCTCCAAGTGATGGGCATGAAGCTGTGGAGGTCCCTACCTGAGGACCCAAGTTGACACACCTCTTTTGGAGCTCGTCGTGGCTCCAAGGTAGGATTTCAGCAGCACCTCCAGGTCCAGGCGGTCCAGGTGAAGAGACTGTCCCAGCCTCATTTGCAAAACTACAGACGAACGGTGGAAAACAAAAAGAAAACATGTCTAGGTGACCATAGAAAAACAGCTGGAATCGACTCTCGAAGCAGAAAACCCGCTTGTGCGAACATCTGTGGATGAGGAACCTCACATCAGTGAAGACCTGAGCCAGACAATAAATATCATATTAAATATTTGTGTCTGATAGCCTGCAGAGGAGATGTCTGCGTGAGTCCTTTGTGAAGGCCATTAAACAGGGTGTCCCTACTTTTCTCCCCAGTTGTTCCTATGAATTTCAAATGGTTCTGGGTAGGCTAATGGGTGTATTATTTGTACTGTTTAGATGAAAGGTGTTATAAAGTGCACACAACCATTTAGTCTGATCAGATTGACCATGTAAGCTGTGCTTCTCTCGAAGCCCATTAAAAGTTACCTAAATTTAGACTGGGCTGTAAATCACGTAAAACAGAAATCACATGGTGATTATGCATCCTGTGAAAAATATGGGTGAGAAATCACGCCTTTGATTGTAAAAGATGAAATGTAAACTGTATGCAGTCCGATGCAGCCTGGCTCATTTATATTGCCTGGAATCCTGGTACGTCGCTTATGAAGTGGCGACATACGGAGCTGAGTGCTGACAGAGATGACAAACTGCATTTCCAGAAGCCGCACAGCTGCCTTTACGGGCATTAATCAACAAACGGAAAGGGTGAAAATGAAGGGGAAAAAATAATAAAAATATATATATAAAAAAGAAAAAGATGACTTGGGAGATGAAAGGCAAGGAGGCTTCTCCGTGTGTGACCCAAAGCCTGAGGAAATCCAGACCAACACGTCAGCACGGTAGTGAGGGGAAATTTTTGTGCTATGGGCGTCTTGTTCATCTGTGCCGAGGTGCGCGAGGCTCAGAACTCCTTTGACAAACCTGGGATAGACAGTAAAAAATAAAGACGCGTATGTACCGCGTAATTTGTTTTGGTCAAAACTACCTCTAAGCAGAGGTCAAAAAGTTTAGCTGAGAGTCTGGCCATTTGCATTCTCTGAAGGGTAGGCTGTAATCAGCAACTCGCTGAAAACAAACCCAGCAACCTGGTGACTTCAGTGAGTCTTCAAATCAAAGGCGCCCAAGCTACCCGCAGCTGAATTGATATTCAAAACCAGCCGCAGAACGTGCTGGATGAGGCACGGGACCTCACCGGAAGAATAATTGTGTCAGAAAGCAGTACTGGGAAAAACGTTGTTTATGAGGAATGGGAAAACAAAAGCGCAGTAAGAAAAAAGTCCTGTGTGCCAAACCACATTGAGGAAAGGAATGACATGAAAAGTGACAAAAGTCAAATTTTTGGGAAGGATTTTAACATAAACAGCAAAAGGCTGTTTAGGCAGGTAACTATCAAAAGGAAAGAAGATGGGTTATCGTACAGAGATTGGAGATAATACATATAAGGCCCAAATTTAATGGACATTCATATTTTTTTTAGAGATGAAGACAACAAGCCCTGCAGAAAAAAACAAATTAAGAAAGTGAATGAGGGTAGGAAAATGGAAATTACTGCATCAAACTGCTTCATAAATGCAAATTGTATAAAACAGTTTGCATCAGAGAAAGCCAAAGAAACTGGCCACTAGAAATGACATCTGACACCAATTATTTCTAAGAAATGTACCAAATTACAGGCTGACAAGTGCAGATAAGAAAATAACAAATAATGTATAACACGGAAAGGGAAAGAAGTAGTGAACTTAACTTTCCCATTAATGCCACTGATAAAAAAACATACGTATTTTCATGTTAACATATTCCGTAACGGCACAACGCTTGAAACGAAGAAGCTAACCACGTTACTGGGCACGGTAATTTGCTGTGTCGTTGGATGGGCAATAAATTGCAGTACACGAGGATATGAAAACAGCTTTGCAGGTGGCACCATCCCTATAGATTTGCACAGCAGTAGATCAGCATACAGTTTCTCTACACAGCTATAAATCTCAAATATTCGCTAACGATTTTTACTGAAGTCCAGGTATGAAGCAATTGTGGAGTCCATCGGATCTCTCTTGTGCACAGCATACGTCTTCTCTTGGAAATAAGCATGAGTTACGATTCCAGCCAAGCGCACAAATACATGGAAAAGCTTTCACAGAGACGACGAGATCCTTTGAGTGAGCTTGTGGTAGTGTGGCTGAACAAAATACAAATGCCACGCAAGTCTTAATAAAAATGATAGAACTAGCACAGGTTCCTGCCAGGATAAACACATGACAATTTTAAGCGGATCTTTCTCACGCTTGCTGTAACTGTAGGGGAAGGGGAAGATGGAAGTCACCGGAGTCATGCAGTGAGATATTACTCATCGTGGCTGTTGTAAATGATTTCCACAGAGGCTGTAATTTCTTTGAGGAACTTGCTCATCCTAACTCATTTCACACACTAATCACTCCTATAATTTATTCTGCAGATATCTGCACTCGTGTGGTTTGTTTTTGGTCCTGACTAATAGTCCTCTGGGGTGGCATGGCTTACTGATTGTCCCCTGGCGGACCCCTGAGCCCGCCCAGGTCCTGCTGAACATGAGCAGCTCAGGGCTTTGTAGGACTGTGCTTGGGGATATCAACTTCTCTGTGTCTACGAGGACAATCCTCTCATGGACGGGAGTCTGGATTTTGGATTTAGCACCACAGGATCAGTTATCCCAAGAAGGTCTTTCCAAGATGAATACTCGAGTACCTCTTACATATTTTTCAGGAAACCAGTGGAGACCAGATGACTCACCAGGGAACCAGTTCAGCAGAACAGAGATTTTGGGGAACCCATTCTCTTTATTGAGAAGAGGCCAACATTGAGTCATTTCAACATAATTTCCTGAAACGAGGGTATAGAATAGGCAACTTTCTGTGCTTTCCTGCACGGTGCTTCGACAATTAGTGGGTTCCCTGGACTTTATTGAATTTAAAACGGTGGAGTGATCTTTTCCTCCAGCTCACAGTGCGGTGTGACCCAACGGTACGGCGGGGTGTCCTGCGTGCTCCGGGCATGCCTTACAGCACACGAGCACTGACAGAGCTTTAGCAGAAAAATAGATGCTGAGAAGCCAGGGGCAGATGCGGCTCTCTGCATCCTAGTACCACCCCGGAGACCTTCCCAGTCACACAGGGAGATGCCCACATACGGTATGAGCTCCGAGAGCAGAGGGTTTTCAGCTTGTGGTTGTAGATTTAGAGGCTAAATTCCACCTAAATCCTTCTTTAGGTAATTTAATCCTTTATTGAATGTTGTCCTCGGTCTGTCTCTGCCTTAGTTCACCTGTGAAGCATTTTTGTCCTGAGGCTGGAAGCCTTCTGGAAGTGAGCGCCTGTGGCCTTCTGTTTGCAGACAAATTAGTCCAGCAGGGCCTTGAGATGATTGCACGACTTCTTGGTACAAGCTAAGCCAGAAACACCAGGTCAGGCGTTCCTGATGCCTTTCATTTGTGCAATGTGAATATAAAATATTATCAAATCAGAACATAACAGTGCGGAGGATTACTTTGCAATGAACGGCTCGCTAACAGGGTGGAAATACCCTTCAGTGGCTCTGCTAATTGTTAGAATATTTTATAGTTGGGGAATTTTGCTTAAGAATCTCCCAGCTATGTAAGAAACACACACACACAAAAAAAGGAAAACAGGTAAGACCGAGCATTCAGGACAGACCTGCGTCAGGAGACAGGCTTGTTTGAGAGAATTAAAATCACAGTTTGTTCAATGCAACCAGACAGTGAGTATGCAGTCTTTGGCTATTTATAACTCACAAATAAGGCAAGCAGACAGCTGATATAGCCGGGGGCCAGCAGAAACAGAGCAATGCAGTTTTATTAGCAAGCCTAGGTGGACATGTCATTTGATATATCCATGTGCGAAAGTATTTTTATCATCTGTATGTTGAAAAAGGTCACAGAAGCTTTAAATATGAAATTAAATAAAATTAAACCTTACGGAAGATAGCCGGACCCCTCAGGCACTTGGGGTGTCTCAGTGGCTTAAACAATAGTTGTGGAGAGAAGTGGGCTGACCACAGGGGACTTCAATGTATGTGAAAAAATCCAACCTAGCCAGCTTTACAATAGTTAGAAAAAGAAACCTCATTTAGAAAGATACGGCAATTATTAAACAATAGAGAATAATAGCTGCTTCATTGTAAACTTCTGTTTGTAGACTTTCTGACATATGACTTGAAAAATAACTCAAGTTAACAAGTTACAATCAAAATAATTACACCGGATCACCATAGCTCAGTTCCATTGACCAGTTGATCCCATCCGCTGGGTAATTAGCTAGAATTAATCAGTTAAGCTCTAGCAGAGGTGTTAGTTGGTTTAGTACACCCGTATTTATGGCTTGCAGAGAGAGCTTTGTGTTGTAAAAATGAAATAAAATAATCAGCCCCAGCACATGACGTTTCAGGTTATCTCAGTTTACTCTTTGCGGTGCTGGGTTTCTTGGCTGGAAATATTTGCTGTGATGCGCCGCGGTCCGCCTTGCTGCTCAAGCCCCAGAGAGGCTGCGACGGTCCCCGTGTCGGCTGCTCGGCGGCTGCCGCCATCCCCGGGGGAGAACCACCCCTGGCAGGAGAGCCGTGCGTCCCGTGAGGGCCCAACGGCATTAACCCACTCATCCTTCGCTTTCGGAGTGGAAAGTTTCCATGCCCTCTTTATTTTGGCGTGTTTGTCTTCAGTTAATAGTTTTCTTTTTTATATCTTAGATTTTTTTTTGGGGGGGGGAGGGGAAAGCATTTTCTGAAGGAAGCCCTTGATTTTTGTGTCATTTTTATATTCGTTATACAAAAAAATCAGTGAAAAGGTTTAATCTGAGGAGGAGAGGCTGAAAGAGTTGGGGGTGTTCAGCCTGCAGAAGAGAAGGCTCCGGGGATATCTTATTGCGGCCTTCCAGTCCCTAAAGGGGGCCTACAGGAGAGCTGGGGAAGGACTTTTTACTGGGGCATGTAGCGATAGGAAGAGGGGGAATGGCTTTAAACTGGAAGAGGGCAGGTTCAGATTGAACATTAGGAAGAAGTTTTTCACTTTGACGGTGGTGAGGCACTGGAACAGGTTGCCCAGAGAGGCTGTTGAGGCCCCATCCCTGGAGGTGTTCAAGGCCAGGCTGGATGTGGCCTCGGGCAACCTGGTCTAGTGGGAGGTGTCCCTGCCTATGGACACAGGGTTGGAACTCGATGCAGGGTTGGAACTCGATGATCTTCAAGGTCCCTTCCAACCTAAACCATTCTATGATTCTATGATTCTATGAACCACTACCAGTTGCAGTGTTTTATTAAAACAGCGACAAAATAACGTTTCCTCCCTTGAATGCGTATATTCTAATAGTTTCCAGAAAGTCAAAATAAAGGAAAAAAGATAAATGTGTAGTAACTTTGCATTTTCTTCAAAGGTACACCAATAGCCATAATCATGACTCAGGTAACTCTGCCCATGGAATGATTTCCCTGTGTACGGAAACGTGCGGCTGATGGGAGCAGCCGGGAAGGGACGGCACCAGCATCCTTAAAGATACTGATCCTTCCAGACATTTGTTGTTGCTTTCTCATCTGTGAGCTCGGTAGTATAGTCCTTGTGACGATTTCATAGTTGTGCAAAAGTTAGACACTCTCTTAACGCTGATTGCCTTACATTATACTGAATTCTGGGACTCTGTTAGCTTCTACATACTGTCTCCATAAAGAATTTACTCTTCTGCAGGGAAGATATCTATTCATCGTTATCATAAAGACAAGTTACATCCCCCGCCCCCCAAATTCTCCTCACATGTTTTAGGGGATAATTGTTGCAGCCTGTTGCCTCATTCAAGCAAAATACAAGAGGAGGAAGAAGCTGAGAGGGAGAGCAGAGAAACCTTGATGTCTCGGGTATGGGAAACTCCCGCGGGTACAAGCAAGGTACTGCAGGACCACAGACCGCAGATAAATTGTTCTGTGGCTCTTAATGTAAATTCACATTCAATGTATTTTCAGAATAGGTTCAATTATTTTCTTTTTGTTGGCCTATTTAGGTTTTTGTCGTTCTCTCACTGCTCACCGCTGCCTATTGCAGGACCCGATTCCCAAATACTTATAGCTTTGCCATATGGTAAGTATTTGGATTTATAATTTCCATGGCAGAAGTCACTTTTCCAAGGAAATTACTACCTTTCAGAGAGAAACCTGAGTTTTAAAAAAGGGCAATAAAGCTTCAATTTGCTCAGTGCTTTCTGTTCCCCTTTCCGTTTTAACCTTTTCATCTATGTCCCCTTTTGATTTTACCTATCTTGCTGTTGGGAAGGACGGTAGCAGGGCTGAGCTCCGATGAAATAAAAAATGTTTGTCTGAGCATTTGAACTCATCGTACACTTCAAATACCTCAGCAAGAATCCAACCTTCTATTGCTACAGACATTGTTAAGAGGGAGAGCAGAAGCCTTTAGGTTGGAAGGTGAAGGTTTTTTGTTCTTTCATTTCCCTTCGTGCTGGAGAGGGAAGATCCTTCTAGAGAGTGATGGTGAGAGTCGCACAGCTTGTGGCACCGGGTTTTTTCTTATGGACCTTTGTGCTCTCCACCAACGTAAAATGACACTCTTCTCATGTCATCAGTGTTAGGGAAAGCTGTGGTGATTATAAAATTGGCAGAAAATTAATTTCAGCCATCAAAGCGTAACATTTCCGTGTGTCTTTCTTACACAGAAATCTGGAAGGGTACAAAGCCCAGTGAAGAACATGTAATTCTTATTTCCACCGCAGCTTTTGATCCGAGTTTTGTTGGGGAGCGTCACAGGGATTTTTACATTTTTAATTGCTCCTAGGAGAAAAGCTTTCAAAACCTCAAAAAGCCCATTTGGATGACAAAATAGCTTTCAATTTACCTGATGTAAATTAATAACTTAATGAGGATGAGTTTCCTGTTAGTTGATGAAAAAAACGGTTTTACCTCTTAGAGACAAAGCATTTTAGCCTGCATGGGTTTTTCAAGACTTGCAAATACACTGGGACACCAGTCTTAAAAACGTAGGCAACGAGGCAGAGAGTGAGTGGAAAACAAGTTGGGTAGCAGTACAACGAGTGTCACTCAACAAGTAATACTTTGAAGGAGTAGAGTGTTATTACCCATTTTTAATGTTTCATTAACTATTTGAAAACATACATTTCCAGTTACCTTTCCTAAAACAGCAGCCATCTGTTTTTCTAAGCTGAGCTAATCATCTTGCTTATCATCTGTCTTCTTAAAAACAGGAATAAAACCAGGACACATTCTTAAAATCACAACAGTCTTTTGAATTGCTCCATTTTCCGTTTCTTTAGAATAATTATATACATTCAAATTCATTCAGTTTCTTTCTTTTTTGGAACAACTGATGCAGTTCTACTGGAAAATATTTTTTCCCTTGCCTAAGGACAGTTTGGATACCTTCTTTAATTTACATTGCTATTTTGTCAATGGCAAACCAAATATTTCCAACATATAAGGAGCGGTTGCTATACACTATGCTGCATAAACAGGCATGAAAATAAACCCATTCATTCAGGGGGAAAAGAAGAGGTGGGGCTGGCAGAAGGTTTCCAGCCCCCTGAGCCAAATATTCTTCTGCTTAGGCCAAAAAAGCAGCCCCCCCCCCTCCCCGTCCCAAACAGAAGCAGTCTTCTTGTGCATCGCCCACTGGTACTTGTCAAAATAAATTGTATATTACGTATTCAGGAGAAAAAAAAAACCAAGCAATTACAAACAGCTCAGGCTAATTTTAACTCCGTTAGACAGAATTAATTAATCTACCTCCGAAAAATAAAAGTCACCAGCTTACTAATTTTTATTCAAAGCTTTTTATAATTTTGTAAGAGGAAAAAATCCAGAAGAGCAAGCCAGGGCTGCAGATGCAGCTGCCTAAAACACGAAGAAAAGAATTTATTTCTATGTGCCTTTGACATTTTTCTTGGGTGAGAAAGATAGATATTTAAGCTTCACAGCACAAATATCAAGACTGCAGGATCTACATATTTCTGTGATAGACTCATTGTGTATTTCACTCTGTGAGATGAAGCAGAAGAACCAGGACAGTCTTTTTGGCCCATCCTTTATGTATCCTTGGTAATTTTTTTCAAGAGCAATGGTTTGTCTGCTTTCAAGTCTAAAAATTCCTCTGCACATACAGTCAAGAGATTTTTGTTGCTTTGCACTGTCGATTCAAGAGATATGAGAAATCCATTTACTTGCATAGCAGAACTCAGTGGTGTAAGCAAGGAAGAAAGGGTAAAAAAAAAAAAAAAAGAGGCACACAATCCTCTTTTTTATCTTGGGCACTTTTTGGCTGGCTGCAAACTTACCGGAATCTGATGTCCAGTTTGTGTTGTACAGATAAACCAAAAAATTGGGTACTAGATTTATTTGCAGCCTGGGTCTACCTGGGGGTTTCCAATGAGTCTACAGACTGCACCGTTCTTGGAGAGTCCTTACTCCTTGGAGTGAGACCACGGTGGGTCCACGGAAGGGGAAACCAGAGGAGTAATTTTGTGCAGCATCTACATGGGACCAGAGGGGTTCGTGAGTTAAAATCTGCTCTCCAGACTATAGCAGATTCATGGACTGTTGATCTGTACACACCACAACTCCTCTGGAGTCCAACGAAAAGGACCGGAGCTGCAGTGAGTTGTGCAAATCAGAGCTTGCTACTCTTCCAGGCTTGAAACAAGGAAGACAGTGAGAATATCACTTGTTCCCCAGGAGTCTGCGTGCCATCTGGAAGAGCTGGGCTCTCATCCAGGGAGACCGAAATGGGAGTTTCCAGCCAAAAGAGAGCAGGAGGGCAGCAGCTCCTCTAAGTGAAAGACGCCGCACAAGTGCATGGCCTAGACCACCTTAGGTGATGCGAAGCATCCCACAGACCCCTCGCTGCTGCTGTGGGAACGTAAGTACCCATGACCCCACACTGCTGCGTTCCCCGGTGTGTCCCTGGACCACAGTCCGAGTGGTTATTGCCTCTTCTTTCCCACTAAGCTGCACTGGCCCAGTTGGGAGCGTGGTAACACAAGGCAGAATCCCCAGCAAACGAGTGGGACAGAGGCGCCGGTGTCTAAAACTTGAGTGTCTTCTTGGGACTACTAACAATAATTCCTTACTCCAAAGTCCAATTGTACACATTGTTTTCTCTTCCCTGCCACCTTTGCTCCCAATGAGCCTTCAGAAACACTTTCTGGGGAAATAGTCGTGAAAATACGTAGTGATGCAAGAGTTTATGAGTTTCTTTTTTTTTTTTTTGTGAAAACATTCTCATAAATAAAAAAGGTCACTTGCACAGATATTCAGAAAGACTGTATAGGAGGAATTACAAAGGTAGCCTGGAGGAAAATGCTATTTTTATTCAGGTAAACAGGTACAGGTATTTTTACAAACTGCACACAGCTGGCATTGTGCTTGTATATACATATACATATATACATGCTTGTGTATACATAGAGAGAAATAAAATAAAATGTACCAGTGCCAACCCTCAGGCACACCGAGGACCACTGTGTCAAAAACGTCCTCATGAAATGGAAAGCAAGGCTGGCGAGAACAACAGCAATACCTCCTGGTGAAGTTCCTGAATACAGAATGAAGGGTTTGGTTCCTTGGTTCCCATTTCTGATCACTGCTGTGGCAAAGCACTTTCTTCTTTTTTCTTTGTCTTTTTTTTTTTTTTTTTTTTTTTTTGGCCAGGGTTTCCTCAGAAATCTATGTCTATGCCCTTAAATAGACTGAAAACTCTTCTGAGCCAGGAGTCTCTCAAAATTGGCAACACCTACTATGATGAGGATTTGATTTCAGCCATTCCTCGGCTAAAATCAGTACCTCCTGAGCTACTGTCCTATATTCCTCAGACTTCTGGGAATGCAAGATAACTGGGGAGATATTTCTTCCTTTGGAAAGGCTGTTGGACCGAAGCTATAAGGAATGGTATATCCAGCAGTATTGCTTCTGTTTTCACGGGTACGTTGATGACAAAGCTTTGTTCTAATGAGAAACAAAATGACTTGATTGCAGCTGTCATGTCTACCAGCACGGGCACCCCGGGGCTGTCTGAGCTGAGAGAGAGAAAATCTGGGGGAGCCATCTGGGGAAGCGTTAGTACCATCTCCTGGGAGAGCCTGCGGGAGCCCCCTCTGAAACACCCCACAAACATCACTGGTAGCGGTGGACTCAGAGACGTGTCAAAAGCCACGTGCGATGGCCTGGAGGGCCTCCAGCTTCTCAGGACCCCAGTGGGTATATAAGACTTCACAGGGATTAAATAAGGAGCGCATTCTATCCCAGAAATGCACATGAAATAAAGATACTTGATAAAAATAATTTACAGCAGCACTGAAAATTTTTGTATATATGGTAAAAACCCGTTCCCAATCCAAATCAATCTCCCAAACTGAAGACCAACCGCAGTCAAAACTAATAACTAGAAGCAATTTATAAGGAAGTGAAAACATCATGAGAATAGGGGAATAAAATGTATTTTGAATAGAACAATATAACGTTATTGGCAACACAATGGCATACGCGCCTCTGGAGGTGTCATGCTGTCTTCTTTGATTAAAAGCTCGCTCAGAATTATGAGTATTAATTTAGGAAGACTGTTTATATCTTCAGTCTCTCTAGAATGTTATTAATTGGAGTATGTAAAATTAGGTCTTCAGAGCTCTTGCGAAACATTGTAAGCAGCAAATTTTTATGTGAAAGGATAAAGTAAGGATTTCAGAGGGTTTGGAAGAAGTAATTAGTTTCTATTACTTGCAAGTGTATTCATTTACAGGAAGGACTTCCCCACAGAAGTGGACATAGTTTTCTTTGTTTTTCTTTGGCAAATATTTCCTGAAGGGAAGATTAGCAAGGCACTCCAATTAATCCTACGGAAGAAACCGTCTCACTACTGTAAGCGACCTGAAAATCTGAACTAGCTGCGGTGGGTCCTTAGCCTTTATGACTTTAGCATCAATAATGAGACAAGCAGCGTCCAAAGGCAGGAGGTAGTTGAAAAAAATGTTGTCTACAACAATTTCCTTCCTACAGCTGGCTGTGGAGGTGAATTCCACTTTTAACTGACGGCAGGTAGGACAGACACATGCTTCTCTGATCATCTTTCCTTTAGTTACAGCACGGGATCCATGACGAGTTTTATTTCTGGGTCGTTGGTGATATGGGAACGGAGAAACGGTTTTACATTTATCACTCCTTTTAGGGTCTGAAATCAACATCCACCATCGCTTCTCTACCTTTTTTAATTGTGATCCAAACCCATCCTGCATATACGTCTTGATCATTTAAAGAGATATGTATCTGGGGCTCAAGGACAGAAAGAAAAAACAAAAAACATCGCATGGCTTATACCACGGAGCTGATGTGAAGTCATTTGGTCTGACCAGGCACCCCAACCTGGCCTGCAAGTTCTAAAAGGTGGAAGAACTTGCTGCTCAGAGTCATTAGGCAAATTAGTGAAGCTAATAAGTGTATTGCCTCTACCATGTAGCAGGTGAACACAGTTGGCATCTGATTAGATTTGTGACTACCTGAATTATGTGATTTCCCCCGCAGGGCTACAAAAGCAGGCAGCAAGGGAGTGTGATTGCCAGTGACAGACTGGGTCTAGGGAAGAGGAACCAGGTGAAAGAGGGAACTCAGGAGCTGCAGTTTCTAACTCAGTTTGCCTGATGTTTACGTTGGAGAGACTGGCCCCAGGCAGGTGAGAATATCCACCATTTGGAGGAACTTCTTAATTTGCAACAAAACCAGATTTCACAAGCGAAACTGCAAGACTTGATGAAGAAGAATAATATCCTTTTTTTCCCTTTTTTTTCCTGTTTGGATATTTAAATGTCTTTTTTTTTTTTTTTAAATCTGTTTATTTCTTAAATGAATGGCCTCTCATTTAAACTCTCAGAGATATTTAGTTATTATCTAATCTTTAATCCTCAGGGAGCAGCTTTCTCTACACAAGAGAATATAGGGATCCCCTCTGACCCTGTTGTCCACCATCCACAATGCCACCCATGAAAGCTGATGCATGGACCGCAGTCCTCCCTCCTCCTTCCTAAGTTTTATTTCAGGTCTTAATAAGACCTATGTAAATGTAAAGATGATTAAAGTTCCAGTCTAGGAATCAAAGAAGCATGCCACTGAAATAAGGGTGCTGTAAAAAGAAGTTGGGGTCATCTCGTAGTATAAGCACAATTAAATTATGCCCTAATTTTTACAGGACTCTCCTGTTGTAGGCTTAAGCTGTGAAGCTCTACAAGTCAATCAAAGCGATGGTATTTTCCCATTATCAGGTGCTACTCAGCGTGAATAAGGGTTAAAAGATTGAGACCCCAAATGTGCAGCTGATCCTGAGCAGAAAAGCAATGGATGGAAGGATGATGTATGCTCAACTTCTAGCTAAAGACATTACACTGAAAGTAAAGTAGCTCAGGGAGCGCCCATTGCCCAAATCCAATTTTCATACCAATGTGTTGCTGAGAGTACAAATTACTGAAAATTTGCCAATCCAAAGCTAATATTCAGAAAAGCCTTTCCAGTAAAAGTGAAAACAGCCTTTCAGTTAGCAGTGCTGCTCTTCCAATAAAGCATATCTGAAATAAAACCCACATAATTTCAATAAATAAAACACAAAGTAAAGATGGTTGTAAGAATACGGGTGAGAGGAATTGTGTTCTAAAGCTGAGCGCACGGAAAGCAACCCTTTTTGAATGCCTACTCCCCAGCTGAGTGGGAGGCAAAATAAATCTTCATGCATAGTCAAGGACCAATGGGGTTCTTGGTGGGAAGAAAGCCAGCTGGTTGAGTTTTACTAGTAGAAAGGGGAGAGGTGGGAAGGCTGTGGAACCATAAATCCCAGCAAAGCCTAAAGTGTGTCTGCTAAAGTGACTTTCACCCACCTAATAATTTTACTTCCAGGCATAAAATGACATGTTTACCTGCCTCCTTTTCTGCCAGATTCACCTCCGTATTTCTCGCCAGCCTTCGGTGCAGATCTCTCCTGAGGTCATAAACTTATTGCTTGTGTTATTTATTAGAGATTAGCTTTTTAAATGTGATCTCCCAACGCATAACTATCTAACTTCCCTGGGACGCGCGTGTGTGAATATTTCATTTACCCCCCCAGGAGAAAGCAGTTTGCTGGCACCATCTGGACGCTGAGCACGTCCCCCAGCCCCAACCAGAGTCTTTGCTGCAGGTAATAAATGATGCTACGAAAACAGTAATTTGTGCCTTTCTGCATTAATCCTTATAACTGAGGTGAACTGTAATCAGGTGGCTAGAGCAATTAATTCCAGTAATGAAAGAGCAAGAAGTCAGTGAATAAGAAAAAACAAGGTAGAGAAAGTTTGGATACACTACGTGTTTTCCAATCGTGAGAACTCGGTGGTTTACGTGTTAGAGACCTTACTTAAAGAATAAACAAAATATTCCTAAGGGGAAGACTGATGATGCATGGGGGCAGATTCGGAAGCCCCAGTGTGGGATCTCCCTGGTCTGGGACCTGTAGGCAAAGGTCTGTCGGAAAGGCTACTGGTGCTGCAGGGCAGGGAGATCAGCTGCGTAGTCCCCTGAGAGCCTTTCTAGAGCTATAACCTTATGTTGTATGATGATTAATTGTTTGAGGATATTTTAGGCTATATTTGAGATTTCATTCGTAGATCAGGAGTGGAAGGGTTGATCTAGGAATAGACCTTGAACCGGGAATATGGTTATAAAATAGACATTATCTAATAATTGAAAAAAAGACATATCTTGAAAGACAAATTCATTAAAATTCTGATTAAACCCAGTGGGTGCATATGCAAAAAAATGGCTTTGATGTGATTCAAACCTATAAATGTGATTTCTGCTTTTGCATATGCCTATTTCTTTGGCCAATTCAGGTGGGAATTCCAGAAAAGAGGAGTTGGTTCCATGCAGATGCTCCAGTACCAACACAGCCCGGCATTACCCAGCATGGCACTTGACTGAGCTGTTGTTAGACATGATATCTATACAAAAGGAGAGTTTGTTAGAAAACTGTATTTGGAAATCACAGAGTTCGATGCAAAAAGAAGCCTTATTTCTGTCTGGGCAGGTTGATTGCTGAGAGTGAATTTCATGCCTTATGAAACAGGAAAAATAATTTCTGCCTCAAGAACTACTCATAACCGTATATTATTTTGAATATCTTAATATTCTAGCTGACACATTTGATTCAAATAACTACAAACTTCTCTTTAATATGTTAGTTGATAATCTGACTGTTGGTAATTTGCAGCCGATGGAGGAAGACTGAATCAGCTTGCTTCAGAGGAAGACTGTTTCAAAACACGATTTGAAAGGTAACCTGGGATTTATAATCCCCAAATGGTCTCAGCTTTTGTTTTCAAGCAGATGGAAAGTGTTGTCAAATGACTGGCCTTATGTACGGAACCTGGGCCTGGGCTGGGGGGGAGACTGGATGCTTTCCTTCCCGTGCTATCAGGAAAAATAAAATCTCTGCGGACCACTGCAGTGCACATGTGCTGCCACCAGATTCACACAGATGCGATTGTCTGCAGTTCGGTAAACATTTTCTTTTGACGATGCCCCAGAAAGAGAATCTAGTTCACTCCCTCCAGGCTACGCAGAGCTAACTGGGATGGAAAAGAGTAAGCAAATAAGTGGAAAACAGCCAGCAGAGGCGAAAGGGCGGATGGCATCCCCGGCCCGCTAGGAAAGCAGAGAGCAATGCATTGCAAGAAAGGTTTTCCTCAAACTGCCAGAGCAGAGGGCAGCCAGCCGAGCTTGTTAACTGCACATTTGCTGATGAATAAATATTGTGCTTGTCATTTGAAGAGGTTATTTTTCCAAGGGAACGCTCTCTCCCCCAAACACAGCCCGGCAAACAGGGACAGAAATACCGTTAAACCCCTGCTGCTTGGACAGGGTGTACCAGGGCTCTGTGGCATTTGCTTCCTTCCCCACGCTAATTTGAAAGGACGTGATTTCAGTGTCGATGTGGCCGGGTATTCCTCTGCAATGTGCACTCAAGCGTTCAACCTTTCTGGTACAGTTTCAGTCATTTTACGATACCTCTATTATTAGCAATACCTGAGCAGAGCAAATAGAGCACATCCTTTTAGTGGAATTGTTTTTGCACTTAACCTATTGGTTTATTTATTTGCGAACACTCTGGCTGAAGGAACTTATTAAATAATAATGCTGGGATACAATCCTGAAAGGGCTGGCATAGCGTGTTCTTAAAAATCTGACAGCATTGCCACGCTGCCATAAATTCAACTCCAGCTTTGCAATGGATTTAAAAAAAAAAAAAACAACAAACAACGTGTGCTTTTATATGGGTTGCATTCCCAGTTTGGTGGGTTTCGGTTTCTTCTTTGTAATTTTTCTTATGGTCTTGCTCAGCGTGGTAGACCTGACTCATTTGATAACTGCTCAAAGAAATTAAAATAAGACTGGAGTTCTGTGGCGTCCCTAAACAGCCAGGGAGCGTGGGAGGAGGGCAAGGCAGGGCGGGGGTATGCCAGCGCTGGGGAGGGGTTTTTTCAGCTATTTTCTTCCCTGTGCGTTGGCAGATCTGCACATGGCAGTGCACACCCAGAAGAGAGAAGCTCTGCAAACCCCGTGCCTGGCGATGGGCACCCCGGGGCCACGTTTGGGGAAGGTGCAAGGGGCTTCAGCCGATGGTGGTGGGGGGGAAGCCAACTCGTCTGCAATACAAGAAGCACTCAAGACCACAGAGATCTGTCCCTAAGGGACTGGTGCAGCTTCGCCCTGCACCGGCTCGCTGCTGCTGGGTGCCGCAACCATTTCCAGGAGGGTTGGCATCACCTTGGTAACTCAGCAAGAGGCTTCTCTTTGCAAAAATTACCATCTTTATCCTCTTCTGCCAGTACAATTTCAAACTATGGGAGCAATTTGGGCACCCGAAATAAGCGCTTGTGCTATTTCACACCTTCTATGCTGTCTCTGTTGGCCCCCGAGCTGCCCCGCGCCGCCACCACCAGTCCCAAAGGAGGTCTCAGACACCCTGAGGTGCAGGAACAGCACTAGATGCCTATGTCTGAGGTTATTAAATGTGCTCTGGCAACCTTGTTTGTACACAAGAAAAACTGGAATTAAGTAAAAGTATAAGAGAGAAAAACAAGATAGGCGCCACTGAGCCTTTCTTAGGGTAGGCATGAAAGTCAAAACCTTTCACCACTCTGGCGTAAGGGCCCGTTTACTGAGATGTCCCCGGCAATTAGCAGCCTTTCCTGCTTGCTCTGAAGCTCTGGCAGGCGGCTGACATGAGAGCTCCTCCGGTCGGGGTGATTTCCTGACGCTTATGGCTTTTTTCCAGCGCTGCCTTTGTATGACAGCTCAGCGCTCTGAGCACTTTTCCTTGATGATCTTAGTGATATTAATTTCCCCAACTTAAAGAGAAGCGAGGGGCTGGGAGAACCAAGGCAAGAAGCTTCTCTCTTCAACGTTAAAGCTCTTCGCTTTCCCACGTGGCTTTCTCTAAACCCAGCAGCGTTTGCTGCCTCTATCAGGGGCTGGCTTAGAATACCTGTGCTCAGATAACGTGTCGTACCTTTCTGTCCCGAACCGGGCTCTCTACGTGAAATGAAGCCGTTGCCTGTGACGTTTTCCCAGCGGCAGCGCCCGCTTCTCCGTCAGCGGCGGGGAGCTCCGGGAGCAGCCCCTGCCCAGCTCAGCGCCCCGGCGTTTCTCACGGCGCCCGCAATGGGACCGACCTCAACCAGCCGCCACCTTTCACGGGTGAAAAATCTGTCGTTGCTCCCTTTGGTTAGGTTGGGGTTTTTGCTGGAGGTTAATGCACCCCAAATTTGTTATGTTTCAGTGGGATTTGAGTGTCTGCTTCCCTTCAGCTCCTCTGACAGTCCTCTCCTCTGTTCCTACAGCAGCCAGCTCTCGGCAGCTGTAAGCCTTTCATCTAACTCAGCAATTAACTCACTATTAGCACGATTTCCCATAAGATTTCATCCTGCATCAAGCTCCTGACGGAAAACAGTATGATAATACTTTATAACTTTGTATGTGCTTTATAAGACTTGCTGCCAAGATAAAATGATTCACGGCTTCTTTGGACTATCTCACCCTTCTGTAGCACATATAATAAAGTTATTATGGAAGTCTTTAAAATAGGAGCATGTCTGTTCAAAATATGTTTGCAAATAAGCAGACCTTATGAACAAAATAAGTCTTGTGCATCAGTTTCTAGCCTTGGAGATTTAAAGCTTTGCTTAGAGCTTGTTAATCATAGAATCATAGAATGGTTTAGGTTGGAAGGGACCATAAAGATCATCAAGTCCCAACCCCCCCGCCCTGGGCAGGGACACCTCCCCCCAGCCCAGGTTGCTCCAAGCCCTGTCCAACCTGGCCTTGAACACCTCCAGGGATGGGGCAGCAACAGCTTCTCTGGGCAATCTGTGCCGGGGGCTCACCACCCTCAGAGTGAAAAATTTCTTCCTAATATCATCTCATCTAAATCTATCCTCTTGCATTTTCAAGCCATTGCTCCTTGTCCTATCGCTCCATGCCCTTGTAAAAAGTTGTTCCCCAACTCTCCTGTAGCCCCTTTAGGTACTGCAAGACCGTTATGAGGTCTCCGCGGAGCCTTCTCTTCTCCAGGCTGAACAGCCCCAACTCTCAGCCTGTCCTCCCAGCAGAGGGACTCCAGCCCTCGGATCATCTTTGTGGCCTTCCTCTGGCCCTGCTCCAACAGGTCCATGTCTTTCCTGTGTTTGGGGCTCCAGAGCTGGACACAGTACTCCAGGTGAGGTCTCACCAGAGCAGAGTAGAGGGGCAGAATCACCTCCCTCACCCTGCTGGCCACACTTCTAATATACCTCTCCAAAATACCTCAGCTGCCTGGCTGCAGGTTGACTTTGCCAAAGCTCTCCCACAGACGATGACCACATTTTGGGTGCTTTGCTGGGGGTGTAGGAGGCAGAGCTGAAAATCAAGCGAGAAGCAACAGCCATGAAATGCGCTGTTGATGAACCGATCTGCCGCCCGCTCCTACCGCCAGCCCCGCTTGCTGGTGTGCAGCCCTCAGGGTTTCTCCAGAGTGCTCCCAAAGAGAAGAAATTCAGGCGGGGAAAAGCAAAGCCATCCTCTCATGCCTCCCTGTACCCTTCCCTTGGCACCAGGCATATTTACTGCTGCTGCACTTCATGTGAGACACCAATCGGGCAGTAGCTAGGCTTGGGTTTGAAAATGAGATCCTCTCCCTGCCGTTCCACCACCCCTGCACATGGGCTGTTTTCGCCCTGATGAGCGTTGCTTTAGTATCACCTGTGGGTCTTTTCAACACAGAAAACAAAAGGAACGTCACGGCTTGCTGAGAGGGGTCAGCAGTGAAAGCCCACCAGCTTACACTCTGCTCTCCCAACTTACTTCTACAATCAACGTGTTGGGTCTTTGCCCCCAGGCTCCTCATCAGCTGGGACCAATTCTTATGTGCGTGTGGGAAACTTCCTTCTCCCTTCCAGTATCCAGACCTCATAGTTTATGTACTTTTCTTTAATGACCATCACCTGTCCCAAGGATGATCACCTGTCTTGGCCGGAGCTGGGCAACCCACTTGCCTTCAGCGCCTACGCTGGCTCTTCCAGGTCACCTCGGGGTGTCGGTGTTACAGGGGCAGTGCACAGTGGGGTGGGAAAGGATAGCATGAATGGAGCTAAGCCCTGGTCAGGGTTTTGTTGTCAGTAAAGCACTGAACTCAGGCCGTGAACCCACCTGATGCATTGAGTGAAAAACAACTATTCTCATGTAGTCATTGTAGGAGAGAATTACCCACTGAAATCACGTGACAGTGAGAGTGGTTTTCATGGCTTTCACTGGGATATTATCTGGATTTGATGATCAAACGATCCTGACATAGTTGATCTTGCTCACTGAAGTCTGTGGCTCACCACAAATGTGAACAGCAGATCATGGCCTCTTTCTCCATTGTTTCTGTACGTATTCTTGAAGGACTGAGGACAAGAAGCGGGGGCTTTGTAAGCCACTGCTAAGGTCAGGCCAAAAAGGACTTTTCCATCCCTGGTGTGAGTTAGACCAGCCTGGCAGAAGAGTTTCCTCCAGTTTTGTGCTCTCTCTCCATAACCAAGTCTGTCGCACAAGAATGCGGAGCTAATAAACACCAAGCGGGATGAGTTTGGAAGGGGACAAATGCCTGCCCTTGGCGAAAGCCAACAGCACCCATCCAAAATCTCTGTAGGCATCTTACTTCAGCTGGTGGTATCTCGCTGTACTGACGTGTGTCTCCCCTCTGTCTCCCCTCCGAAATGCAGAGCCGGCATCTGTGCGGCGGGGCTGGAGGCAGCGTTTGCCCTGGGGGGGTGCCGGGGACAGGGCTTGCCCTTGCCCAGCGCCAGACAGGGTCGCATCCAGCACCGCTTCCCACGCACCACCTGAAAAGGCTCCTAGTTTGCCTCACTGGCAGAAGAGCCTTTAGCAAATCTTCAAAAGTTGGTGACAGCAAGATGGGCTGTTAGCTGAGAGGTTTTCTCACGGTTATTCTTGCCCTGCTCTCCATTAACACTCCTCCCTCCTGGCGCAGGGTTAAGAATTCCTTCGTACGAGTTGACATTTTCCAATCTTCGTAAGTCGCTCCCTGTAGGCAGAATGCCACGAAGAGTCAGATTTCCTCCCTAAAGTGACTTGTCACCGAAAGAGCAATAAGGGCAACAGGCAGCCAAGAGACTTACCACTTACAATTACCACATCTTCCCTCCAATTTCTATATCTAAAGCCGTCTGCATCAATCTAGATCTCTCTGACTTGCTCTCTCCCAAGGTTTCCCATGATAGCCATCCCTATTGCACCGCAAATGTTTTCAGCCACAGGTAGCAGCTAATAACTAAAAAGGTATTTCTGCCCAGTACATCATATATTTATACTAAATACACAGGACATATTTTGCTTGTATCGAGTGATCTTACTTGATGGCATATAATACCTGTTCTTTGCTGTGCTGAACTGTTGCCCTCGTGTGCTGTATTACAGGAGAGGACGCAACGCTGAGTGCAGCGCAGTGTTTTCCTAATGCTTTCCCACTTCTTGGAAATAACCTGCAGGCATTACAAAGATGCTGACCTCAAGGCTGTTTCACGCGCACACTTTAAAGTGACTTCAGCAGCGTTTTTTGTGTTTTACACTGCAGTAGCTGAGACCAAAAAGAGGCTTTTGCTCTTCTGAGGGTGGAAGGAAGCAAGAGCATCCTTCCACGTGGGAAAAAAGAGTATGAGGAGGACCTGACATGCAGCGGCGTTCCTCTGCCATGAGCAGCAAACCCAATGCCTCCACAGAGCAGCAGGTTGAGCAAACCAATGTCTTTACAATGCTTGCCATGCAAGAAAACCCCTGCCCATCTCCAGGAGGCTGAAGAAGAGCCTAACAGCACCAATTTCTGCAGTTTGGGCAGTGTGATGCTGACCTTCAGGGGTGCTCCTGCCTGGGCATCGCATAGCTTTGGCTCTACTTTGCTCGCTGCAGCGATACCTGCTCAGGTCTGTGGTCAGTCGGTGAAGTCCATGCCTGGTGGCTGGTGCACTGCCTGGGCACATCGCTTAATCTTTTCCAGGGAGGACAGTTTTTGAATTCTGCCGAACTCATATTCTGAGACAATTCTGGGTTTACTGGGTACTACTGCATTCCTGAAGCCTTTGAGAGTTACCACATTTGAGGCTCATTTAATCTGCATATTTGTATTTGTAGTAATGTATTAGGTCGACTGTTATTGTCATTCCAGATATACACTGTATTTTCATATATGTACCCAGCTGCTACATGCCATCTGATGTTACACCAGGATCTTTACCCTCCTTATCTTTAAGGTTTCTATTTATTCCTTAGCACATTTTAGGGGACTGTAAAAAAAAAAAAAAAAAAGAAAAAAAAAAGGATGACAAGATGACAAGGCAGTTATCAAGTACAACAAACCACAGGAAGCAAATTCAGTCTTTCCCTGATTTTTATTTAGATTTATTTTATAACGATAAAGTGAGAGGTTACTGTTATTTAGAACATTGAGTTGGCCTTATCCAGATTTTTTGGTATAGGCATTCATGCAGTTACATTTATTTAATGTGCCAAAAAAACTTGTAAAATTGCTCTTTGATGTCATGTAGAGTATCGGCAACACATTTTAGAACAGCAACAATACAAATTCTTTTCCTGTGTTACTTTTGCAATAAACAAAAAAATCAAAAATGATTGAAATATTTATTCTAACAGATCAGCTACAACAGTTGTTTTAAGAAACCAGGAGAGCAACCTTCAGTCCTTCTAACCCATCTCAAGGGTTAGAAGGAATAAGGGGCTAGCTAAGAATTGATCTGCAATTTCACTTATTTGCCTAAAATTTTCATGTACTTAGCTGAAGTGATCAAGATATCAGTCCTAAATTCTTCCACAATTTGCTTCTAGAGCTGAAAAATACCTGGAGAGTATACAAAGGACACCAAACCCTATGGGTGTTTAAGATGAGTTACACTGGATGTAAAAGCTTTAACATAATAATCTTTCAGGCTATGGAAGCCAAGACAGACATAGCAGAGAGGAGATACATAGGCAAAATAAAGAAAAAAAATAAATTACACCAGGCGGTGCCCCGGGGTGCTGGTTGAGTGTTTTTGCATTCCTTTTGAATTTTTTTCCTTTTTAAGTAAAAGGCGCTTCTTTTCTCCGACACCCCCCCCCCCCGAATCCAAACAGGGCAGTATTCTTTAGAGGACCTCATGTCAAGGAAAAGGAAAAAGCCGAGAAGAATGGAAAATCTTCAGTGAGAGAAGCTGAGCGAGACAAAACCACGCAAGGACTGTGAAATCCGACCATGCCTCACAGCCCCACAAAATCAGCTCCGCTTGCAGCTCCTCCCGCCACCGCCGGTTCCCGCGGTGGCTTTTGCAGCACGTAACGGTGGAGCGAGGACACCTAATTTGTGACAGAGCGGTGAGCTCTGTGACAAATAGAACATTGCCAGGATTTGCTAGTTCTGCTTTACAAGTTGAAAGCTTAAACAGGAATAGAAATGCGTATGGGGACGAGGAATGCGCAAAAGCCTTAAGGGAGACCCGAACAAGGGAACGGGAGGAAGAGCTTTGAAAGGACTGAGAGGTCCTCAAGGGATGGGGAAAGTGGGGAGTTGGTGTTCATGGGGGTGTAAAGTTACTCACATTATTCCCAAATTTGAGAAAATCTAAATACTGAGCATCAGGTTTAAACCAATGCCCATCAGGGTACAGATCAAAGGCTCAAAGCAGTCCGTGGGACGTTTTCCGTGGGCTCGCGGGGCAGCAGGACCAGGCTCGTCATCTGAATAAGTTCACAGTGCAGAACAGTAAGGTCCGTCATGCCGTAGAGTCTCTTTTTTCTTCCATCTATTATTTTATTGCTGTGAAAAACGGCTGTGATACTTCAGATAAAATTGCACATTTCAACAGGTATTTAGTGGATCGTGTAGATTATCGTACTATGTAGTGGAGTATCCACAGAAGCGGGAAGCACTCACAAATATTATTCTTCGGTACTATAAAAGCCTAGAATATTTTAAGCTCACATACTCTTCTGTACTGAATTAATCCTTCAATACAAATTGGTGGGTAACGCTGACAACTAGCTACTTCAACTCTTTTATTTCCTTCAATTTAGACAGTTAAATATAGGTACAAAGTTAGATAATTACACTCCAATTGGGAGATGTACTATAAACAAATGAGATACAGTGTCTAAATTGATTAGTAAATCTGCATAAAGCTTTCTTTAAATGCAAAATATTTTTTTCATTACTGTGCAATTATTCATTAAACGCCATCTGTTAAGAGTCAAGTTAATAAAACGTGAAAAAGTGTAGGATAACAACCACAGTCAGCTCATTTCAAAAGAATTTTCTTGAAAGGGTTCTCTGGAAATAAATACATTTTATTTGAGCCGGTGAAACTTGTCACGCAGATCTGAGGAGGAGAGAGGATAATGTTTGCTGAGGGTTTTGTTGTGAAAACAAAACCATTTCCATTTCCAAATGCCATTTTCGTGTTGGTTTTTGAGCATCAAACACAACATTTTACCCAAACTCTCCTAAAGCACAGTGGTATTTAAGCTTTTAGCGAGTTTATAGGAAAGCAAAACGCACCGCTGCTTTTCTGTGTGAAAAAAATTCCCTGACTTTCACTGCCAATTATTTCTCCTTCTAATTTTAAAAGCGAACTTAATTGGATTCAATACATGTGACTGACTGCTTTTTCCGTGTGGAATAGGACCACAGAGAGGTTTGACAGAGCACAGAGATGCCGCCCTTAGAAATCCTCTCGTTAGCTGATGAGGTAGGAAGGCGCGAGGGTGCGTCGCTCACACAGAGGAACTCGTATCCGTGCATTTGGACGCTTTGAGTAGCAGAATCCTTTAGGCAAGGGGCATGCCTGCTCCTCCGCTGCGGGGGGAGGCTGCAGCTGGGGGCACCGAAAGCTTCCTGCTCTGGTCGTTCAGCAGAAACGTCGCAGAAACGGGAATGATCTGGATTGCCTGCCCCTTCCCGAGGCTCCGCGGTCACCTCCCCACTGCTGCTCTGGCATCTGTGTCAGCCGGTGCCACTTTCCGCAGGAAAGCCAGGAGTTTGGGACGCGGTTAATCCAGCCGCATTTTTCAGCCTGCCTGCCAGTTAAGCAGCGAGGGTTGCCATACATAAACATTTTTTCGGAAATCTGATATTATTCCCTACTGCCAATTAGGTTTAGCGTAAGCATTTTTTCCCAGCTCTTTTTTCCACCCTGTGGAAAAGCCTGATGTTTTTCTTCCTAAGTCCAGCTGAAAAGCCGGCGAGCTGAGCGATTTGCGGAGTGGAAAGTTGAAAAAAAGCACGGTTACGGCAAAACATTTGGTTTTAACTTTTTAAATGGAAGCAAAAGGTTTGCGTGTGCCCGAGTCGAAGTGTTTAATTTGGATTTGTTGAGATAAATCAAAACTCTGCGCTGCAGTCTGGTTTGACACAAGAGGTCCACAACATCTGGATGTTGTTCGCGCGGACCCATGGTGGTTCACAGACACCAAGCTGATTTCACTGTGCTTACTCCTCCTCAGGTCCAGGAAATAAACCATATTAAAACTCAGTTTTGTGATGTTACTCTCCCTAGCAAGTTATGGCAGCCACAAGGAAAGGGCAGAGGCGCAGGAAGGAGGTGAGTCGCTTTGCGTTGTTGATAAGAGAAGAACCGGTGGTTTTTAAACCAGTCTGTTTGCTAAGCTCATATTACACTGAAGATGACATTGAGGACTTCTACCCCATTTTGAACCATTTGCCGTGCCTTCCTGAGCCTTTTTTATTCTCCAGAACCGGAAAACTTTCCTTGCATGTCTGTATTGCACAAACCACTTGGGTGTGTATCAACCCTTATCCAAAATGCTCTTTGAAATACCACTCTTATTGAATTCTAATGGCAGTCTATGCCTACACAGTTTATTAAATATTGAATGATTACCTCAGTTACAGAGTATCTTGAGGCTGATAAATTTCAGATAAGAAGCTGAATAAAATACATGTTTATAATTAATCTAACTAAATTAACTCTAATGCTTGTAACATATCCAGTCTTATTGTGCTTAAAATCACAACTAGAACAACAAGAATCACACAAATATAAAACTCTGATAATGAAATACTTGTTTAGGAAGCTTGTTCATGTTTATGAAGAGAAACCAATTTTTTTTAAGAATTAGAGTACTACAGAAATCCATGACTCTACATAAATTCAGGCTGTTGGGGCAACAAATAAACTAGAAGCACGAGAACACAACTGCTTCCTTTCTGAAATGTGGTAAGCCGTATTTCACAGAATATAGGAACAATGTTCTTTCCTTTGGGCATTTCTTAGGAATAAGAGATCAATTCCTTAAAAGGGGTCTCAGCCTAGCCTTCAAATTCGGGTTGGTCTTTACTTGCATATCCCTGAATGCATTTACTCAGCTAAGATGTAGAGCATCTCGTCAAGTTCCATTTTTGCTCTCTTTTTGAGGGATGTGGTTGATGACCGTTGGTTGCCCCAGCTCCAGAGGCACGAATTTCTCTCCTACTCCAGACTCAAAACAAAGATAAACAACCACATAGTGATGAATGGTTACTTGGGTAGCAAAGGTATACCAGAAAGAAACCATCATGTCCAACTATGTGAGCTCATCAGGGGACTTCTGCAATCAGGATAGCCTTGGCTTATTGTGGCCTAATGTGATTTAAAATAGGCTGGATTAAGAATAATCTCAGATGGTTGTGGTGATCCGGTGGCCCAAGTGCTATAATTACACTTTGTACAGGGTAGAGCATAATAATGGGACACATCTTATTTTGAGCTTGCACAACATACACTGTGGATTGCAAGGACCCAGGAGAAGTGAGCTGAGATGCGCACGCATAATTTTCCCCTGGAAAATGAAAAGATTGAGGGATATGCACAGACACATGTTGAAGATTTTCAATTATCAACAAGTAACGTAAAAATTGATTGAAGAAAACCCTTCAGGCTGGCAGACACTTTTCTGAGAAAGACGTGGTGGAAGTTGGTGAAGACTTTAAATCAGGCACTTACAGGGAGTAGTTGTCACTCATCTTTCCTTTCAATCCCGTCAAGAGACAATAGTGGTGCAGGAGTCCAGTGCAGAGAAATGTCTCTAGGGCTCTGGAAAGTGTGACAACCTGTTAATGTTTCGGGCTTTTGCACCTCAGTGAAGACCCACCCTTATACCCGTAAGCAGATATTTTGTATGGCTTCTACCTTATTTCCCTTTACAGCAAATTACTTTTATCTGCTGTTCAGCTATTTTCTGGTCAATCACATCATAAACTATCCAGTAACAAACTATTTTTACAGTTCCATGCAGAATTGATTACTCCATGTGCTGTTTTGTCTCCTTTAGGATGGCTGGGGTCATACATACCTTGGTGCCCTGTGATACCTTATACCAGCAAAGGTCACAGGATGCTCATCCTTGAGCTCATTGATGCTCTGTTGGGCTCTCAGCTCTATCCAGACCTGCTCTACTTTGTCTTTAGCAAGAAGCATAAATACAGTGCTTGTGCTGATCAGAGAGATCATACACTGTACACTGTCAGTGTATAAAAGACAGCATCGCACAACTACATAAATCTGAAACGCGAACATCTCTCTAGTGCTTAACATCAATCATAGCTTTTCAGCCTTTTTTTCACGAATGATTGACTGGTTGCGAACTCACTGTTGGGTTCACTTTTTCATTTTATTTGGTATAAATATACCTAATGGTCATGCTTATAGTTTCATGACTGGGTGCATCGTCTGCCAGTTTGGGAAGTTCTCACAAGTAGCTTTTCTCAGGTAACACAGGAAGGCAATCAAACACAGTCATTTTTCCCTCTTTGTTGAAAAGCTTAACAAGGGTTAATTAAAAGCCCTCAGAGTCTTTCCACTAGTCTTTCTACTAACTTCAGCAAACTTAGCATCAGGCCTTAAATACCATATGTCATAGGGATGGAGGTCTAAAGAGAGTCATGAACAGAGAACAGAAGTGACATGAATGAGAAATAATGCTGATTGTGGAAGAAAGAATGACCCAGAATATCCAAACCCCAGTAGACTTGTGTCTTGACGCTTCTTACCCATGCTGCAAATAACAACAAGACACATAAGTAACAGTCTTTTCTATCTAACCTTGCCAGAATTGCTCAAGAAATATCTTTTGGGGGGATTAGCTGTTCCCGAACAGTTTCTTCAGTGTAGTAGTTGAGAAACTTTTTTTTCTCGTCATGTCTTTCTCACTTATAAGATTTTTCTTTGGAAAAAACCCCAACCTTAACTTAGAAACCGTAGTTTTTCAGACCCTATGAGCAAACACCGGATTCTGCTTGTCCCTTTTATCCTGCTGTATTGAGGAAACAAGTAATGCTGCCACACTCTTCTGGAACTAAATGCTCAGTGCTAACAGACTCAGCAAACGAGGGAGGCACAGCTTTAGACAGAAGAGAACAAGGATGCTGCCCTTGTTAAAAAAAAACAACCCAACCAAACTCTTTCAACATACGTTCAGTAAATCACTGAAGGAGAACTTAATAATGAGGGCTTCACGGAATCACGGAATTTTCAGTTGGAAGGGACCTCTAGAGATCATCTAGTCCCACTCCCCTGCCAAAGCAGCATTGCCCAGAGCACATCACTCAGGACTGCATCCAGGCGGGTCTTGAACATCTCCAGAGAAGGGGACTCCACCCCCTCCCTGGGCAGCCTGTGCCGGTGCTCTGTCACCCTCACCGTAAAGAAGTGTTTCCGTGTATTTGAACGGAACTTCCTGTGTTCTAACTTGTGCCCATTGCCCCTCGTCCTGTCACTGGGAACCATTGAAAAGAGCCTGGCTCCATCCTCCTTCAACCCACCCTTTAGATACTTGTACGCCATAATAAGGTCTCCCCTCAGCCTTCTCTTCTCCAGGCTAAAGAGTCCCAGCGCTCTCAGCCTTTCCTCATAAGGGAGATGCTCCAAGCCCTTAATCATCTTAGTTGCCCTTCGCTGGACTCGCTCCAGCAGTTCCCTGTCCCTCTTGAACTGGGGAGCCCAAAACTGGACACAGTATTCCAGTTGTGGCCTCACCAGTGCCGAGTAGAGGGGGAGAATGACCTCCTTCGACCTACTGGCCACACTCTTCCCTATGCAGCCCAGGATTCCACTGGCCTTTTTGGCAACAAGGCTTTTTGGCTTCCTCTGTTAGAGACAGCAGCAGATAAATAGGACGATTTCTGCAGCTGCAGAGCCCGGTTGCAGTCAGGAGAGATCTCAAGTCATCCAAGTATGTAGCTACCACATATTTTGCTAGCATGGTTGCGAGTTTGAGCAGATCATTGCTTTTGTAAAGTATGTCAAAATTCCCAATTCCCATTTTTCAAAGCCCATACCCACCTATATCTACAGGCGCTCACATAAACCCATTCCTTCTTAGAATTCATGCTCCTTCAATACACATATAGGTCAAATCCCTCTCTTAGTGTGTCTTGGAGCTAATATGATACATCTGATCCAGGAGCTACTGAAACGATATATTCTGTGTTATTCTGATAATCAGATTATCAGAAAATGCCTCCTTGGATTTCTACGTGCAAAATATAGCATCTTGCAGTGGGGCAATAAAAATAGAGGAAATGAGACATAGCACTTTGCTACCAGAATCTCTTAAAAGAGTTAAATTTCAGTCTGGATAATGTATCACCTCTTAGAATTTTTATTGCAGGTCCTGTGCTTTTTTCACCCACGTTATAATACAGCTTTGTATGGTGAAAGTCATCTAAAGTAGTGCTTAATAAAGTTGCACAGCAAGTAATTTTATCCATTGGTGGATAAAGGTAATATCCTGGAATATTCATGGATATTATCTGTATCTCCATCTGTCTATCTGTCTATCTATCTATCTAAAGTAATTTGCCGAGAAAGATTACAGAAGCAAGGGTTATTATCATGCTCAGGAAAGAAAAAGCTGTAGTTCTATTAGGAAAGAGAGAAGTATAAGAAGAATGAACAAGATCACAAATCCATTGTAATCCACTGTCATTGCATGTTTGTGTTTGCAGCGCTATAAACTTGTGCCATCGCTTTCATTACAGACCCATATTTTCAGTGATGCATGTCTTGTCAGAAAAAATTATTTTAAAGCTGAGATTTAGCAGCGCAGTCCTCATCCTGTGAGGTTTATAAAGAAAAAAAGAATCCCAAATCACACTTCAAAGTAAAAATATTGATTTGAGGTGATTCGTGACTCTGTGGGCAAATATGAGCTTTTATCCCGTTTTGAGAAGACTGGAACTACATGGCTTGGATGTCCCCGGTCCTAAGGGAAGTGGGGTGCTCTAGGATTACACTTTCAATTCGTTAGACCGAGCGTGCTGCTTTGCTTGTTGACAATGCACCTGAGTTTGCTTCAGCATTGCTTTATCATTTCTGCCAGTTGCAATAGCCCATCAAGGCTTTTTTTAAAGCAGTTTTTTCTTGCCCCTTAGACTGGCAAAATCTTATGAGATTTCCTTCTGGAAATCATGTCAGGAACCACATGGAATTCGTGGGCAGAAATCTTCCAGCCTTTTGGAATGGAAGATTCAGATTTTTCCACCCTTTCAGTCACCTTGTCATCTTCGAGTAATAGATAGGGAAATAATTCACGCAGATGTGAATAGAGGTTGGTGTGAATGAAGGTTGGTACCACACTCTCCAGCTGATTTACGTTAGAAGCGAGGAAGGAGACAGGCTGAGTGCCTCTAACGTGGCAGCAGACTGCAAGCTGTGACATCTAGGATGGCTTCAGGCAGGTTCTTTGCTCTTGGACTGCCCCACGGTGACTGTGTGGGCATGGGAGTTGAACCCAGAGCATTGCTATGGTGCCCTCAGCCATGGCACGACCTCCCCAGGCCAAAGACAACTGTACAGTCATTGTACATATTCCCATACCGCCGTTTGCATATATGACACGCACACAAATACTCTCAATTTTCCTCTCATAGTTCTTAAATCATTAAGCAGAATTTAAACCAGTAGCTGAATTCCCTATCTGCTAAGCAGACAGGTATTACTAAACAGGATCTTCTGGCCTGACAAGTGGATTAAGAGGACTAAAATGCACGTTGTATATATGAAACAGGCCTTCCCGCTGTGCACACCATATCCTGCTCCCAGGGCGGGTCCCTTTCTCCTTTGGCAGCCCAAAAATCTGCTCTGTCAGGCAGCTGTTGGCCTCCACCAAGCAAGGAGGACGTGTTAGGGTCACGACCAGGAGAAGAGGCCACAGCTGGAACAATAATACTTGAGGGATTTTGAGTGCTAGAATGGTCTCCTTGAAACCATAACTGAGGCCTTTAGCTGGTCTTGAGAGCGAGTCCTTCAGTGCCAGGAGCCAGAGTGCAGGCTTTCTCATACATCCTAAAGCACATACTCCTCTTTCACCTCAAACGTTCAGCATCAGAACCACTTCTGGCCAAAGCTGCCTCAAAATCCAGACAGCACGTGTCTGCACGTGCCACTTTATGGAGCACTTGAGATCTCGTCTGAGTTCTTCCAAGGTGTTTCCAACATCACCGTGTACTGATCACCACTGCCAGGATCCTCCAGAGCACGAGCGTGGCCAGCAAGGTGAAGGTGGCTCTTAAGAAAAAATATCTTGCTGACAGCGTGCAGACAAGAATCAGTGCAGACATCCTCTTGTCTAAGAGACTTAACGTGCAATTTGGTAGCTAGATGTGAAACGCTGTTTCGAAAGGTTTTTTATCTGAAAGGGGTCAGTGACACTTGAGTCTCTGCCCTGCCAATGTTTGTTAGAGGTTTTCCTGAGGAGCAGGCATGCAGTTTATACTGATTGGATTGAATTTTTCATTCTCTACACGTGCTCTCCAATATAACTCATTGTAATGCTCTTTCCTTCCCTTAAGATAACACCGAAGAAAAGATGGACTGTCAGATGGTAAAAAGGTCTACTGAGAAAAAAAATAAGGAAAGTATGAGTTTCAAGTTTTGGTTGTTTCCATCCACTAATTGCAAGAAAGGTTGGAAGAAAATAAGTTTAAAATCCACTGTGACCTTCATAGCTGTTGTCAAAGGGGGAAGAAACCCATGTACAGAGGGAAGAAATTATGAAACCCAAACCAGCAACGCTGCTTGCAAATAAGGAAATATTGCAGATGATATTTATTAAGACAACCTCTATTTCTCTGCATTTAGAGCCATTTTTGAAGACATTGTTTCAGTTTAAAGAAAATGTACTTAGAAGAGAAAAAAAGCTTCAGCATCATCTAGCTGCAGGGCTGCAGGGACACCACGTGTGTCTCCAGGTGTGGAGATATCCCTGGCTGCAGTGCTTCCTCACCTCCCGGGGTCCAGAGGTAGAGGATGAACAACTCCTTGAAGCTAATTTAATTATATCATCTTAAAATGAAAGGAGAATAAATATTTATATATATTTTTAGCAATAATTAGATATTTTTTTTTCTCTTACATAAGAGAAAACATCATTGTCAGGAGACTGAAAACACATTTTGAGCTTTCTGTCCAAATCCTTGGAGGGGTTCAGCTTTCCCACCAATAACGAAAGCGGGGACTTTCTGTGACAATGTAATCCATCTAAAACTTGCGATGAAGAGTGGAAGAACCTCAGCACTGTGAAAAGAAATCAGTCAGCAACTCCTTTAATTTTTCTTCCTTTATAGCTGCCAGATCAATGAGATACTCATGAATGCAGAGGAAATTCTTACATGAATACTGCTAAAGAATTACCATTTCCAGAGCTTGCCAAGAAAACGCAGGTGTTCCTCGAGCCCCGAGTAATAACAACCCAGGGCTCCTGGGTCTGGATGACAGGTATTCATGACAAAAGGAAGTAATCTTCCTGCGTGGGAGATAATTGCAGGTGATGTTTATTATGCCTAGGGTTGATAAAAATCAAATAGTGATTAAGGACATAGACAAAACTTCATCACTTTCTTCTTTTCTGCCTTATAATTAGATTTTTGCAGCTAGACTCTCAACTACCAGGTGAAATTTAATATAAGAAAAGTCAAAGATGTTCTAGAATATTATGATATAAAGCATATAACAGATCACTTCAGGGTCTCTGTCCTCACTTGCTCCCTCCACAAATCTGAAATCTTCCTGTGTGGTTGCTGCTTTCTTTTCTCATGGCTGCTCTGAACCTTTATCAGAAGGGTGTTTTAAAAAGGCAAATGGATTAGCTATTAGACATGGAAGTAATCTATATGAACGTGGGTTAAAGTAATTTTTTCCGTTGTAGGAAGGAACTCGAGACTGGTCACGAGAAGTCCTTGGTGAAAATAAACTGAAGCGGTCCCCGTTTGTTTACAGCTGATGATCGCACAGTATGACTGTGAACTGAGTAGTTTTCCAAATTATTCCATCAGTGGCTTGCTGATCTTGGAGGCCAGTTTGGCTCTGTATCTCAGCATGAGTTTTACATAAGTTTTCTTTCATTATCAGTAACCCACATGGAGTATGTTGACTGATAAGAACACAGGAGAAAGCAGCCAATACTTTCTGTTTCACTGTTTGGGTTTATTTTAAACATTTACTGCATTAAAAAAAAAAAAAAAAAAGGAGATGACAAGGCAGAGTTATAGTTGATTGAAAGGTTATGACTTTTTTTTAGAGGAGTTTTATCCACGTGCTCTACACTAGTGGAGAGATGAGGGATGTTGTCAACCTATTGAACATGGGCTGCAGTGGCAGCTACCTATCTTGGAAATATATTAAACTCTGTATCAAAACCAGACCTCAGTGCTCTTCTGGTTAAGCTACTTAATGAAAGGAAGACAAATTCTGGTGGATTTTTCCCGTATTGTAGGAGGAGAGTGACAGTATGTTGTTTTGGCTGTGCGTACTCTGTTAACTGGTTCTTTTTTAATGCGAGACTTAACGCTCAAAAAAGGTACAGGGATATGATGCCCTGTGTTTTGGTGGGAGTTCCCAAAATGGTTAGTGTTTTGAAGTTAGTCACTTACTGACCTCTCTCTTGGAAATTTAGCTCCTGTTTCTTCTCGTCTGGTAGCGTTAACCTGAAGAAAAGTTAACCAGTTTTTGCATTTGTCTTATTGCCTTGTTCTCATTCATCCCCTCTGTAAGCCTACTTCACTTCAAGACGAGCAGGAAAACAACACCTTATTACATATATGAATGCTTTGCCACTGATGTCACCAAGAGACGATTCAGATCATCCTTCGTTTTCTTGGCTGAAACCTAACCTACAAAGGCAGTATGGGTGGCTCAGCCATCCTCAGCCTTGGGTCGTGATGAAAACAGGAGGAAATAAAAAAAAAAAAAAAAAAGGTTTAAAGCTCTTCATGAAACGATTCATTATTTCCTGAGGAACAGAGTAGTCCTTCCAAAAAGCGCTAATACATTAAAAGCTTCCTTCTTCTTATGCAGTTTTGAAGAGGCGGTCTTTTAAACAGCCTGAGATATTATTAATCAATCAATAGCAGTATCTTTTATTGCCTATGCACGTAAATGATATCTTATAAGCTAAATGAAATTTAGCAGGATGAAATTAAAGAAATTTCTGCAATACAGTTACCCTATTTCTTAGCAGACACTAATCTCCAGGCAAGTTAAACTAATGCTTGGTCCGTAGCTTTCCGGTCCATGCACCCACACGTGCTGCGGTATGCGTTTGCCCACCAGAAATGCAGAGAGATCTTGCCTAACTCTGCAGCAATATTCCTGTCCAGCTTGGTACGCTAGTAGCACGTTTACCGCCTTGCATTTTCGTTTTGCTTAAATTCATTTACGGTCCCGCCGAGCGTTCTGACTTCTTGACTCCAGTACCTCTGCGAGCTCTCGTGGGTCAGAGACATCTCCCGCTGCCCCAGGCAGGCTGCGGCACCTGCGTATATCAGCTACAGGAGCTCGTTCACTCACCAATTAGTTTTGCATTTGTATTTTTCCTGGAACGTGCTCTGCTCTGGGCCTGAGCAGAGCCACCGCACGTGATTTGCAATAAAATGGCTGTTGTGTTTGCTCCCAGCTGTGGAAAGCAACCAGGGAACCAACCCACGGGGTATCTCAGAGATAGGGTCCTGTTCGGTGTCAATAAAGGATCATAGAAGTGGCTCTTCCACTTTATCGTGGTCTGAAAAAATTGATACAAACAAGAAGAATTTTTTTCAAACAAGGGCTGATGCTCCATCTCTCTTGATTATAAAGAAAATGCCAGTCCAGCTACAGTTGTGGTGGTTTCACACCACACAGTCTGTCTAAGAACCTGCTGGTTATGGTGGATGGTCAAATGATTGCTTTGAATTAACACAGAAACCAAGTACGGTTAGTGTTCACCTCCTTTTTGCCCTCTATTTTGATTTTAAAACCATGACTTAGATTCACAGGTTCTACCTAAAAACTTTTAAGCTAATAACATTCGAAGAGGAAAAAGCTGAACTGAAAGCAAGGGCATGCCGTACCTCATTAATTGTGCTTCCCAAACTACGGGGCTGGAAATAACATATCTATTTTAAAAAGGCTGCCTGGGCTTATCGAAGAGATTGCATAATTCCTTCATTACTGCGGTAAGCCAGTTAAAGCCATAATTAAAATTAGAATTCCAAAGTCCTTAAAGTTAACGGACCTGTAGAAAAACCTTCCAGTGAAAAGAAGCCTTATAAGAGCCTTATCAATATATAACAAATCCAAAGGAATCACAAACCCAGAAGAGTTGTTACAAGGAAATAACTTAAACCTTCAACAGACTGCTGTGCAATGAGTCTTTCAGTCTCTTAAAGGTCTATGAATTGAACCTTAACTTCCCTGAGCTGGAATGGCATTAACAAGTTTTCCAGTATATTTAGAATAATAAAGCAATTTAGTTGGAGAATTTGCAGGGCATGCACAATTAGTTGAGCTCTGAAGTTCACAATTCCAGCACAGCAAAGGGACCAAAGAAAGCTGCGTAAAAAATACATATGATCATGCAAATTAAAAATATTTTTGAACCCAAACTCTTCTGCCCAGCCTGAGGCAAAGATCCAAATATCCTCATTAATAAAGCAGACGTATTTGGTTAGATCATCCCCATATGTATAGTAACCTCCTCCCCTGCAGAACTTGTTAGAAAGGGCAGAAATGGTACCCTGCTCAATAGAAAAACAAGATGCAAAAATAACTTATTTCAATCACAAGATAACAATTTTAATAATGGACATTTCGTGCAAAGAAGTGAACAGATATGAACATCCATGTGAAATTACTGTACTAGAAGCAGTTATAAAAAATAAAATACTTAGCTAAGTGCTAAATGGGAGTTTATGAGAGTGTGCTCACGTATGACTTTTTATATAGAAACAGGCGCTGCCATCTACGTATCATTTTAAAAGCCTTCTGCTGCAAGCCTCTATTTTCGTCTTTGCTGAGTGAGAAGGAGCCAGCCCGGTCTAAAACAAGAGGAAATTGAAATACTGCACGTCTAAAAAGAGCGAATGTGACAAAAGTGATTTCTGCTCTGACATTTTGAAGAACTGCAGGGTAAAGAGCGCAAATTCTGCCTAGAAGAGTGTAGATGTGACAGGTATCCCTTCGTTATCCGACCATGGGATCAATATAAAATGTAGTATCTGGCAAATTGAGTCCTGCCTTTCCACCACAAACATCAGAAATGAATTTGTTTCGCCCGTCTTCAGACAGCCAAGAATATTTTGGGTCTCTTAATTAGTGAATGTCTTTCTTTTTCCTCTAAAATATATTCTCTGCTTTTCAAATAGCCAAAGCTTTTCCCGTGACAGTTTAAATCCCAGAGTGACTGTCACATCTTAGGTGGCCTTATGAGTAGTGCACTAGAGGCCACTCCTAAGCTTAATTACTTTCCCTGAATGAGCGAGCACCTTAGCGATTGCATTGCCTCCTCATTTGCATAGGGGTCTCCAAATCTTGTCAGGCGCTTTTGAAGTCACCTGCACAAGCCCAAACTTCTCAGGGCAAAGCTTTCCTCCAGCATACACGTGGCTGTAGCTAAGACAAAGTCCCTTCAGATCTTTTGGAGACCTCTAGCATGCCTACCGCAAATTAACCAAGATGATCACCAGTCTCTAAAGTTAATGAGCAAAGACAAAGAAAGGCACAGCTTGTGCCTTAAGCAGTCGTGAAG
Source organism: Vanellus vanellus (assembly GCF_965231255.1). Classification (NCBI taxonomy): domain Eukaryota; kingdom Metazoa; phylum Chordata; class Aves; order Charadriiformes; family Charadriidae; genus Vanellus; species Vanellus vanellus. The sequence goes on along the minus strand of NC_138912.1, from coordinate 5,098,799 downwards.
GCAAAGCCATCCCTGTTAGCTGTAAACCCGTGCTGGACCTCTGCCAGCCATGAGTCTGAAACGCAGCCCTACCTGAGCTCAGGTCTCTGCGCCAACTCGCAAGGCAGCTCCGCTTTCCCCAGGGACCGCGCCACATCCTCATGGCAAGCCTGGAAAAGGAAAGGACGTCGCCATCAGTTGTGACATCCGAGCTCTTGTCAAGACAGTCTCAATATTTGATAGAGTCCTCGTTACATCTCCTCATGGGAGAAGCTCTCATGGGTTCTCCTGGAGCCCCTTTTACACACACATCGGTTTGCTCTCATCCTCATGACAACAGTGACAGGAAAACATAAGAGTAACTCAGAACAATAATAACAGTTTTTTAAATTCAGGTGGTATTTGATTGACATGTTTTCATGTGAATAACATCAGAATAGCTATGCAGCTTGCAAATAATGATGGCATCATCTAAGTAGACTTTCAAATGCATTAATTCTTTTATCCCAATTTTCCAACAGCAATTCTCGTTCAGCTGGTGCAAGGACACTACTAGACAATGTTTCTATAGTTCCTGGAGGCTGGAAATCAGCCTTTCTAGAAACACCTTCCAGGGTTTGAGTCAGAAAGGGTGTTGTGATGTGCTGATTAATTCTAACCTCTGCAGACGTGTACACAAGAAGATGAATGGTCAAAGAGCTGATGGAAAAATTCATTCCCCCTCCCTCAAAGTGCTGATATTATTCTAAAAGCTGCAAAATTATGGATATACCAATTTAATTCTATTTTAAATGTTTTTTTTGTTTGTTTGTTTGATTGTAGTTTTTCAACTTATCTCAAAGAAAACAATGTTTATTTTCAAATTAGTTATTCTTTTATTTCATTTGCCTGTAAGAAAGAGGCGAGGGAAAAAAAAAAACAGGTTGAGAATAAAAAAAAAATCAGAAAACAAAACTAAGAGTCTCTTACATCTTTAAAAAAAGAAAATAGAACTAGCAATTCTTTGCTAATAAAGATATAATTTTGAGAGAAACGGAAAGTGCATTTAAAACCTCTTGACCCAACTTTTCCTTGAGCCCTTCTTGTTGTCTTTATAGGTAAACCTAATAAAGCAGGTACATACATGTTAAATGAATACTATTCTAATACAGCTCAATATGAAGGTGAAGTATGACTCGGTATCTGCATCATTGGTGACACTGACATGGAGTGATTCCAAATTATAAATCGTGATGCAAACCCCATGCTGGAATATGTCATTTAACACCTTGCATTTGCAGGAATAACACAGAGAGACCGAGTTTACTCTCCTACTCACACCAAGTGACTGAACTTGCTCATCCACTAATTGGTCCCCGGGAAGAAAGCTCTCACCTGGTTCAAAAGCAGCCCAGGGAAATGGAGAGCTGTGCCTTCCACCTACACGCACATCCACCCGCGAAAGCCCCCGACTCAAAGGTTCGCACGGCTTGCTGCTGCTGGCTTGATTTGATTTCCTTCGCTGCCCTAAGAGCCCTTAAAAATCCATCCAGCAGCCAGAAGTGCCGGAAGCATCAGCCGTGTGCCTCAAGACCTGATGTTTCTTTAATTCCATGAAGCAAACTAACAGTGACAACCTGAGCATGGATAATTCACCTGGTGGGCAGCGCTGCTGTTGCAGTCGTGACACAGCCAGGCAGCGGAGGGTTTTTTCTCCCCCGTTCCCCAAAGCGCTGGCTCATGAGAAACCATCTGGCTGCCCAGTAACTCCCAGTTAATTCCAGCATACCGTGCGGTATTCACTGTGTGCAACGCATGGCACCTACTGGAGAGTAAGGAAACGGGCAAGAAACCCCTACATGATACTAGTTTTTGGGGGCTGGGAAGAGTGGGGGCTGAAGTAAAAGAAATTTTGGTCAGTGAAGGTGACAGAGAAGGTGTAGCAGCTATCTCTGCACCGTGACAACCTACCAGCCAGGGCTCAAGAGGGACAACAAGACGGCAAGCCAACTTGCCAAGGTTTTGCATGGCACTGGGCTGAAGACAGACCAAAGTCATCTCACATAAATGCTTAAGGAGCTTCCTTTTGCCTTCTCGTCTTGATATTCTGTCCTGGCACGGTGGCCAAAGGCTCGGATCACTTTCCACGCAGTGACTCAAAAGTTGTGATTTTGCAGATGCAGAGGAAAAGGTGTCCTCCGCTGCTTCTGACATTGTTAATGGAGCAAAGAACTACCAGCGCCAGCTGCCCCGTTAAGTCTGTCTGCCACCCTGGCAAGGTATGCAGACATTACACAAGTCATTACTCACATTATCCATACTATACATATATGGTGAGATTCTGACGGCTGAAGTCAGCGAGATTTTACCGTCTATCCAGCAGAATGATGATTTCATGAGCCATTATCTTACTCCCATAAAAAAGGATAACACTGTTTTTTTCCAATGTGACACTTGATCTTTGAATAATCAGATTAAAGATACAGCTGTTACTAAAGTTTAGTTTAATTGGCAATAAAGTGAAACAACCCGGTCCTACAGTTCATGAATGTAGTGCAAACTCTCCAAAGAGCCGTGAAGCAAAAAGTAAAGGCTAATGGAGGCAGGAGGAAATACCCACGGCTGTCTGCAGGCATACTGGCTTCCCAGGGGAAATTCATTGTCTTTGAACTGGCTGAGACACAGATAAGGGAGAAACAATCTCTTCCGTGTGTCAATACTCCCACTATTAGAGTCCTGTAAAGTTTTTACACTGCCGATCAAAGAAGGAAGGTGAGACAACAGGAGAAGGAAAGTGCAGTGAAAGCATGAAACCGAGATCCCAAAATCTGACAGAGAAAAATCGGAGAGCTACAACTTTAAGCACAAAGGAAATGCATCAGACCTCAAATGCATTTTCAGGTTAGATTTTCAAGTAGTTTTCTCAGTGGCGTAAAGACTTAAACACTAGTTTCCTATGAAATTAAAGCCTTAGAGGTTTTAACTATGTCATCAAAATAGCCTCCTATATAGGATATATTGGACATAACTTTGAAAATTTCATTTATCCCAAGTAGCTTTTTCATAGTCTCAGTGGGACAACATGCAGAGAAAGCTTTTTCCCTTCATGAAAACCCCAGCAAAGACAAATCTTCCATCCGCGTGTTGTAGAATTTTTGAAATTGAAAGGTCAACCCAAAATATCAAAGATTTAATCAACTTCATGCATTTGCCCATTGCCAAATATAGACAAAAATGTAATAAAAATGACTACATGGAGAATAATAAATTAACCCCTTATCTAGAGGAGTTTCATACTGTTGCAATGTGCCTCCTGTTTGGTACAATGCTAGTACAAGTCATATCTCCGTCAGGATAAACTGGTATGCACGTGGTATGTAGGCCACAAATCCATTAGCTATAGGCCGTTGTAAAAAAATGGCAGCAGATTTGTGTAATCCTTCTAGAACTAGTCATTTGTGGACAAAACTCATCATTTGATTAAGATAAGGCCTTTAAGCTGAGGATCGGGGCCTCGTTGTGGGCAAACATCTTGCCTTTGTCCCCATGAGTTTATGGGACAAAGCAAAGGTGGGAGAGGTTTGGTGAACTGATGTCCCCGTGGTCACATAGGACCCAGGTCTCTTGGTTGGCAGCCTCTTCCTCTGTCTGCCGGGCCACGCTGCTTCGCAGTCCCCTCCACGTTTAATATGTGTAAAATACAATAGATGTTCTGTGGTTTCGTGTGCTCGACGAGGGAGCAAACGCCAAAGGAGGGCTGATCTTCTAAACCCAGACCCAGTACCGGCAGAGTTCACTGGGGATGACTGATATTTATTAGTAGTGCTTATTGCTAATTCATAATGTAGTCTGTCATTGAAATACTGCAAACCAAACTTGCCGTCCCTGCCATTAGGAGCTCACAGGCAACACGTTCATTTCCTCTGCAGTGATAACCTATGCACAGCATATTCTTGCCTCCCAATTTGTATAAAATGAAGCTATTTGATGGGTCCACCATGCTGTCTTAGGTATGCAGGGTAAATAAATCCCGAAGCATGCAGTAAACACCCGCAGCTGCAGGGATTACCAACAGGGGAATCAATTATGTAAATTACTTGGGCATTTGGAGTTAGGCGTACATACAGAGACTCAAATTGGTCAAGAGAAAACTTCAGCTTTCTCCTGAAATCTAGAAAGTTTTTTCACTTGATTGTAGATTCAAGCCCTTTTTTCGCTGCTACATTTTTCCTGTAAACACCGGGAGTTTACCTTTACTGATGACAATGTTTTCTTTACCCACAAAGTTTGTACAAAACAGAATAGATTGACAGGAAAAGGCAAAGGAATCCGTAAACTGCGAAGCATAGGACTAGGAATGCTTCGTTCATTTAGGCCAACAATTACTGAAGTACCTGCCAGGCTTAGTGCTTTAATTTAGTTTTCCCACACCAATAGGAACAGTAGTACCGCCCTACCAAACTCTGGGGGGAAGAACGGCTAGGTGGAGGGAGGGAAGATTTCAGGTCTTGGAGGAAGCAGCTCAGACACCATAGGGAGGAGACAGTGGGTCTACTCTTGGAGGTCCTGCAGTCATCCACTCCTGTATGCTTCTCCACTCACCGGTAAAGAGATCCAGCAGAGACAGTCCGTAGTCTTACCAGACTCTCCTGCCCTTCAAGATACATCCACCATTACCCTTTGTCCGCTGTTTCCTCCACATCAGCTCCACATTGGCCCCCTCACAAGAGGTCCACTGCAGCATCTATCCCATGCCAACCCCAAATCTGACCATTCATATTCCATCACTGCTTCACTGAACGCTCTCTCCTTTATTTCTCATTTATCCATCCCTTTGGGAGAACCCTCCTTTCCTGACTCTCACCCCTAATCCTCCATCTCCAGATGCACATTTCCTCCCTCCCTGTCCACGTGGGCTTGACACTGATGCCAGTGTCACCCGTGTCACACCAGGGAATTACTCCCGAGCAGAGCTCTTGAATCCAGGAGGCACCACAGCTCACTAAAAGCAAAACAGCACACTGCTTCAGGAAACCACCCTGATGACCCCATAGCCTCCTATGTTGCGAGGCAAAATAAATGGCTAAATTACCCAGTGCCTGTGCTGCTGGGCTTGGAATGATTTGTGCAGCTGGGGGCCTTGCAGGATTGATTTGAGCCAAGGCGGAGGCTGAGCATGGGAAGGAGGAGGCAGGTATCACCTTGACACCAAGTGAGTATGAGATTCTCCTCCACCACTGTCACGGGGTACCTGCCTCCCATATGTCACCTGGTTTTCCATTCCTTTTTCCCCTGCCCTTCCTCGTCTCCCAGCAAGTCTTGTCACATCTTTAGAAACTTCCCCGTTCTTTCTTCTCAGTGTCTCCCAGCTCACATGGCTTCTTCCTGGGGGTCTGCAGCTGTCTTTGCTTGCTGAGCTTTAAGTTGGCATCATGGTAGGTACTGTGACATGGACACCCTGCTCAGGCTGCTGACGCTGGGACACCTTTCTCAGCCAGGGCTGTTGCTTCCTACCCAATAAGGAAAGTTGTTGAGGTTTCGGTGCCGCACAGCAAGATGTGCATCTTCTCTCCCATCTCTTTAGCCTACCTCTCCCAAGAGCGTAAAAAGCCCTCTTATTTAGAGAAGGGGTCACCTATAGGCTTTTCTCACGTGGCTTTGGGTCCCCGCCTCAGGAAAAGACCAGACACTGAAGTCCTGCTCCTCATCCACTCGGCACGAGGACATGTACCTGTGTTCTGGAGACAGGGAGGTGACAGAGCTCATGGCCCGACCTGAGCTGCTCCTCCTCTGCTGAGCGTGTGCGTGGAGGACCTGCGTGTGTGGCTAAACTGTCCCGGAGAGCCCCGGCTGCCTTTGATGACGGTCATCTGACTTGCAAAGCGAATCCCCTTTGCTATTAGCCCTTTAAAGCCCGGTTTAAGGAAGCAAAAGTGGAAAAGAAGGGGCCTTCCTACGGGATGTAAAGCTCTGACACCGCGCAGGGGGACAGCTCTGCTCCTGAGCGGATGGGCCCGAGTGTCTGCGGCGAAGAGCTGCTGTAAACCGAGCGAGCACAGCTCTGGCAAGGGCTGAGCACGGCAAAAATCCGCCTCAGCATCTCGCTCTCGCACACCACGCGCAGAGGCACTTCCTAAGCCACAGCAACCGTGCTGCGGGGTATCTTTTGCCTTCTTATTGTGTGGGGATTAAGGCTTGGCTGTCTTGATGAGAAAGTTGTCCCAACGGCTCACAACCTCTCAGCATCCCCAGTTAAAAATGTTTTAAAGAGACGGGAAAGGTAATCAGAAAACCGTTCCCACTCCGTGCTTTAAAACAAACTTAATTTTAACACCCAATTGTGGGCAATACAGGCTCATTCCTATTTCCCCTGCTAAGCTGCTTCTTGGGTTTGATCTCGCAGGGCGCTCACCCTCGCCGGGAGGGAGGCTTTGACTGAAGAAGGGGAGAAAGCCCGGCTGAACAGCGAGACGGGCAGCACGTTGCCGTCTCTGCCACTCACCTGCTCTACGACCTTGGGCATGTTACAGCGGCATTCGGGGCTTCGGTTTCCCTGCTTCGAACGGAGGAGGGGGAGGCAAGCATCTTCCCCCCGTGCATCGTGCTTGGAGACGCAGGACTGCAAAGTGCTAAACTCGAGCAGTAAAACGGTGCCAGTAGCCTCATGACAGCTCCACAGAAGTAGCAGAATACATTTGTTTCCCCCCATCTTTTCGAGCGCAGCTGACGGAGAGAAAAGGGAGTCCCTGCCCCGGCTGAGAGCAAGCAGCGACCGTCGGAGCGATGCACCGCAATGTAGGAACCACACCGGAGTGCAGGAATTCGGTGACACGGCCGTTTGCAAATTAATGCCTAAATCAATTAAATGAAAGCATGGGATTTCTCTTGGGGAAAGTCTAGTCACAATCGCAAGGAGAAGGGGAGGGGTTGTGGAGCGGGGATGACATAATCACGCTTGCGAATCACCAGCAGTGTGCACGCTTTAATCCATTAATGGGGTTTTTATCTGCGATCATAAAAAGCAGGTTACATGCAGGCTGGAAGGGAGTGAGGGTTGGAGGAGAGGGGAGGGGAGAGAAAGAGCCAGAGAGAGAGAGAGAGAGAGACAGAGAGACAGAAAGCAAGAGAGAAAGAGAGCACAATTCACTCGGTGAATTGCTTGCGAGCTTGGGGCTGATAATTAGGGATCTCAGGAGAGCAGTTTCTCAGAATAACCCGCTCTCCTTCGAATGGACCGAATGGAGACAGTGGTTCAGTCCTGCTGATATTTTTTAAGCCCTCCTCGCGGTTTGATGGGCATTCCCAGGGCTTTTGTGCACGTCTCGGAGAGCGTTGACGTGGAAAGGAGCAGCGAGGAGGGGGAGGTTGGAGAAAAAAAACCCGCAGCTCTTCTAAAAATACGGAGGGCATGCAAGAGTGCGAGCAGGCTGGGGAGGAGGGCGAGGTGAGCGCGCCTCGCACCATGTTCCCCGGGTGCCGGCGCGGCGCAGTTTCGGAGATGTCCCTCCTGTGACTGGACGCACCATGAGCATCTGGGAGGTGATCCTGGCTTTCGTGGTGGTGGTGCTGATGCTCGTGGCCCTGCTGGCCAACGTGCTGGTGCTGATGTGCTTCCTGTACAGTGCCGACATCCGCAAGCAGGTGCCGGGATTGTTCATCCTCAACCTCACCTTCTGCAACCTGTTGATGACTGTTTCGAACATGCCCCTGACCTTGGCTGGGATCATTTACAAGAGTCAACCAGGAGGAGATCAGATCTGCCACGTTGTGGGCTTCCTGGAGACTTTTCTCACCACGAACTCCATGTTGAGCATGGCAGCTTTGAGCATTGACAGGTGGATTGCTGTGGTCTTCCCTCTAAGTTATCACTCCAAAATGAGGTACAGAGATGCTGCGCTCATACTGAGCTACACATGGTTACACTCGGTGTCGTTCCCGATAGTGGCAGCTTCTCTCTCCTGGGTGGGTTTCCATCACCTCTATGCCTCCTGCACCCTGTACAACAAGAGACCAGAGGATAGGACACAGTTTGTGATTTTCACTGGGGTCTTTCACACCCTCAGCTTCCTCCTCTCCCTTATAGTCCTGTGTTTCACATACCTAAAAGTGCTGAAGGTGGCACGGTTTCACTGTAAGCGGATTGACGTGATCACTATGCAGACCCTGGTGCTGCTCGTGGACATCCATCCCAGGTAAGGTGCCTGTGTGTTCAGCAAGGGACGCTATTCACCGCAGAGGAAGCCAGTTCGGGTTCAGTGTTATGCTAAACACGGGCTGTTCTGTGTCCCAGCAGGGGATGGGGATGGGGAGGGGGAGAAAACAAGCATCCTTCTTGCCAGTTTCTATTCTGCATGTTTCTTTTTACTTCTGTTCATTTTTTTTTCCAGTTGCAGAAGCAACTCTTTTGTTGTTGTTGTTGTTGTTATGCTTAAGGGCTTGTTTTGGGAGGGAGCACAACAAAACGGGCAGATTTGGCTGAGCATGCACTTCCCTTTGAGACAGTGATCAGACCACTGCCCTTTGTCTCAGAAGGTGGATTTAGTGGCCGATAGATTTGCATTTTTTGGCACTGCCAGCCCAAAACGCTGCCGGATGCCTGAGAGGGAGCAGGCTGAGGCTGCACATGTCCCTTCCCTCGGCGTCCAGAAGAGAAGCTCCTTCGCCCGGCGGTCTCCCTGTGGCTGTGCTCTCTGTAACTTTATCTTTCCTGAAGGCAGAATTGTAAGGGAATAACATCTGCAAAATGCATACGCTTGAATGCCTATCCTTAAATCAAAGTGCGAGAGAGTGCAGTAGCAATGTTAGTATGACAAGCAAGGGATGTATGAAGTTCATTTCAAAGGAGAGTCTTTAAGGAAGCCCCGTGTGCCCAGACACAGGAGGAGAAAAGTCTCGGGGGGCTGAGAGGATAATGGGCTGGAAGGCAAGCACCGAACGGGCATGAATGCGTGCTGGGATGCTGTGCAAAAGAGTCATGCCAGGGATTATGCACGAACTATAAATCTTGCCTGAATAGGCTGTGTCTGGATCTGGAAGGGATGCAGATTTGGCTGGAGGAGGGAGGGTGGGAGAGAGAGTTTTCCCTGGGTCAGTAAGGGGAGCGGAGCGGTAAAGCTGAAGGAGAGAAAGCCTTGGTGGATGGAAGCCCAAGGGCAGCGCTGGATGGGGCAGCCATGCCGGCAAGGAGCTGGGGAAGGTGCCCGGGGGAGGAGGAATTCAGTGTGTGCTGTGAGTACCCGGTGGCTCTGCCCACCAAAAGCAGAGAGGAGGAAACGGAGAGGACCGAGACAGGCACGGCTGGAAGGACGTGGGACAGGGCTGGTGAGAAGGGAGCAGCAGGACATGGCAGAGTGAAGCTGCACAGAGCGGGGCAGGGTGGCTGGTGGATGAGTGTCTCCTGGCCGAGGGCTGAGAGGCTCTGACGAGCTGGGGTGAATGGGGCTGAGACCCAGCTATGACTGGGACGGGGTGGCAGAGTCAACGAGGGACCTCTGGACAGGGGAAAACAGAGGCACCAGTCACAGTGTGGAGAAAGAAATCAGCCTGGTTTGCTCCGAGGAACTAGTTTGGCTTAGGGTTTAGTGTGGCTGGAGCAGGGGGTTGGAAAAGCAAGAAGCTGATGTATTTGGCTGGGGAAAAAAAAAAAAAAAAAAAGGAGAAAATGGTTTGGCTCTGCAGGGCGACAGGGCGGCTGTGAGGGGTGCGTGTGCGGCTTGGGAGGCAGTCGGGGGCTGGACCTCGAGGTTCAGAACGTCTCTGCCAGAGACTGAAGGGAAAGGGAAACATCTTTCAGAAAAACGCTGGCGGCGCAGGGAGGGGTCTGATGCGGGGGGAGAAGTCTGCCTGGGAGGGAGGAAAGCCGAGAGCAGTTGAGGAGGGCAGTCCCACGCCAGACATCCCACCAGACCCCCCCTTCCCCTCGCTGTCCTTTGCTCTGCAAGCTGGAGGCGAGCACCAGCCCTCTCCGTTCGCCGCCAGCCGGGAGCGGAGCCGCGGGGCTGAAAGCACATGTGGCTGTCCTCAAAAAAAGGTCATATTTTGGGGATTCCTGAGCCTAAGGCAAATAAGTCTGACAGGATCAGGGCAGGACAGCACGCTGTTAGAGGAACAGAAACATTTGCTCAAAATTCTCTACTTAAGCTGTTTGATCTGCCTTTTGACCAAGAATGCAGAGCAGAGCTTCGGGCAAGTCCCGTTACCGTCCTTGAGAAACACATGTATAAATCTTCCCTTATCCACCGAGTCACACAGAGGGAAAAAAAAACAAAACACCCTTCTGCCCTACGTGCTGTCTGGTTGCTAAACTGTGCCTCGACTGGTCTTTAGCTCCTGCACTCCATCCCGCACGTGAGACGCGGTGGTCACTCCCAGGGCAACGCCACAGACCCACCGGGGCTATTTGAAATAGCAATTGTGACGCTTAATGCTCAAAGTGTGCCTGGACTGCACAGCAAAGCTTAGAAAAAGGGCAAAAATCCCAACGGTATTTCTCCTCCTCTGCATTATTTTTCTGCTCGAGGTTAATTTGAGGATGTTCTTTCATTTTGTAATCGTCTCACCGAGGGGTGGATTCGGTGGGGCTGTGGGAATGAACCTCCTTTCTTCAGAGGAGACAGAGTTGTACAGGCACTTTGCTGCGAGTAACCTGTATTACTAACCACGATTGATCTCTTGCATCGGGTTATTCTAATGCCTCTCTCTAAGAAAGGAGAGTTTTAACTTCTTTTCTAGACTACAGAAACGGTGGCTGATTTGACCTACGGTGGTGCTGCCTTAACCGGTGACAGCCACCACCGCTGGAAGGGTCAGACCTCAGGTGGCCTTCCCTACTGTGAGAGCTACACAAAGGCTGCAGGTCTCCTGGAGCAGTCGGTGACATTCATAAAGCTCTGACGTAACAAAGGCTTCATTTGAATTATATAAGTGGCACACGTGCAGGCAATTTCAGTGTTTATTACGGTACCTAACAGCATAGACACGGATGCTGGGAGAAGGCCCATGAGAGAACCAAGTTCGTAATCCCACCTTAGACTACCCTGACTTTTCTGCCTGTTCGCAAGGTCTGGTTTCAACGCTGAGAAATGCGTACAGACAATTTTTCTGCCTCCTGTGACTCAGAATCCACCCGCAAGGGGGTCTAGCGACAGGCCTTGTGACAGATGCCTTTATTACCTGTGACTTGGGAAGACACGGGTGATCTTCTGAAGATCATTCAAGACGAGTACAAAGGAAACCTCTAAATACCACACAAAACCGTGTGAATGTTTGAGGCGCGTATCCTCTCAAGTTAGCTTAGGCATTTTTACTGGATACTGCTTTTTCTTGACTTTGTTCTTAAGACCAAGGTATCTTAGGTATTGTGTGGTGTATTGAGAGAGGGCAAGACTTCACTTAAGTGCTTAACCCATATGTTTCTTCACCCAGATTATCTGTAATATCTTTTTGGTGTATCCAGCTTTACAGATCTTAAGGTCCTGTATCTTACGAACTTTGTTTAAAATACCAAACCTTCAAAGGGATATGTCTCAGATTTTCCAGGATATTAAAATCTTTAAATGAAAGCTTAGTCAATAATCCAGTTCTATTACTAGTGTCACTGCTGGAACTTGCATATATGTTCTTATCTTAATGCATGAAAGTGTGTGCAGAAGCAAAATACCCATCTGTGTACATTGCCTATATGAAGGCATGAGATAAAATACCTTTCTCTGTGATGTGGTATTTATTAGCTACATCTGGAAAGGCTGGAAAAAAGAAATTGGTCAAGTCTATCTGGACTTCCCGAGTCACGTGCGAGCTCCGAGAGGTAAACTCTGTATGTGCCAGTAGGGAAAAGATATAAGTGGGGAAAGTGCTAGGGACAAAAAATACAGCACACACTACACCCTAACAACACCCAAATCGAACCTACTTTGGAGATTTCTTTTCCTATATCGCCGTGTGCCTGGGATAAATGAATTTAATAACACAGGTCTTAAGCGAAGCTGTTGAACCTCTAAGCTGATCTGTCTGTGCCTAAAAATATTCCAAGTTCTCCAGCTCTTGCAGAACTGAAAGCACATAGGTTCCTTTGAAAAGGTGGATTTTTTTTTTTCCTTCTCAGCTGTCATTTCTCGCTGCAAATAACTCAGTCATAGAACATGTAACACATTTAGATGTGTTTTTATTCTACTTAGGCATATTCTTTAAGAGCGAGATGATTTGTTATTTCAAGCAGAAGAACCTTTTCCTGCAGCATTTTGTTCATTTTCCCGTCGCGGTACCTGCTCTGGGGACTGGCAGTGTAAGACCGTATATAAAACAGATCAAAGGAAACATGTTTTCGTTAGCGCAATGAAAAGGTAACATAAGAACTCACTGCCCCAGAGACCACTAAAGCACGGTGAGATCTTTGGTGTATCCTCGGGTAGCATGTGTTCAGATGGTGATCAAACATTTGCAGTTACAGCAAACAACGCAAGGGTATAGCCATAAACCTCACAGCTATTAACATATGCGAACGTGGAACCTGGCAGTGAGTCATCAATTACAAATTTACAGTAAAAACCGAGAGACCAGTGCTGAGCAGATACAAAATGCAGCACATGGGCCAGACCGTTTGGTTTGCCCGAGACAAGCGATTGCCTCTCCACGAGACCTGTGCAACGAATCGACGCAGAGCAGTGCTGCTATGTGCGTAGGGAGGGGGTTCGGGACTGCAGTCTGGCTTTGGTTTTGCTCTTTCCCAAAGGGACTAGTTTAGGCAGAGATGGCCCCGGGCTTCTGAGAGGTACGACGAGTGCTGCCCGTCCAACCAACCTACCTGCCTGCAGAAGACAGTAGCTCATCCGCTTCCCTCAAAATGCACAGCCAGCACAGGACTTACGCAAGCAAACACAGAATCAGAGAACCGTACAATAGTTTGGGTGGGAAAGGACCTTTAAAGGTCATCTAGTCCAACCCCCCTGCCATGAGCGGGGACATCTTCAACCAGACCAGGCTGCTCAGAGCCCCCTCCAACCTGACCTTGAATGTTTCCAGGGATGGGGCATCCGCCACCTCTCTGGGCAACCCGGGCCAGGGTTTCACCACCCTCAGCGTAAAACATTTCTTCCTTCTATCTAGTCTGAATCTCCCCTCTTTTAGTTTAAAACCACTACCCCTTGTCCTATCGCAACAGGCCCCGCTAAAAAGTTTATCACTGTCTTTCTTATAGGCCCCCTTTAAGTACTAAAAGGCTGCAATAAGGTCTCCTCGGAGGAGGAGTATGGTTTCTCATATTATCACTCTTTTGGCAAGATAACGTGCTGATTTCAAAGGGGGCTTCCTGCAGTGGCAGCATGGTCTCAGCCCCACGCTCCCATCACCTTGCTGGAACACCGAGGGTCTTAACAACTCTCTGGTGGCCTGGCGAGACCACCATCAGGGAACTCAAAGGAGAAGCTCTTGTCCTAAAATGCCACAGGTAGGAAAAAAAATCCAGGTGTGACTAATATGCTTCTGTTTAGTTGGGAACAAGGCTGGTTTGAGGTGAGGAGGCAGAACATCACAGCGCTGTGGGTTTGTTATACAATTCCCGGCTTTGCAGAGCGTTCGGCAGAGTGGCCGTGCAGAGCTGCACAGGCTGCCCAAAGATTTACGGCCACACAGTTCACAGCTATGGGACGCAGTGATTGCTTCAAGGTTGGGATGAATGTTCAGGGCATTTTTTTTTTTTTCCCCCTGATATGATTTTATTGTGTTTTATTGCTGGGAAGTTTCTCCTATCTAAGCTAGTGGTGTTAGATATTGCTGTTTCTAGGGAGGCAGCACGCTGCCTACCCCACTCTGGATATTTTCCAAATCTCTGACTATCATGAGGCAATCTCTGGCCTGCAAATATAGCTTGCAGTAATTCAAAAAGGAGCTGCAACTGAACCCAAGGTTGAATTCCACCGATTTGACTATATATAAATAGATATAATGGGGAGTGTATGCCTATAAATATATAAACGTGTATGACAGTAATTGTTTTTGCAGGGTAAGATGATCATACAATGCATTAATAGTTGGTATTGTCCCATATAAATGCAGTGCCCCTGGTATTGGCTTATGCGAATGCGGCACTTAAGGGAACGACTGATTTCCATCATTCCATAAGTAAAGCCGTTAAAATCTGCTACCTGATATTATGATTCACGTTCTTGTTTGTGTTGAATGTCACACAGCGTAAGAGAGCGTTGTCTAGAAGAACAAAAGAGACGGAGGCAGCGAGCAACAAAGAAAATAAGTACCTTTATTGGTACTTTTATACTTTGTTTTGCACCTTATGTAATTACAAGGTAAGTGCGATCCTACATACTGGAAAAGACTACTGAGATGTGCTCTTAACTCGGAGAAGTAGGGCATGCTGAGCCAGAAAAGGATTCAAGTCTCCTGTGGAAATTTCGTGCGCTGTTTCCACTCCTATGACAGAGATTGCGTCTTCTGAGCTAACAAAACTGTGGGAAATGTCACAGCGCTTACCCGATACAACCCTGATGCAGCCTGTGGGCCAGACCCTGCTCAGTCGGCCCAGTCTACACGCTGGTGGCATGAGAGGGATTTAGGAAGTCAGTCCACAAGATTTTGCAGGATTTTTTCAGGTCAAGTAGTCACCTACTCTTCGGATTGCCTCCGCGGTTCAGGGGGTGATGTCTTGGACAAGACACTTGGCTGAATAGGTCAGACTGTAAAAATCTGGTCAACGAGATCCCACTGAGGTGAGAAAATGGTCCACAGACTTAAATGAGAGTTTTGTCTGACTGGGTAGAGTTTATTAGTCATAAACATCAAATTTGAAAGCTGTTCTGGCTCATAACTAAAAAAAATTCCAGTGATTTATGGTCAAATGTCTGTCTATCTACCAGCTTATCTTTGGAAATGGCTCCTGTGGGAAATACAAAATTACTTCTATAAAACACAAAGTGTTAGAAAGTGAGTATATCCAGAAAAGTGTTATCCCATCGTTGAAGGAAATTTACAACTTGCATTCCTTATTGAAAGACTGGAAAAACTGAAATGCTGCTGTGTAGAACAGAGAAGGAAAAAAATATTTTTAAAGTATATCTCCTATTCCAGTACTATCAAGTAGAAATTATTGGGGCTGACCTCAGTCAAACTCAGATCCATCATAAAAAAATCAGTGAAAAAGCTGAATTAAGACTCAATATAAGTGGGCACGTAGCCAACCCCAAGTTTCTCCAATTCCGTATAATATCCTGGATTTCTATTTCTAACCAAGCAATTTCCAAGAAGGTCTTGTAGTCGTTTGGCAAAAATGGAAACCCGCGTGTCACATTGATTTTATGTTCATGATAATAATAGCCAATTGATTTATGCTGTTTATTTGTAACAATGTTGCAAATACGTTTGTAACAGTGGCACTAGATTTACCTTCACTTTCACTTAGTAGCCGCAAGAAGACACTCCATGCCACGCAGTCTGAAAGGGTATGAAAGGATTTATAATTATGGACATTTAGCCTTAGTTCTCAGGCTATAAAATATTAAAGTATTTGCCTCACTGCAAATGGTTAAATTGCATTTTATGTCGGGTCTCTGAACTTAATGAAAATCACCGCCGTCACAGAATAGCTTGCGGCGCTGTCCTGAGAGATGCCGAGCGCTCTAACCGGGACTGGCAAAAGTATTTCTGTGCTCCTCCATAGACATCTCAGCCCAGCGTTCAGGCGCCACCTCCTCTTAACTCTGTGGCATCCTAATTTGTGTCCCAGTAACCTTAAGATACAGAAGAGGGTTTAGAAAGATCCCGAGCCTCTTCCCTTTAGTCCACACAAGGATCGCTCAAATGTTTCCCTGAGTCTTCAGTCTGCTGAGGACCAACAGCTTCGCCACAGAGAGCGACTATGAGAAGAGTCAAGATGTAGGGTCATAGCATCATAGAGTGGTTTAAGTTGGAAGGGACCTTGAAGATCATGGAGTTCCCAACCCCCCTGCCCTGGGCAGGGACACCTCCCACCAGCCCAGGTCGCTCCAAGCCCCGTCCAACCTGGCCTTGAACACCTCCAGGGATGGGGCAGCCACAGCTCCTCGGGGCACCCTGCGCCAGGGGCTCACCAGGGTCCTGAATGCATGAAGAATGCCTGGAGGGTTGGACACCGGCCAGGGGTGCCCGGTAGGATAAAGATTATCACTTTCCTGGCATTTTCAGTTGTGACATGTCTCGGGGGATCGCTGCACAACGGGCGGTGGGGAATTCCCTCTTTAGCTACTCGAGAGGCCTCACTGGACACTATGCCCCACCAAGGGCTACACGAGGACGTGCATTGCTGTGCTTCCCTATGCCTCCCACGTACGGCTGAGGGTGTTGAAGTCAAGGCGATTAGGATGCTTTTGAGCTTAATTATGTAAGCAAGTATTATGTTCTGGACTATGTCCAGTGCTTTGCGTTCAAGAGATAGAGGCAATCAATCACGGTTCAAGGCAGTGAGCAGAAGACAACTGATGAAGTGTGTTGCTCAGCCTCTCATTTGGACAGCCAGCTCTAATCAGCAATAGGCTTAAATTAAGCACGCTTTTAATTGCTTCACGAATTGAGGCCTGAAAGCAGCAAAACACAAGGTTTTACTATAACAACACCTTTCCGCTTCGGCACCAAAACCAACTAAGTGTCCCTAGTAATTCCTTGAAGGAGTTGTGCTTATAACCCCAGCCAGATAAATTCTTTCCTGGGCAAGCCAGTGTTTTTCAGATTGTATTAAGGTAAAAATCAGATTAGGCACCTCTTTTATCAAGAAAACACCTTTCTAATTAGTTCAGTGGCTGACCTTAAGTAGTATATCAGTAGAATATGATTCTTCTTGATTCAGTGTTTCCAGTGTACCAGTATGACAGCCGTGATACCCCACATCATTATATATTTCTAGGCATAGCTTCTTTCTTGGTTTGTAAAAATTCTATTAGTACACACCTCTTCTTTTGCTATATTTATCATTATGCAATTAAATAACATTGTTCAAAACCTGTTTTCTCCCAGGAGCCTTTTCCTAAGAAAAAATAAAATAAGTCATTCCAATTTCTAATATTAATTTCCAACTCCAGGCGTTTCACACTGAAATGCAGAACTTGGCTCATGTAAGTTAATAAGTGCTCTCAATGTGTGAGGAAATTGGCCTTAAATTAAAAATCCTGAAGTAATATCAGAAAGAAGTTCATAGCCCCGAGCCCTCAGGTTACAGGGGAGGATGGTGGAACGGGCAGAAGAAGATTAAAATTCTCCTGTATCATCTCCGGGGGACAAAGGGTAAACAAACAGTGATTTTAAACTGGTCCCCTGCCCTCTGCATGCAGATTGTGCTCGGATGGACAAGAAAGTTCAGAATTCCTCTGCAAGCTATGTTTTTGCCTGTCTGTGTGTATAATTAGGTTGACATATTGGGAGAAAGTGTCCTTCCAGTCTTCGTCAAAAGCCTCAGCTGCTGTGAGGTAGAGATATTCTCCTCCTGGATAGAAACCCCTTTTGGTACAAGCTGGACAGTGCTGACAGGTGGTTCCTGCAGCTCTGGGGAACAGCAATGGCTAAAAGCAATGGTTTGCAAGATTTGCTACAAGAGATGTGCCAAATTCGCTACGAGAGTCCAAAAGCCTGCTCCCTTAGAGGACCTGGCCAGTTGCAATATATGCACCGCTTAAGAGGCAAAACTGGCTAAGGGCAAATCAGCTAATGACCACTGTGATGCCATTTTGGTATCGAGAAGCAATTATCAAAATAGGGCTTTTTCACTAGCAAGACAGAATACAAAGGATTCAGTCTACCGAGCAGTAAGGTGAAAATAATAAAGGAAAATCAACACCAAGATAAAACTCACGGTCAGCTTGTTCATATCATTAATGCAAAAGAAACAACTAAGATATAATTCTGATGCTATGGGACTTGTGCAGGGAAAAAAATAAATCAGAATTAGACACAAACAGAAATGTTAGGAGTGCAGGCTTAAAGAGAGCTGATCCAAAATCTTAGGGAAGGACCGAATTTCTTTTTGTGAGAACTTCATCCTCCACCAGCTCCAAAATGCAGCGCCAGCTCTGTTTCCCTCCTGAACAAGACGACATTTTGGCTTGTTTGAGTCTGGTCTATTCAGAGATTTCTCCTAAACTCAGCTACGTTCTCAGGTTTAAGCAGTGCCCAGCAGATACGTTGCCGTTGTAGTAACCTCCCAGCAGGTTGTATACGTGTTCAGTAAAATGTTTTACTGTAGTCAATAACCGGAGATGTACATAAAGGGTTTTCAGTGCCCATTATGTGCATAAGAGATGAAGGTCTTAATCTTCAACATAGCATTCTCATTTGTTTACTGAAAGTGAAATAAAATAATTGGACAGCCACATGACGTGACACACTACAGAATTGTAAGTTTCTAAAAATATTAACAAAGTGTCACAGCAAAACAGCTTATAGCTTTGAAATAAAAAGGTGCCGAAGACCAGACAGTAGAAGAGTGGCTTATGAAAGCAAGATAGGGAATTATGTAGCCGAGAATTTAATTTACAGGTAGCACTGAAATATTAATGCTCCTTCACTGAAAATGTCTTCTTCTTGGCTGAAACGTTTCATGAAAATTGAAGCTATGCCTACAATTTCCCTCATAAATGAGAAACAAAACCCTCTTTCAAAGGCAACAAAGTATGTGATACGCCTCGAAAGACTGACATTTAATTGTTTGTACACAAAATGGAATGGCATAGCTTGGGGTTTGTCTGCATTTCCCTGTTTGCTGCTTGATATCTGCAAATATAATTTACTATAAAAAAATAATACACAAGAATTGCAAAGTGTGTAAATATCAAGGACACTTTAGGAACATAATCAAAGAAAATATTTAAAATTCTGGTGATAAAAGCGTAGGGTTTTTAGTTGATCAGTCAATGAAGGTAAAATTAGCAAGTCCAGGCTTGCAACCCTGAAGTGTCTATTTGATATGCTTTAAATGGAGATTGTTACCATCGTGCAGAACTGATTGACAGAGACTTGGACACAAATTTGTTATATTTTGGTCATTCAAGGCATCCACTGAACTTAATTAAACATAATCAAATTCACATCTGTAAAGCATTCAGTAAAAGTAAATCAACCAGATGAGATTTACCATCATGAAATTCAAAACGCAAGGAAGGCACCAAATACGTGGAGCGGAGAATAACAATAAGGATGGCTCACGGTGGATTACAAAGTAAATATGACTCAGTAGATGATTAATTTCCAAATAGTCAATTCTCATTTTAGAGCATATTAACGTGGGTGTCATAAGCTACATTTTATTAAACAAGAGAGAATACACCAGATGAGACCCCCCGGCAGCTTGAGTAGATGATAATTATGTCTGAGTTTTGATCCTACTTTGTAAGAAAGATATCGACCATGAGCTACAAGAAGAGGCTGAAAGAACAACATTTGTTTAGTCGAGATGAAAGGCGAGAGAAACGGGACAGATGGCGGTTCTTTGGTATCTCAAAGTTGCTTGCAGCGATCAGCTGAGCCAAGCGGCACCGGTGGAGGGGCAGGAGCAATTCCCAAGTATTTTCATGTAACATAGCCTGGTCACATCAAACGTTTCCCACATCTGTGAGCCCAAAGAGCGTTTTGGCTAACGTCACCACCCCTAAAAGCATCCTTGTAAAGGGTGTGCATCGCTTCCAACGGAAGCGATACACAAAGTGATCAAATTGCCAGCACAAAGCGCACACAACTATGCTCAGAATTAGAATTACCAACACCGTGACAGCGGCTGAAGCCCCAGCCCTGGCTGCAGACCCGTGCTGCTAAGCCCAACACGCTTATCCAGGAAGAGACAGAGCTTTTGCTATGGAGTTTGCAGTCTGGGCAAACCACAACAGAGAGAGAAGACAGAAGCTCATAGGCAGTGGTGTAACAAACTAAGGTTCCTCAGTCCCACTTTTGTGCTCAGATGACTGGACCGTGCCATCTGCCAGCGCTATTTTAAACAACATGATGTGTTGAAAGTTCATGGAACGAGAATAAAATGACTGAGGAAACAAATCCTCATCTCTAAGCTGTTTGAAGTACCAACACTATTGTCATTGCTGCTGCAGGAACCGCACTTCAGAATGCTCCTTAGACATGGTGCTTTGTCTGAAGGAACATTGGCCTGGAAGTGTTTTCCAGGCAGGTTTAAGAGCACCTGCTGCTGAAGACAGTTTCAGCAAAGACCATACTTGCCACTGCATAGTGGAGCTCTCTCACAGCACTCACAGCGGTTCCTCCTCTAGAAAAATCAGTAGTTTCTCAACAGCCGTACAGACAGATTAAACAGAACTGCCCTTCAGTGTTGCTCAAAGACATGAGGAAAGAAAACTTCATGGAGTTATCAATATTTCACCATCAAAAATACTCTAAATCTCAGTACAAGTGAACTATCTGTGTGAGTGTAGGCATGAGGAGTACAGAAAGCTCTTCCCTCTTTCCCTCCCTCCCCATACGAGTTAAAAGTTTTGCCTTGCTAAATTTGTTGCAAATGGATATGTTTGGCCTTTAAACTGACCAGTTTTTAGAGTCAAGATATTGTGCCATCTCTCAATGATGATTTTTCCTTCCTTGGGTACTTCTCCTATGACCCAGACAAACTGTCTAAAGTCATCGAACTCTCTGGGAGCTGGACTGGCTAAGAAAGCCTGATAGCACCAGCGAGGTGGTTTCTCAGATACTCCAGAGGGAACCTAGAACTAGTTCAGACTAGATGTTGGATTTTTAGGGAGCTAATGGTAGGGGAATATGAGTCCCATGGGACCAAGAAATGACACCGCTTGTCCCGATTTCAAGCCTTAGTGCTCAAAGTATGGTTTTGCATCAATACCTAGAAAATTAAATTATGCTATGCAGAAATAATTTTTTATTGTACTTATGGTTAAGTTTACTGTCATGATGGATTCAGTGGTGACAATAAGTATGAAAGTCAATAGGTAACATACCTGGGGAGATTATACTTTCATTCTCTTTAGACTTCTATTAAGTCTGTGATGAACTTCAGCTGCCAGAAACAAGATCATACGACAGACACTACTAGAAAAATGGACACAACAAAAGTACTAAATGAAGAAAAAAAAAATGAAGTGAAATATCAAATGAGAAACTTTTCTTTCTAACAAGAGATCTTACTGGGACTGAAAACCCTAGTGTAATCAGAGAAAGTAACATACGTTGTCTGTATGGACAAGTTTTGGCACAGAGACTAGAAGTTTCATGGTTGAGGATAGGTTACATAGGAAATGATTTTATGAGTAGATGCTGCATGATATATTTCATCAGCAGTAAACTTTCTGGGAAGCGTTGACCCGCTTACCTCAGAGTATTTAGGATCCCAAACAGGGTGTTCACTAGACAGAAAAAATAGGGCTAGAGAGAGGGACACCCCTTTATCGAGGATCTTGATGGGCTGAGTAAGCCAGAGGGGTTAAAAACCCAGCTCTACATTAGATTCCATTTTGCACTAAATTCTTCCACATTTATTGAGGCAACACATCCAATGTCCACTTCCAGCTTCAGTAAACGTACCGAGTTAAGGATGCCTTGAAGTTTGGAGGTCAAGACATTCTGACAGGACCTGTGCAGTCCTATCCTGGGGAAACAGACCTCAAGTTTACTTTTGTATTCTTAGAAATGTATAAGGGGAGCACTACATTCACATTCACGAGTATGGTTTTCTTTTCTTTTCTTTTCTTGCAATTGCCAGGGAATAAATTGGAGTTTTGAGGGGGTCATTGGTTTACAGTTGTGCTGTTACTCTGTGGTTTTAATATGAATATTCACTCTTTCAACCTTCTTCTTTCCACAGACTTGTTGAATTGTCCTCTGTGGTCCACATCAATTCCCACTGGGGAATCATTTCCAAGTGCTTAGCTTACAGCAAAGTTGTTTCAGACCCTTTTGTGTATTCTTTGCTACGGCATCAGTACAGGAAGACATGGAAAGACATCATAAACAAGATCCTCAAAAGAAGCTCCATCAATTCCTCTGCCCTCACGAGTGAATCGCACAATCGGAATATATTGCAGCTGAACGAATGAGGAGCCTGGTATGGGACCTACAAGACACATAAAACAATATACGGGAAGCAAAAGTAACTGGCCTGTCCCTAGTAGCTATCCTCAGCTGTCAAGGTTTTGGGAGGCAGTTGTGGGCAGGCTGTAGCCCAGCCCACGTCCCCCCAGTAGCCCGTGTACCACCTAAGGGAGGCAGGCTGCTTTGTACCTCCTGCCTCCGACTAAAAGAATACTATTGATACGTGGTCCTGCAGGCTTCAAAAATACAAATCTCCCATTGATTTCCATCAGCAATTACACATACATATAGGGTAAAAAGCTAGTCCTCAGCAGAAGGACTCATGAAAGTAACGGGAGCAAATGGGTGCCGTTATAAGATTATTCTAAAGAGCTGCACAGGGATATTTGTGCAGTACTTTTCACTGGCTGCGGGTGAGGCTCCCTCTGATGGAGCTGCCACCTCAACCTAATCTCTTGAGTAGGTCCCGTATAGGAAAACTCCTAATAGGAAAAGCTTAATAAAAAAATCTTTACCGAGATACTCATACAGTGCCCAACATAGCTTTCAGCTTTTTCTGATACATATTTTTTGAACAATCCTGTAGAAGTGAACGAAGAGAAATATCACTTCTGAAGTATACTACAGGCTAGATCCAGACATATTTTCTCTAAGTTGTCTAAGTAACTTCTACAGAATCTCGTTCGTTTTCTCTCCATTAAGTTTCAGAAAAGTAAAAATGGTAGACAGGATGGAAAGGTCAGGATGCCTCCTGCTTACCTTCCAGGACAGCTGAGCTATAAAGAGATGGATTCTGCCCAAAGCTGCAGAACTGGGCCCTGCGCCAAGGAAAAGGAGGAAAAAATAAAAAAAAAAAAAAGAAAGAGTATTAATCTTTTCCCGAAATGTTATTAATTTTTGTTTTTTTTTCATGCAGATATGTTATTTAAAGGAAAAATGAGCCCAAAGCTGAGTTTAAAAGCACCATTTCTAAAGCAAGTGGAGCAAAAAATAATAGACCTCTGCTCCACCGTGAAAGTACAACCGATAATCCAAATCCACATCCAAACATGCAAATCTCAGGAGGTTTCAATATAGATCTTTATAGCACTAGATTGTAGCTCTGCATAGTAGTTATTAACATTTACCATGCATTCAGTTCAGCCTGCAGCTAACATGGGCCTAAATACCAATACAATTTTCAGAACCGGGACAATCCTACATGTCACATTTCCTCAGACACTGCCACAGTATCTTACTGTTTGTAAAAATTATTTAGTTCATTGTATGCACAGCTACATCTGGTAGATGGCTTCATAATGGTCATGCAGACACGTGATGCTGAAGCCATCCTCTGACTCATGAAGACTTACTTTCCTTGGTAATTTTCAGCGAAAACAGTATGAAATGAGCGAGTTTTTCAATTCTTTTTTCTTATTTATTAAGACGTAGAATATCAAAAGCAATAATTAATCAGTTGTCATTTCTGTTGTTATGATTTTTAGGAATAATTTATTTCTAAACCAACTTGCTTTAACAAAGGGTGTCATCCTCGTAAAGCTTTACAATTGTTTTCAAACTATTGATTTCAAATACATCACATTTATACTTTGACTGGCAAAGGAGGTACTACCAATTCTGACCTTAATTCTGCAGACATTATTTTCCAGAGAGTGACTTAAAGTCCATAAGGCAACAGCAAGTTAACATGAGAAATTAAATTAATTTTTGTTGGGTAGATCAAGAAAGCTTCTGTCCAGTGGCCATAAAGTACAAAGTTTCTTTTGGGATGTTTAATGGCAAATACATGCCCAGATTTTGAATAGTCTTAGTTCATTAGGCTTCATGCATAATAAGAGCTGGCGTAGCTGGCTGCATTACCACCAGTCCTTGCTCGTATTCTGACTGGTAACAGCACAGTGAGAAAATAAGGCCCCGAGTACTAAAAATGTGGGGATTACTTTTTCGTTACTATCTCCTGTGTCTGCCAAGCAAAGGGCACCGTTTGGTGCCTATACCTCTGCGGAATCCCTGACAGCAAAGGTCAATGAGCTGAATTACTGTATTCCCTATCACTTCCGCGAAATGATCAGTATCGGTCATTTGGCAAACTTTAGCACGCTCCATTTTGCAAGCTCTGCCACGAATATCAGTCTTCGAGAGGGCAGAATTTATGGCAAATACGATTTCCTTCCTACCTTGCAAAAAGCGTCCGCTGCTCAAGTTTCTGGGCAGGGACTCAGAGCCCCGTGAGATAACTCAGCGAGGGGCTTCACCCCAAATTCACCCTACCTGGGGTAACCCCCCAGCTGCTGGCATAGAGAGCCCTGCCTTAGCCCACGCTCTGGCATAGCGCTACCGCTGCCAGGAATCGTCTTAATCTATAAACTCACGTTCTCACCTGCTTTATAACCAGAACAATTAACGTAATGAAGATCACCAACTCCCGTGTAAATGAAAATCGTCAGCCGAACCATTCATTTGAGTTACGAAACAGTAACATAACTAGAATAAAATATACACACAAATACAGTCACACAATTTAAGCAAGTTTTTACCACACCGCGTTCAAAATTAGCCCTTAGCCACATCAAATAGTCTACCTCATCTTAATCGCTTTACTTCCTAGGCTTAACGTAATTTTCTCAGGTGCCGTAGATAAAACCCAGTTCAATACTTGTTTCTTAAGAAAGTCAAGTAATTTTGATGACTTGATTGTATCATAATACAGGATATCAGAAAATGTATTATCAGTGAGTTAAAAAAGATAAAAAGCTCTATATCAGATTGTTATATGTTTTACTAAGTCCACTTTTACTTAAGTAAATTGCAACAGGGTGATTATTAGAGTCCACAGCTGTTGTCAACCTACACGTGGGGCTGCTGCCAAAGTCAATGGGAGGTTTGTATGTCGATAAACCTAGCTCCGAAAGGATTTCAAATTTTAAATCGATTATTCAAATAGAGTAAGATAATTTCCCAGGCAAAAAAAAAACCAACCAAAAACAACAACCCCCCATTGTACATTTAGGATGGCTGGTAAAAGATGGAGAAGAATACAGCATTGGACTTGTCTCGTTATGCTTGTGCATCACAGTCGGTCACTGGGTGATTTATGTGTCCCCACGAGCAATAAATCTCTCCCCTTGTATGTGTTTAAAAATTTGTCTTTCCTTCATGGTGCCTTTCTTCTAGAATTAATCTTATAACAGAGAATAAATATAATTTCCCCTTACTCACATCAGCTCTCTGACACATTGTCATATTTCTACCATCTGAAGCAAGCGAGAGTTGTAAATGCTGGTGCTTGACAATCGGACTCTGTATGCAAAATAAAAGCGGTACCCTAACATTTCCTGATGACATTTTGTAGGATATTAGAAATACGATAGCGTGGCTCATTGAGTGCTAGATATTCAGCTGAATTCCTATAGGCAACCGGCAAAATTTTGTAAAATGTATGTCTAAGCGATGAATGTAGATATGAGTAACTATTTGTCTGCTGAGTATTATCCGTACTATACAACACTTTCACTCGAGTGAGTTATAATAATGATGGTAAACGTGATGCACAATACTTTATTAGCTCTGATCATGAAGCGGAACTGTTCTCTTGTCCAACACAAATGCGCGTGTGTGCGGGGGGTGTGCGTGTGATTTTCCATTTGTTATTTAAATATTTTTGAAAAAGTTTGTAAAGTATGGCTACAACGTGTGCCCAAAATATGGAACTGCATGTGCAAAAATTGTGCAGCTGCTTAGGCAATATGCAGTTTTCTGTTTGTTGGTATCTGCGATCCATATGCAATATCTAGTTCTCACACGCATGTTCAATTAACGTTTTCTTCGTATCTTGTAAATTTGGCAGGCAGAACATTGGCAGACGATTAAGAGAATTTAGTCCACTGTGTCATTTTGTGGATTCTGAGCTTTTTCCTCTGTTCATTTCATAGTTCTTTAGATAATCTCAGAGCTCTAACTGTGAACTAAGATCCTGTTTTATGTTCTGTTTTTGAGCCAGTTTGAATGTGAAGATTTGAGTAATTGTATTTAGCAAAAACCGGGAGAGACTGATAAGAGTTTATTGAGTAAATAACAAGTACCAGGTCCTCTCCTCACATAAATCAACAAAAGAGTTGGTTGTTTCACCTGAGGTTCAGGTCCCATGAGATAACTGTCCAGGTTTTATAGATCTGTCATATAACTGTGCAGGGCCCTGTTTTCATGGTATCTACAAATAGAAAGATGTAAGCAGGATTTAGTGAGTTCCTCATGTGCCTACCTGCCCACTTGCAATGTTAGGCAACCACACGTCTCTTCTCTAAATAAGTTTCCATCCCTGTTTTTACTCTTTGAGTAAAAGACCCCAACAACCTGTTTTCAGTGGCCCTTAATCCGACTTATTATAACCGCTCTTATTTCTGAAAAAAAATCAAAGCTAGATATTAAGAACATTTCTGACAAATCCTCATGAAGCCTGACGGCTGCCGCAGCAGTGGCCACTCATATCACAGCATCACAGACCAGCTGAGGGTGGAAGGGACCTCTGGAAGTCATCTCGTCCAGCCCCCAGAGGCACATCACTGCCTCTTGCCGTAGTTTACCATCTCAATTTTGCCCGTGCATCTGTTTGCTCTGCTTTAGGTCAACAATACAATCTTCCTGGAAAGAATGTTTTTTGAAAAAAATTGTTTGGGGAAGAAATCTTAGACTTAACTTCAAAACCAGCTACATCAGAACAACGTTAGAGATTACAAAGCTGGGGCAGAAATGGATGTGAATGGGAGGCGGAGGGTCAGGAAGGTCGGGAACTATAAACTGGCTCTGCTGCCATTGCAATGATGTGTGTTACCCTGACTGCGGGGGGCTTTTCCTTGTGACCTCTTTCCACACTGAGACCTCTCCAGGTCTCTCAGACATCTGCTTACCCCAAAGAGAAAGGCAGGGTTTCTACCAAAGCCCAGTAGCTGCCCCAGAGTGGGCTGAGGTCTACCAGAGCAGCGCAGCCTCCACAGAGGGACCCTTGTTGGGTTGGAAAGACTCTAATGGTTTTCAGATGGGCTATAGGGAAACTACTCACTTTGTTTGAATGCCCAGAACCACCTACAGCTGGATGAGCCTTACCTTAGGAGACAGTCTAGTTCTTAAAGCCCAGGAGGTTTAGGTAGCTCGCAGTAAGAAATTTTTTTCTGGACCTACGTGCCTAAGGTTTCATAGTTCCCTTACTTGTCTTAATCCTAAATGAAGAAGGCTCTCAATATCTTGTCCTATACATTTTTATATATGCAGTCAATATCTCTGAAACAGCCCTTTGGAAACTGCTTTCCTCTACTGTTAGAGCTCTCTTCTCCCCACATTAAATGTTCTTGTGATTAAATGAAGCCTAAAAGCAAAGCCAGAGACTTCACACCTATGTCAGCTGGTTGTTATCTGACCCCCAAAAATCACTAAATATTTCACCACACCACATTCAGCACAGAAAGCTCAGTTAGATCCGGATCCTATGGTCACTATGTGTTTGCTTCAGCAGCTAGCCCTGGATACTTAGGGTCAAGCAATAGGCTTATGATTTTGCTTCTGTGTCTGCAGAATCGGGGATTATAACTTTGTGACCCGAGCCTGAATAAGTGAGAACAATAACATTTTAGCCTTAAACCTTTTTTTTTTTTTTTTTAATTTGCATTTTATGCTTTCAGCATTCAGTAAATATATCAAAAATCTCTGATGGGGGAAGATTCTTTATGAAAACCATCCTGCTCAAAAAAGGCAGCTGTCCCTGTACGGGAGGTATAAAAGTTTACATGGAGAAAAGAGCTGCTGCAGTCTTTGTAAAATGTCTACTTCTTACCTGCAGTCCTGGCGTGTATCGTGTAAATATGTATTTAGGATTGTTGGTTTTTAAGCAAATAATGCCGATCTAACGAACTAGAGAGGTTGCTATAGTTTATCACATATGTCTATATTTATAAGAAAGATGGTTACCCCTACAGACTGTAAGTGCACTTCAGAAATGTGTGTATCGAGAGGCAAATGCATCAGGTGTATGACAGCATGCGTGTGGTAATCGTGTAGTAAAATATGATTTTTTTTTGGTTGAAGAAATACTATTGCACACAGTTTCAGTGTACCCAAAGGCACGAGTCCACGTGGTTGATTAATAATCTACAAAGATATATTAGGAAAAAGACCTCCATTTGGAGTTATTACTGAATACTGGAAAACTGTTTACGATTGCCCGCAGTTATACAATCAGAGCTTTAAGCAAAACTTTTTAAAAAAGTATGATTTTTTAAAAGAGCAAAAAACTGAAAGCCTCCATCCAGCAAGATTTCCCAAGGGAAAAGAAAAGCAGGGCTTTCAAACGAAATGCCAGTTCATCCCGGTGAGGTACTAGTAGGAACGCAACACGGCCCCGGGTGCAAATTTGGCCATAGCCTTCCTGTCGTTGACCATCACAGGTGGTCCCGTTTAGTCATATTATGCCAGCTTGGGTTCCTGAGCAAAACAACAACAAAACCCCCTCTTACATATCGAAATGGTCCATGTTACCACCATTCTGACAACGAAATGCTTGTGCAACGACAAGTAATTTCTCCTCCTCCTGCTTCGCTAGTGTGATCGATGAGCTACAGAGAAAAAAGTGTCAGCGAAATCCTCGGTGCCCTTAGGGTGACACAGCAAACACATGACAAGGCCGGGGACAAGTTGTCCATGCTCTGCCATCCACCCGCAGCCTCACTCAAGTAAAATAAAGCTACCTTCATCAGCCAGGGTAAAGAATGGATCTTTTTATAACAGAAACCATAGGGCTTCCCAGAGAAGATGTTTGAAAAATCATTATCACAGATTGCCTTGGAAAATAGAAATAGATAACTAAAAGGTGCCTTGATTTACCTTTATTTCTACACAGGACATTTTTCTAAACCTTAGATTATTTTCACAGTGCTTTTATTTTCTTAAGATCATTTTAGAAAAAAAAAAATCCCAGATATTTGGCAAGCACTAATAATTCCCTTCTGAATTCCTGCAGGAATGTAACGTATTACCAGTCTTTCCAGATACAGTTAGATATAAACACATTCCCCTAGATTAAGCTATTAGATGATTATTTGCTTTAAAAAATGTTAGGGGCTGGTTTTACAAATCCTTGCTGTAAGGACAGTGGGGTTGCTTGGATGAGAAAGAAGTGTTCATATAACGAGAGGTATAAAAGGTCTGCCGTGCGCATTTAAACCATTGTGTTTTGTTTTGCAAATAATGAAAATAGATGGTTTCCTATTTCTAAAAGCACCTAGCCAGTCTGAAGAAAAATAGTTCTGAAATAACATAAATAATAGCTACTGTAGATAGGGCATGTTTTGATTATATTATTAGAAATATACCATTATAACTTATTGCATTTTACTTTTTTTGTATAACAATGGGATGCAATTGCAGGGGCTATTTATTTAGGAAAAAATGGCTATATAAATAAACCCTTTCTAAATTGCATGGATAGAGACTTGCACAGACCAATTTGTAACGACAACGTGCTCAAGAGTGCCATGGGTTAACACGGACTTTAGGGTCCCAGGTAAGCTCAACCGCAATAGTCTCCCAAAAGATGTTTCAGAGGTACAGATTCACTCACGTACAGGCAGATACATAGATTTCTGCTATATTAGTACCTACAGTTTAAAGGAATACAACAAAACAAATTTTTATCCTGACTTCAAATTTTTGAATAATGGAGCCTGTGCTGTCTATTCTGTTTACAATGGCTTGTACTTTGTGAAGACATATCAAATGTTGTAATATATTTTTATTACATAGAAGTAATGGTTAATACAGAGTGACATATATAAATAAATACATACTATATATGTATATTGTGACTTTGTTAAATTTACTGTTAATGAAATGTGATTATGATAAATGACTTGGTGTGAGCTATTTTTTCATATAAAAGTTGACATTTGAAAAAGTCTGTGTCACTTCATTGTTGCAAAAGTCACGCCTGTAATGTCGTTGCAATGACATGACCTGATCAGTTCTGCTCATGTTTTTGGAAAACACCTGCAAAGTCAACTGCAATAGAATATTACTTCTCTGCAATATGAGCAACACAAGTGAAATAGTTGCAGCACCTTATATGTAATGCCTATGCCTCATCTTAACACAGAGGTCTCATATTAATACACACCGTCCTACTTAAGTTTAGCTGTTCTTCGACATCTTGAGCAGGTTTCACAGCTGGTGTGAAGCCAAGGTTGGGGAAACTGGT
The DNA here is from genome assembly GCF_965231255.1 of Vanellus vanellus. NCBI lineage: Eukaryota > Metazoa > Chordata > Aves > Charadriiformes > Charadriidae > Vanellus > Vanellus vanellus. Next base: position 5,068,564 of record NC_138912.1, on the reverse strand, counting down.
AGCTCGGGGCTCCCTCTTCCTGCTCCCTGAGCATCCTTCCCCACCCAGAGCTGCCACAGAAAGGTCTCTGGAGGTTTCAGGCTCATCCTGAACACCACCCAAGAGGCATACCCTGCAGAGGGAATAGCTGGTAGTCCTCAGAGAGCAGAAGTCTTTTATTGTCTATGTAAAGTCCAAACGCTTGGTCCCCAAAAGTGTTCTTCTGCTGGCTCACAGGGTTTGATCATTAACTGTGCTTTAATAACAACGTCACTTCAATACTCAGATGTGGGTAAGCACTCATTGAAACCAACAATAATATCTCCAGTCTTCTCCCTGCTATCTCTAGACAGAGATTTGAGTTGAAGATTAAATTCCACTCCAGCGCACAGATTAGGCCTCTTAAGGGCTCTTTTGCTTCCCTTACAGGTGTTAAATCTCCACTGTAGAAAAGCAGAAGAGACCCCAGAAGAGCTCAAAGTTCTGAGACATCAAATAATTTCTGATTTAACCAATATGATTACCTTGTGGTGTGTCATTGGTTCCCATTTCTCCTCCCCCCCCACCCCCCACCCCCTCCACCCCCCCTTTTTTTATTAAACAGCTCAGCAAATAAGTTTCTGGTTTCCACCTTTCTCTGTGCGTGCCCTCCCTTCTTGTCACCACCCCCCAAACACACACACAGATGATCTCTACAGATTGTCACCGTGCTCTCGGAAAGGCTGGCTGGGCTGGGTCAAGTTAATCATTTATTCATCTTCAGCTCATAACCACCTTCAGTTTACACTGAGGGCAATGCACAAATGAGGCTCCAAATGCAAAGTTTTCATTGTTGTCTTTGGGAGAAGAAGCTGGAGACATGCTGGTTCTGCAAACCCTCAATGCCACAGTAATGTCCTCTCACAGGGGGAGGACATTTCGCAGCATCACGGATCCATCCTGAGCTCCAGGCTCAACCAAACGCTCAAAGGAAACCTGCTAACGCAATGGGAGAGATTCTGGGAGGCTGCTCCCTCTGAATCCGTGGGAGGTTTTATTTTGCTCTGGTCTCCATTACAACTGCTTCTTTTTATCCCTTAGGAAGGACCTAAATATTGCCTTTCACATTACAAAGGCTGATGCAAAGGAATATTAATTCCTGGAAAGTTTTGCCTGGAGATTTAGCAGAGACAGAATAATTATCCTGGAAAATGCAAGGAGATGTAATCTCGAAGGACACGCCATCCACATGGTTATAAAACATTTTCCTTTTGCCAGCATCATGCTAGAATCCAGTTAGAAGCCTCATGTCAGCTTCTACCCAGACTTTTGAAGGAAACAAGCTGTAACGTCAGCAAATACAGCGGACACGCATCCAGCATGGCGAGACACCTCAAACACTGAAACTACTTATTTATAGAAGAGTGTCTGGAAAGCTGCCTGGCAGAAAAGGACCTGGGGGTTTTGGTTAACAGCCAGCTGAGTATGAGCCAGCAGTGGGCCCAGGTGGCCAAGAAGGTCAACAGCATCCTGGCCTGTATCAGGAATAGCGTGGCCAGTGGGACTAGGGAACAGATCGTTCCCCTGTATCCAGCACTGGTGAGGCCCCACCTCGAGTGCTGTGTTCAGTTTTGGGCCCCTCACTACAAGAAAGGCATTGAGGTGTTGGAGCGTGTCTAGAGAAGGGCAACGGAGCTGGTGAGGGGTCTGGAGCCCACATCTGATGAGGAGCAGCTGAGGGAACTGGGGGTGTTCAGCCTGGAGAAGAGGAGGCTGAGGGGAGACCTTATTGTTCTCTACAGCCCCCTGAAAGGAGGTTGTAGTGAGGGGGAGGTCTGTCTCTTCTCCTGAGTAACAGGCAATAGGAGAAGAGGAAATGGCCTCAAGTTGCACCGAGGGAGGTTTAGGATGGATATTAGGAAAAAATTCTTTACAGAAAGAGTTATCAAGCATCGGAAAAGGCTGCTCGGGGAAGTGATTGAATCACCATCCCTGGAGGTATTTAAAAGATGGTGCTGAGGGACACGGTTTAGTGGTGGACTTGGCAGTGCTAGGCTTACAGTTGGACTCGGTGGCCTTAAAGGTCCCTTCCAACCTAGACGATTCTATGATTCTATTCTTTTGTATTTAGCGGCATGTGCAATGTAGAAAAGGGGCCCGGCCGAAAATGTAGGAGTCCCAACACAAAACAGAGATGTATGTTGGCTAACAGAGTTGTGGTCCATCCCTTGAATCAGTCTGGTCCCCACACAATGGAGCACTACATGAGAAGGTAAATCTCAGCACATCATCAGGTGGCCAAGAGGCCTCTGAAGGGAAAAGGCTGTGAGCTATTTGGTGGCCTATGGTCCATTATGTAACAACAAACTGACCTAAACTGATATTATATCCCTGTGTGTGACATATGTCATGCAAACAATGAAAAAATACCCATATCGGTGCCATTTAATCTAATTATATGGGTTAGTGTCCCTCCCAGAGTATTCCCAATGTATTGGACAGAAAGACTCTAATGAAAAATAAAATTATAGAAAGCAAGTGGCTATCCACGTTTAGCATTGTGTCATAGAGTCATAGAATCATAGAATGGCTAGAGTTGGAAGGGACCTTGAAGAACATCGAGTTCCAGGCCCCCTGCCCTAGGTAGGGACACCTGGAACACTCCTGGAACTCCAGGGACACCTGGAACACTCCCCCCAGCCCAGGTTGCTCCCAGCCCCGTCCAACCTGGCCTTGAACACCTCCAGGGATGGGGCAGCCACAGCTTCTCGGGGCAACCTGCGCCAGGGGCTCACCAGGTTCCTGAATGCATGAAGAATGCCTGGAGGGTTGGACACCGGCCAGGGGTGCCCGATGGGATAAAGATTATCACCTTCCTGGCACTTTCAGTTGTGGCATGTCTCGGGGGATCCAGGCTGAACACCCCCAACTCTCTCAGTCTGTCCCCACAGCAGAGGGGCTCCAGCCCTCGGATCATCTTTGTGGCCCTCCTCAGGACTCAGTCCAACAGATCCACACTCTGCTTGTGCTGAGGGCTCCAGAGCTGGAGGCAGCACTGCGGGGAGGGTCTCCCCAGAGCACAGCAGAGGGGCACAATCCCCCCCTCGCCCCGCTGGCCACGCTGCTGGGGATGCAGCCCGGGATGCGGGTGGCTTTCTGGGCTGCCAGCGCACATTGCCGGCTCCTGGTGAGCTTCTCATCCACCAACACCCCCAGGTCCTCCTCCTCAGGGTTGTTCTCCAGCCATTCTCTGCCCAGCCTGCATTTATGCTTTGTGCTGCTCTGCACAGAGAAAGAAAAAGCATTCCAGAGGAAGACAAGATTAAACAACTACTCTTCAACACAGGAGAAGTGCTTTTGGAAGGAGTCATAGCTCAGGAGATGCTTTTCCAATTAAGCAAGAGAAAGGAGCAAGCAGCAGCTCCAGCCATTATTACTCTGGCTGCCACGTGTGCAGCACTGCAGCCCCTCGCTGTGAGCTCACCTTGACACTGAAATAAGGAAGCTCTTGGGGTTTTTTTGTTTGTTTTTGTCTTTTTGTTTGTTTGGTTGTTTTCTTTTTTTTCTAAGAAACTCTACAAGTTCAGATCATTGCAGCACAGCATTTTCCAGGTAATTACTTTATTAATCTTTAAGCCCCATATTTGAATATGCATGGATCAAATCATTATATTTGATAATTAGGATCAGTTTACTTTCATGGTAATTTTGAACATTCACGGAGGCTTCAGCGGAAGGAAACACTGCATATCCTTTTAAGTTTAAGCAGTCTCAATGATTCAGCTTTCCAGTCGAGGTTGGACGTAGCTAATGCCACTTGCCTTCAGGTTTAGGTAAGGAGTTTTATCACTTTAAACCGCAAATATGTCCTTTCGGATTTCTTTTTCTTTTCAGCACTTCCTGAAGTGCTTTAGGGAATCTATTTCCAAGATAAAAAGTGATGTTCTGACATCTTTCCTAATGGCTTCATCATTACATCTGACTTAATGGTTTAAAAATTAATACTGCTCCTTAGCTGTCCAGGTATCACATTTAATTCTCATTTTACTAACTGCAGCTACATAGCATTTTCATACATTTGCCTATATGTGATGTCACTTTTGCTTTCATTAGTCCTGTAAACTTCTTACACTGTAAAATAAATTATTATATACCTTTTCTACAGAGCAGTAATTGCTTTTGATACGTATTAAATATCTTGACTTTCATGACACATAGGAAGAAATAACGTTGTCTTTCTTCCAGTAAATCTGCTGATTTTTTTTTTTTGCCTGAAATTTGTTTATAATCACTAAAATCCCACTCTACGAGCCCCGCACACTTTTGGGTTTTTTTAAACTTCTGTTATAACTGTTACTAATACCAAACAGCTAAAATTCTTATACATCCATAAGGAAGTATTTAAAATAAAATGTTACAGCAAATAACAGCAGAAAGTTCTTAAGAGATAGCCTGAAGGGACCTGATGGACAGGATATTGCAGAGACTTTCCACTGAGTTCAGGGGGCCTTGGAACAAAGTCCCAGGTCTGAAAGAGTTTGACTATCAAATTCCCTATTTGCAATCAAGAAAGCATAAACACCAAATTTACAATCACGGCTAATCTGTCATGTAGACACTAACAGAATCAATTCCAGCTGCAATGCTTTGGACCGGAGCATAATAAAATAATTATTAAAGAAAATATTATAGTGAATCAGACATCTGGGGCTCCCTGCCCCCAGGTAGGCTCAGCTATAATTAATCCAGCTCCAGCATATGATAGCCTCACCTGTTTTTTTTTAAACTCCCAGTCTTGGTTGCTCCACAAATCCTCTAGCCTCTCCAGATTATTTCGGAGTTTTACCGTTCCTATAGTTAGGTTACTCTCTATAATATCTAATTTATTGTGGCAAACCTTGATGCAAACTGTATAGCTCTTCATCTATTTTATTCAGGTACAGTTACAGGAAGAAACGTTATAATAAGCGAGAATTTGAAGAGTTAAAGCTCTATTTACAAGAACCGAAAAATATAAAGGAAACTTTTGGAAAGAAAAAACCCATAAAGTTCCTCAGCCTTTTTCTCCCGCAAAACCCCTTTGAAGTGGATAAACACTTGCACAATAAGACTCTCCATGCAGATGGACGGGATGCTGGCACAGTTCAGTTGCATTATTTCCAAGCTGCTAATGAGTCAATAGTAACAGTGTCACACAATATTTTTGAAAAGACTTCAGGACATTAAGAAATTGGAAGAAAAAAAAAAAAACAAACCCAACAACCAAAACCCCACATTTTCAAAATTTTGGTTACCAAAAACTTAGTGAAAATCTTAGCTTTTCCCCACTCAGTGCCTTAGAGATGAAAGGTTTTGATGGGATTTTATAGGTAAAATATACAGAACGTACTACATTTATGTTATATGCAAACCTTAATGAGATACAAAGAAGGGTAACACTGGCAGGTTCCTTCTTGCCTCCTTCCACGCTGGGATGCCTCCAGCACATTCCTCCACACACATGAGTGCTCACTACCAAAATGAGGTAGGCGGGGAACATAGGAGCTAAATATCCCACTTGACACCAGCTGGGAGCTCCTCTGCAGTTCCCAGCAGCTAGCACCAGGGTTCACATCCTCTGAGTGGTGCCACCTACCAGGGCTGGCAGACTGCTCCTGAAGCTCTGTAGCGTATTTTTATAAGCAACGATGTCCTTTTCATTTCTCTGAATGCCATCGCGAGAGCTCCCATGCTGTTCTTAGGTGGACACTCTTGTCTAAATGGAATGAACATATCCTAAAAGGCTATCTCCCTGCCCCCACCCCCGTATGTTTTTAGAACATCTACATCCCCCTTTGTTTTATAAGATGTGGAAGTAGTAGCATCTCCGAGCCTTCCACCAGAAACCATCTCCAAGACTTCCATCCCAAAGTTCTGCAGGAGCCACGTGCCTGCCAGCCTCTACCCCCACATCCCTTTGGGGGGAATGGGGACAAGGTTCCCGCTCCCCCAGGCCAGCCCTGTGCGCCACGGGACAGAGCTGGTGCAGAATCGCCCTCTACGCAGCCATTTCTCCCTGTTCGATCCAAATTCAGTCAGTTCCTGCTCTTAGCAAAGCGCAGCTCTTGTGTTGGCTTTGCTTGTCAGATCAACCTCTCGGCGCTTTCAGATGCTAAAAATTCCAGGATATTCTGAAGATCAAAATAGTAATTGCGAAAAGCAGGTGCTTTTTTAAAATTTTAAACTGCCGACAATTGCCGCTATCATTATCACAAGGTGTTTTGTTACAAAAAGATCCACCTGCACACTGTGGATTCAGAGAGAGAGGATGCCACAAAAGTTGACAGTCAACCTTATAAAAATGCCACCAGCAGAATAAAGCAGAAGCTCACAGCACACCTGGCAGTGCTCTGAGGCTCGGTCGGGCTTGAGCTGCGCTGAGTCTTTTCTGAACTTGGGAGTTCAGAAGAGCAGGAGCCAGGGTGGCACTGTGCTGCGCTGATTATTTACAAAGGTCTACACTTCCTCAGGATTGCAAATTCTTGTTTTACCGCTATGAGGGAAAAAAAAAAAGTTCCGTTAAAGTGTTTAACGCATACAAAGTCATTTTAATACGACATACAAAGTTTGTTAATTTTTACAAGGCTGCTTGTTTTCTTCCCTTTTTTCTGATATGAAGATTGCTTCCAGGGCTTTATCATCTGTCCTCATTTAATCCATTTCAAAAATATCTACGGAGCACGAAACATTGCTGTTGATCTCATCAAGTGTCTTCTAATAATTGCAGGTTTTAAGAAAGCTAAAGACAAAAGCTGACTGAAATTAAGCTTGTAATGAAAAAGAACAAGAACAAACCGAGTAGGAGTATGGTAATTACATGCTTACGACTGTGACAGCAGGCAAAAGAAAACAGAGAAGCAGATGGTATCTGAATCTAAAGGAAAATGTAAATGATGCTGAACTCAGACGGTTCCCTAAATAATGGTGTATTTAGCAGCAGGTAGATGTTCCACCTAAAGAAGTGCTGCCTGATAATTCAAGGACATACATCCGACACAGGAGGGACAGAGCAGCCGCCTTTGTTTGGATGAGAAATCGCTCTATCAATTTCTGTGTACTCCAGCACCTTTGCCTCACTGTCCCGGCCATCTCTACAATTTTGGTTGTCAATACACTTGCATTAGGTCTGATATTTGTCACTGATGGTGATAGAGAACATCACCTTCTGCTGTGACCTCAGTAGCCTTAACGTGGCTGTTTGCAATGTAGCCTGAGTCAGTAGTAGCCGCCCTCTGGTTCAGTGGGGATCAAAAAACCCATAACACTAAAAGCGGACAGAAATTATCATCAGCGTTTTAGGACATGCTCCCAGGAGGGCTGCTCAGCATATTAATAAAAAGTGTCATGTGAATAAGTGCAATGGAAAAGCCAGGTCTCCCCGACTTCCCACGTCTGTGCCTGTACTAGAACGTGAGAGGCGGAGGGGACCTGGGCAGGAGGTCCCGCCAGCAAAGGGCTGACTGACAGAAGAGCTTTTTTAGAGAAGGGCAGAAAGCGTGTGCAGTCCAAATGTTTCATCTGCGAAAGCTTGTGTGTCAGCTCCCATAAACTGCTGGCTGAAGCCCCAGCCAGCTGCCTAAAAGCCTCTTTCCAGCTATGAATTATTGGGTGTGCATAAACACAGTTAATAAGTTCCTCGGGTCTTGTTTTGCTCATGTTGTTATAATTCTGGAACCAGCAGTCTGTGACCACTCTGTGGAGCCAGGCAGTACTCGTCTAAAGATATTTTTACTCATACTTTGTTCCTCCTTTGCAATGCAAAAGAAAGAAGAGGAAGGGAATATATGTCTATGCATTTTTCATATTTATATACTTATATATTTTTATCACATATACATATGTATGTGTTTTACAAAGGTATTCCTCCAAAGGAATACTACAAAGGCAGTAAAGTCTATGTCTGTTTAAAAATTAGTCAATTATTTTTATAAAAAAATATTAGTATTTTGAAATTATAATTATTTGCACTTCTCCTGTGTCAAGAGGACCTGAAGAATATTGCTGCCTACCAGCAGACAATGAATATACATAGGCAGTGAGATCATCATCTCAGAACTTCTGATTACTTTAGATTGTTTCCTCTATTTTTTGGCCAGCTTGCACAGACTGCTTCCAAGGACTGAGTCATATTCTTGTCTGCGGTAAAACTGAGCCGATTAGATTGAGTTGATTAGGCGGCGAAGATACTACCTGTGCCTTTTTAATTGCGCTTTTTCTTTCTCCGTAACCCAAATGCCATGTGTGTTCCACAATCCCCATGGGTTTTATAGAGTTTCCTGGGGGAAGCAAGCATCCAGGGTGGCCCCCATGCCTTGCTGGGCTCACCTGCGCCACCCGTGAGCTTCCACACCGTGGCCTGGACCAGCAACACCCTTTAATGTTTTGCGTCATGTTCAAGACCTTCTTACATGGTCCCAGGCTGCCTTACGACGTATCTTCTCTTTCCCCTTTGCAGCTCAGTTCCTACCAGCCCATGCCATGACCCACAGACGGGCTGACGAGTTACTGCTTGTTATTCTGTATATTTTGCTTCTTTTAATAGATGCAGGTGCATGCGCTGCTGAAATGTTTTCCCCAGGAGCCCGCAGTTCTTAATCATCCTATTAAAGTGATTGTGTATTTGCCATAATTTTCACATTAAAATTATCTGCCTTAGCTGCACACACAGAGCTGTTCAAATCATTTGTTGCGAACAGCCGATTGAGTTTCCCTCTGTTTGTTGTTTACAAATTGTCCCCTGCCTGCTCACAGTTTTAGGGAGCTGCTGAGTCACTGAAGTTGTTCGAGATATTTGAGATGTTTTGGGCTGGCAGGGCAGGAGCGGTATTGCTTACAGTGAGCTGATCTGAAATGCCATGGGGCACCCTACAGATGAGCACCCAACCTGGTGGGTGTAGGCTATCAGAGTTTTTCCCATCACCGATGCGTGTGTGCATAGAGTCTTCCTACAGCAGCAGCAGGATAGAAACAGCCTCAGTGCTACTTGGCAAGAGCAGCCTCTACGGATAGAGCACTGAAGCATTAAGTCACGGAATCATGGAGTTTCAGAGTTGGAAGGCACCTCTAGAGATCGTCTAGTCCCACTCCCCTGCCAAAGCAGCATTGCCCAGAGCACATCACTCAGGACTGCATCCAGGCGGGTCTTGAACATCTCCAGAGAAGGGGACTCCACCCCCTCCCTGGGCAGCCTGTGCCAGTGCTCTGTCACCCTCACCGTAAAGAAGTGTTTCCGTGTATTTGAACGGAACTTCCTGTGTTCTAACTTGTGCCCATTGCCCCTCGTCCTGTCACTGGGAACCCTTGAAAAGAGCCTGGCTCCATCCTCCTTCAACCCACCCTTTAGATACTTGTACGCCATAATAAGGTCTCCCCTCAGCCTTCTCTTCTCCAGGCTAAAGAGTCCCAGCGCTCTCAGCCTTCCCTCATAAGGGAGATGCTCCAAGCCCTTCATCATCTTAGTTGCCCTAAGTCATCAAAATAGATATACATCCTGACTTCTGTTCATGTAGAGCCTGTACGTTTTTGTCTTTCCATACAGCGTTCTTCAGTCTTCTGGTCCAACTGGCTGAGGTGCATAAAATAAGGCAGCTGTTTAGTGTCACTTGATGTGGTGTGACTTCTTGCTTTAAATACCTTGCTTGCCTGGGGGGGAAGGGGGGGTGGGGTGGGGCAGATGTGTGCATTGCTCCCGCCCTGGAGCAAAGGGATGAAGAGGATGACCTCAGATATCTTCTGGTACTTCTTAAGTATCAGTGATAAGAAAAAGGTATTAGCTACCACACTGACCATGAAGACCTCTCCTGCTCTGTTGTTTGTTTGGTTTTTTTTTTTTTTTTAATTGTTTAATATGTTTCTATATTGGGGTTTCAAGAACTTTGGGTTTTTTGCCTTGCAGAAAGAAATGCGCTGCCGTATGTGGTATTTGAAAGGCTTTATTAATTTAAGAAGACATCCCCTATTTAGGAATGCTTCCCGTGAACTGCTACACAAGAAATACTGAACTGTTTTAGAATTACTCTTAGCTTTTCTAAGATACATTTGTTTATATAATGCAGATATGTGCATTTTTAAAGCTGATTTAGCTTGCAGAAGTTTGAAAATTGGGCCTTTGCCTTTGGAGCAACGTATCGGTGAACTGAAAAAACCTACCAAACCCTGCTGGGAATACTGCTGCCACCATCCCATCCCCTCCCCTCCCCTCCCACTTCGTGTTCACAAGAAAAAACGTTATAGAGACAAGCACTGCTGATGCTACTCGGTTTATTTGTACATGAAGTACTGTTTGCCTGAAGGAGCGAAAACCAAGGAGACCGTTTTCTTGCTCCCAAGTCTCTTCTCTGTCACCTTCTCTCCCTCTGCGACTTTTTGCATGCGCATACTGCCCATGTGTTTCTTTTAGGCTTTCTCTCGGTATTTTCTTGCCCCTTACACTGTTTCTCTCACAGGCGTCTGCACCACCACAAACAAGCGACCAGCTGCTGAGAGCTGGCTAGTTGATGAAGGGAGGCAGTTACAGCTGAATTCCAGAGAGTTTTCCATACAAACCATAATAAATGTACAATGCTGGATGCGCCAGCTATCCACATCAGTCCCCACATCTCCTTACTGTGACACCTGCCTCTCTTGGGACTGTCACGGTTCTCCATTTCTCCCTTTTGCCAGCAGAGCAACATTGCAAAACTTTTTTCGCCAAGGCGGGGTGATTTTCAGCAGTGACTTGGACTTGGACTACGGGTCTATCTCTGGGATGCTAAAGCTTAATGCTTAAGGTATTGTCCATACAACTTAGAAAAGAAAGGGCAAAGGCAATAGGGTACCATGGGTACCATCACTGAAGTGATCTCTGAAGTACAGAAAATGTTCTTATAAGGTCAATATTAATGTTAAACACAAAATTCCTATAAGAAAAGCGGTCTTAGGAAGCAACAAGTGAAAAACAATATATGCTCATAATAGTACCAGTCCAATGTCTTCAAATTTTCTAGTTTTGCTCATGCAGAGTCATGAGTTTAGCTTAAAGATAATGAAATTAACAGAAAAATATAACTGAGGGCATCGGTATTTGGCCATGGTTTCTCCAGGTGCTTGCCAACTTCTGATCTTTGGCTCTCTTCTACAACTCTGAAGGCTAGAAATTTATTTCTTTTTAAAAAGCAAAAGCTGACATATTTCCAGGGAGATCTATAGTGTAAGTAAAAGTATTGGCAGCATTTTACAAGAGCTCAAATGACATATTTTTATTAGTGTTTTGTTTACAGCAGCACCCAGAATGTGCTGACCCTTTTATAAACATTCAAGTGCGGATGCATCGCAAATTTTGATCTAGAAAATCATCATACTTTCACAGCAGGAATCAGATAAAAATTAACTCTGGCATGACCCATGACCCTGCTCTTCGAATTGGTAGGGAAGTCTATGAAATGCAGTGACAAAGCGGCTGGGCAATTTTATCTTGATGTCGGTAGGTTTTGTACGGCTTCAACAGAAGAGACTTTGTTCTTGGTTGCTCTCTAAAGCCTCTTTACAACCTGACTCATGGAAACACGACCAAGGTCCTAAATATTTCAAGGCAGCATTTTCCAATACAGAAGTCACAGGAGACACTGGGGTTTTCTTCAGAAGGGTGGGGTGGTTTTTTTTTTCCTTTTCCCCTCTTTTTTCTTGTTCGGAGGGTTGGAAGGATGTTAAAACCACTGTTCTACAGCTTGAGTCCCTAGGCTGCAGCTTCATCGCTGAAACAAATTCAAGGAGATATAATGAGGAAAGCTGATAAATACTACAGACTCCTACACTCTGCTCTGACTGTTGCTATAATAAGGCTACATTCATAGAGTTTGGTTCTTCTAATGTCAAACAATTGGCAGCTCTGCAGTGTTGATGTCCCCTGAGGGCTGCCTGTCCTTGTAATTGCTTCTATCTACTGAAAGTAAACATATGAAGTGTATACAACATGCCCACACAAGGCACATAAACACACACATCGATATTGTTGTGGGTCACAGAGACTCTTTTCTACTCGATTATTTTTAACGTCCTTATTTGCTCCTTCCTCCCCCTCCAGAGTTTCTTTTTTACCTCTAATAACAGACATTTATTTTATTTTAAATTGGGAATGGATCATTTCAACATTCTGTGCAGTTCATGATACCTCTGTAGTATCTTCCTAGAACCTCAACACCTTTCTCCAGATTCTCTGTTGTTGGACAGTGATGAGTCGGAGCTATGCCTGTGCCTGGTATGGGCCAAATACTCTGGACAACAGATGGAGAACAGAGCCCTGGCTTGGCTTATTTCACATATGCTCCGATGACAGTCCATCTTCCTGCCATGAAAAGGATATAACACCATTTCTTCCTTTACACCAAACATAAAATTCTTGTCAAAGCATAAACTCATTGAAGGAATGCTTCTTTGACAGTCCCATTAACTACCCTGAGCTTTTATCAACTCTTTTCCAGGTCCCTTGGTGTGAAAAATACTCAGTCATAGAATCAAAATGGTTTAGGTTGGAAGGGACCTTACAGACCACCTTGTTCCACCCCCCCTGCCCTGGGCAGGGACACCTCCCCCCAGCCCAGGTTGCTCCCAGCCCCGTCCAACCTGGCCTTGACCACCTCCAGGGATGGGGGCTTCTCTGGGCAACCTGCGCCAGGGGCTCGCCACCCTCATCGTGAAAAATTTTTTTCTAATATCTAGTCTAAACTTCCCTCTTCCAGTTTGAAGCCATTCTCCCTTGTCCTAATACTACATGCCCTTGCAAAAAGTCCCTCTCCAGCCTTCCTGTCGGCTCCCTTCAGATACTGGAAGGGGCTCTAAGGTGTCCTCAGAGCCTTCTCTTCTCCAGGCTGAACACCCCCAACTCTCTCAGCCTGTCCTCCCAGCAGAGGGGCTCCAGCCCTCGGAGCATCTTCATGGCCCTCCTCTGGCCCCACTCCAACAGGTCCATGTCCTTCTGATGTTGGGGGCTCCAGAGCTGGACACAGCACTGCAGGTGGGATCTCACAAGAGCAGAGAAGAGGGGGAAAAGTCTCTTTCCTGCCAGATCCTAAAATTCAGAGTCATTTTTTGTTATTTGAGAAATTGCAGTCATCAACATTTGGGGGAAAATAAAGTACACTGGCATCTGCTTCTGAACTCTCTGGTTTGGACTGGAAATCAACAAAAGCCACCATTTAGGCTGTTCCTTGTTGGTTATCTCACTGACCACTTCAAAAATGACGACAATCTGAAAATTCAGGAACAGACAAGTTCAGGGAAGATTTTTCAGGACAAATAGGTGAGTAGAAGCTTTCAACTTGAATCCTCTTTTCCATGCTTCAGCTTTTCTCTGAAAAAGTGGTTATCTTTCTCCCCCCCCAATCTCATGCATTTTCTCTTCTTATTTCTCAAACACTAGACCTAAGAGCTAACAAGTTCCCTACAGATTACAAGGATAAGATCCAGGGAAGATCTATTGATTTATATTTTGTGCAGATCTGGTCACAGTATTTTTTCTCAATGATCATTAATGGTGCATTTTCAAAAATGAGGAAAGTTCATTCTTCTTTATTGTCACCAGAGTTAGTATCAGTAAGCCACTAAGCAAGTGGCTGGGTGAAACAGAATCACAGAATCACAGAATCACGGAATGGTCAGGGTTGGAAGGGACCTCTGGGGATCATCCAGTCCACCCCCCTTCCAGAGCACCTCCAGCAGTGGCACAGGACATGTCCAGGCGGGTTTGGAATGGCTCCACAGTGGGAGACTCTCCCCCCTCTCTGGGCAGCTGTGCCAGTGCTCTGCCGCCCACACAGCAAAGAAGTTCCTCCTCATGTTAAGATGGAACTTCCTATGTTCAAGTTGTGACCATTACCTCTTGTCCTATCACTGGACACCACTGAAAAAAGACTGTTCCCATCCCCCTGGCACCCTCCCTTGAAGGATTTGTAAGCATTCATAAGATCCCCCCTCAATCTTCTTTTTTCTAGACTAAAAAGACCGAAGTCCCTCAGCCTTTCCTCCTAAGAGAGATGTTCCAATCTCCTAATCATCTTTGTAGCCCTTTGCTGGACCCACTCCAGCAGATCCCTGTCCTTCTTGAACTGGGGAGCCCAGAACTGGACACAGTACTCCAGATGCGGCCTCCCCAGGGCAGAGCAGAACCGGGAGGATGACCTCCCTCGCCCTGCTGGCCACACTCTTCTTGATGCCTAGCCAGCATGCCATTGGCCTTCTTGGCCACCAGGGCACATTACTGGCTCATGGGCATCCTGTTGTCCCCCAGGACTCCCAGGTCCCTTTCCACAGAGCTGCTCTCCATGAGGTCAGCCCCCAACCTGTACCGATGCATGGGGTTACTCCTCCCCAGGTGCATGACCCTACACTTGCCCTTGTTGAGTTTCATAAGGTTTCTCTCTGCCCAACTCTCCAGCCTGTCCAGGCCAAACCCCATCATTCTCAAGCACTTACCACATTTGATTTTCAGTCTGCTAACAGCAAATCATCCACCAACCAGGGAATTAATAATACATCTAAAGAATTTGATAATCTGAAAAGTACTCTCTGGAGACTCATACTGCTTTAAGAATGATAGATTGTTTCCGAAGCCAAGATGGAAATTCATCAATTAATTTGTATGAACACTTTCATTAGCAAGAAACTGATTTTATAATGCTGCATTTTCTGCACATCACTTAATGCTGAAGGTGACATGGTTATCGACAATAAAATACCATCAGTACTCAAATTTACAGTGACTCAGAGTCATTAAATTGATCCTTGATGACCTTCTTAGGCCAAAAGTGATATAAAGTGTGCAAGGAAACACTGCTGTGAAATTTCAGTAAAACCAGATACCATATGTCTCTGAAGAATAACTCTCAAAGCTCTATTTCTCAAGCAACATATTTTAAAATTGTGATATAACAACTAACAATAGCAAAACCGTTTAGAATTAAACTGAATAGGCATATTTAACAGAGTAATATTTTTTTTTTTTTCTGGTGGACCTGTTGACTTGATGGTTTTGGTCCTTCAGTGCAGCCACAGGGGGTTGAACCGTTCCCAGAAACCATGGTGTTCATTACAGTGGTGTTGGGTGCCATTTCTTAGCCAAACATAGAAAAATAAACTTTTGCATTTAGGCTGCTACAGGGTAGGTCATAGAAGCAGAGCCTGGTTTTCCATTCGCTTTCCACTCCTTTCCAGATTATGCTGTAAATCTACCAGTTCTGCTTGTGAGAGCCTGCGCCGACCTGGGAGCCACCAGGAGCTGGTTGGTGACCTGGGTTAGAGCTGTGGCATGCCACAAGGAGACACCCAAATGAATGATTCCATTCACCTGGGAGTTATTTGACTCGCAAAACTATAATGAATAGGAATGCGATTTTAACGCCTTTTACATTAAAAAAACCTCAAAGCCATGTAATCAGATCCAGACCCTCACGGTAACAAGCAGGTCTCAAATTTAAATCCCCCGTGTCTATTCAAGTGAGCTTATGCTGCCATTGATCCTTATTAACCCAGGTATTGAATTTCTGTCACATCTAAACCACAAAAAGTAATTCCATTTTTCATATTTTTACTTGCTGACAATAAGGCCGGCTGAATTTTGTTAGATCTTTAAATGATGGTTTACTCTGAATGCTCTTTTTTGTTGCTCTTGGGATAGTACAGAGTTAATAAGAATGATTGTGCTGTTGACATAAGTGGTGTATTGATTCTAGAAAGCAGCTGCTGCAAATTAAGTGGAGTTAATGACTAGAATAATTAAAATATCAGGTGGTTGATATTACTTCGTATAATAATAGGTGGGAATTATTAACTGCTTTCTCTAAACAACATCAGCATTTCAGAATATACAGTCAAGATTTGGAATGGAAAAGCATTCAAATGAAAAGAGAAACCTTTCTGTTCATAACTGATTTGGTATTACTAGTCATAAATGGTATTTTAAACATGCAGAGGATTTATCTTGCTTATGTTGCTTGCAAAAAGCAAAGTGTTGGTTTTGTTGGGTTTTTTTTTTGCGTCTCTTTCTCATGGAACAGCCCATTCTCTCTATATATATTTTATCACTAGCGTGGTTGGGCATTCTCCATATGGGCACTTGCCAAGCTGCCATGCTTGGAGCTACATCCTGGGTCTTTAGATCTGTCTATGTCCTATTCCATATGCCTTTTTCTGGCCTTGAAAGCCACTGTGCGCATTGTTGCTTTACCCTCTGAGACAGCATCTTTCAGCTGCTCTCAGCCCCAGTCCAGACTGGACATTGCAATTCCTCAGTACGGAGTGAAGGACATTATTTAAGTCACTGGGTAAAAGTGCTCATTTTCATATGGAATTCATAGATGCTGCAAGACAACTCTAAACACTTCTACAACATCTTCATAATTCTAAATGCAAAGCATTCCTTATGGACCTATCGCTTCATCTTATTTTTTTCAACATTCGCTCTTCATCGGTCCTTCAACTTTTTCTTTACCTGTGTCCTGATCAGGAAAATAGAGCTTTCTAAGAGAACTACTAAGCTAAAAGAGAAGCATTGGCAGAGCAGCGCAATGCTCCTTTGCAGTATTTTGCTGAAAAAAAAAAACACTTTCAGAAGTGCCGATGTCCCTGGAGAACCCAAGTGCCACCTCCAGGTGCGGTGCTGGCATTCCGGCCGTGCTCCGATGACCTTCACGGATGAAGGTTGGACCTTCGTCTGGGAGCCTGGCTAACGGGGAGAGATAAGCGCTAGAGAGGCCTCTGAAGGGCAGTTTAGCAGAGTCAAGCAAAGCAGCCTGAGCAGAAAACGGCGCGGGATGTTGCTTAATCCGGCCGGTACAAACCACCAGACACAGGGGAGGGGAAGATGGGTTTAAGCTCTCTGAGCCTGGCACTGTAGCAGACGATTAAAGGCCCCTCATATAGCCGAAAAGGCA
The DNA here is from genome assembly GCF_965231255.1 of Vanellus vanellus. Lineage (NCBI taxonomy): Eukaryota > Metazoa > Chordata > Aves > Charadriiformes > Charadriidae > Vanellus > Vanellus vanellus. The sequence continues at coordinate 5,051,663 of NC_138912.1, read as the reverse complement.
GATTAAGTATGTAAACATGCAGCTGTAAAGTACCTTTATGTTCACTGCCTCAACTTTTTTCAAGGGCTTTCCAAAAATCCCATCCTTGGCATTTTTTACTGATAAATGTATTTATTTCAGGTAGTTGTGAGTTGAAATGCTATACCACAAACTGTCCAGTCAATACAGCCCCTCTGAAGTTTATGGAAGGCATAAAAATGTCCCTTTTCTGCCAAATGAGCAAGGAACAGATAACGAGCACGAGAGCACTGTTTCAAATTTTCATGCGAAGCCGTAATCCAAATCTCCATCACAGTAAAATTGGGTAACTTGTCAGGTTAAGAGAAGAGAGAAGCATCCACAACAACTCATCAACAGATCGTCCCGCAAATCTGAGTGCGGATTTGGTGGGTTTGTAAGTCACCCCTAGATATAAGCTGGCTACGCACGCTGTAAAACAGAGATTATATCAGTGGAAGATGGGAGAGGACAGTTATTTAGTGACTTACTGTTGCAGGCACAGGATTGCATTCGCCGCGATGGCTTAACTGAACATAAATTTTGCGGCTCAAAAATCATATTATAGTGTTACAGTGATATAAAAAAAAAAAAAGGCCGTCTCAACCTAAATGACCTTTAAAAAGAAATTAAAGACTAGGAAGCACATTAAACTCAGTATATAGATGCGATTTCAACTTGGAAAATTAAGGAAACACCAGAATAAAGATCTAAAACTTCTCTAAGTCAAACACCTGAAGCCAAAAAGCATTCATAATCATTTATTAAGGACTGAAAAGGACCGAGAAAACTGCTTTCCACTATGATAGCACAAAGAAGCAGAGGCAAAAGGCGTACTAAAGTCATCCACGAAATCGACTGTAAAAATCACTGACCCTCTTCCCTTGTATGTAACCACTCCAGTAAGAAAGGAAAACAACGTTTGGGAAGTTGTATCCTCTTAGTGAGTATGAAATAGAGCTTCTTTGGGCTCTCTTGGCAGGTGTACACACAGAGCTGTTTGTCCCGCGGTGTGTCCATCCCCGCACCGCAGTATACTGAAGCAGGAGGTGACGGTACCACAATTTATGTGACTTGTATGTGCTTTTATACTTCCTCCCTCAGGCGTACTATGGTATTATGACTGAATTCACGCAGAGATCGATTACAAAGATAAATGGTAAAGCGGCACATTTGCCTCCAAACTGAGGCATTTTCAGACCCATAGCAAATACAGCATACGCCAATTTGTAAAGGTTAACTAGTGAAAGTCGTTGGTGCGAAGCCACTTGTATTCTATTGCAAGTTAACTCATCTCTGTTCCAGTGTATCTCAAAAAGGTCAACCACCTACCACAGCACGATAAAAGACGCGAGTAAATCTGGCTGTATAACTGCATCACTGACTGCTGAAATCCACGCTTTGGGAAGATGTCCCATATTCACTGAAAATAACGAGCTGAAGTTAGAGGAAAAAACCACAACTATACATGGATAAAAGAAGGGAAAGTAGTGGGCGACGGAAGCTGAAAATATGTGACAGGCTTAAAATATCCAACGAAAAATTGCATTTCTTCACCAGCATAGTCAATAACTTCGTTTACATTCATTTTTATCGCTGTGTTTTACCCACACAGAGCTCAACATCCTGGTACAAGGGATAGTCAGGTACTCCTAACAGTCTTCTGGTGCCAGCAGATTAAATTTGGGTTAGAGATTGCCCAGATTCACTACACTCATACCAACGTGTGTACGTAGGTATAGTTTTAGTAGATACAGTTATATTGGCTTCAGCATTCCCAAGCTGATTGGCAGATACAGAGATCTGTCTTTGGGAGGTTAGCGTACTTGTAGGTACTCAGATGGATGAGAGAAACTGAGATACGATCATTAAACAGACCAAAGATGAACAGCTGGATAGCATGACATAGACGGTCAAGAGCCAGCCAGCTCCCACTGTATTTTATGATTGTCAGGGCTCTGCACAGGAGCAGAAGACTGATGGCTGGTATTATCAAGGAGAGTGGAATATGTCCTCTTTTAACCTTTTATTTGCTTAACCTTTACTGTGTGGGTGAAATTGTGCAGCTGAATTTCTTGTTACTTGGAAGGGATTGTATTTTTTCCTTTTATACCAGGGATGATCACAGTTTAGTAAAGTCCTCATATAAGGAGCTATTAAAATGGATTTGTAATTATAAAAAGATCATACCCATCCTCATTTTATTTCCTGTCGTTTCTGTAGCGTTGCCTATTTTCCTACAACACTAAAAGGAAAAGAGATTAAAAGCACAGAATTTAGAAAAAATTACCTGTTCTAAAGACATGGAAAAGGTAGATAAATGGAAAACACTGGTATCCAGATTTATTGGTTTGTGGTTTGGATCTATCTAAAGGTTAAATAGTGGTGCTATGTGTTGCAAAGAAAGAAAATGAGCATTTTAACTCCCGAGTTCATAACTGTAGCAGTAAATAGAGCACACACCGGCTCAGTATTATTCTATTCAGGGCAGGCAAACGCATCTTATCTCAGCACATGGTGTTCACACACTTGAAGGTCCCAGTAAAATTCCTCTGAACTTGAGTGTTTTCCAGTGTAAAGGTGCTGGACAATCAACAAATAATTGTACAGACAAGTACACTTGACAGCTATTAGGCCATTTATTTAGTAATGCCTGGACTAAAATGGAGTAAGGTCACCTGCATTAGTCATAGTTCTGCTGTGCCCAAGTATGTGTAAGCACTAGTCACGACCAGTAAAGAACACCAAGGCCACCGTCTTCAGCATCTGATGTTACTGAGATCTTCAGCAATCAGAGTCCATCTCATTTTAGCTATTAGACAAGGAAGAATTTCCCATCAAATCCAATTCTTGCTATCAAACAGAAAAATCACTTCTCCTTGAGTTAACCTCATACCTGAGAACAAAGCATAGGGACCTCTAGGTTTGTAAAGTTTCAAATGAGCCTGAAATATTATTTCAAGGTAGAAAGAACCAACCTGCCGGGACTAAGATTGTGGTTTCCACCTTCATTCTGATTATCAGAGTGGTTTCAATTTGGCTAGTTAGTTCCTCGTTTACCTGTGCATGCCAACCACCCCCAGGAAGATGTCTGGGTAACCTTTGTGGGACTCCAGAGAAAAGCCACCTAAGAAACTCCGCCAGTTCGTAACACAAAAAATCGTGTATGGCCCTGACCTGTTGTGGTGGTAACAAAACCTACGTATGCCAATGAACAAGCCAAATTAAGCTGCTAACAAATTGTCTGCTGTCATAACTCCGTATTCCAAAATTATTTCGCATCGCTCCCTGCACAAAGCCATCATTAATCCCCTCTCAGCTGCCAACCCCCCTGCTTGACAAGTTGCTATTATATTTGCTATACAAAAATATATGACATAGAGAACGTTGTAAGGGTGGTAAATAGAGTGGAATAAGTAAAATATAATTCCAAATGCTAATGTAATGATTGGATTATTTGTTTACCTCTATTACTTAATTTAAATGATGCTGACTGGGAGCTGGAGTTCCATAATTGCAGTTATAGAAAATCATGTATGTGCTGTTCTATTTTCTTCGAGCCCTTGCTGCCAAATACCTTGCTGTTATTGAACGGTATCTGCAGGACAAGCATGGACTGGAATTGTCTAAGAAATTTAAGAATACAACTATTTATTATGTAAGGGTTCATGATTATATTATTCATTCTGCAATCTTTTGCCTTTTATGTGTTTACAAGATTCGTTGACAAGAAGAAAAAAGATCTAATACAGATGGCATGTGGTATTTTTACACTGTTTTCTACTTGCACTTTATTTTTCCTCGGTTTTGAACGATATGCTGGTGAATGTCTTTTCCAAGAATCGTATCAAATAGGCAAAAACTGTAATAGCAATTAAAAATGTTTTAAATAGAATTGTATTTGGAAGTGTATGCCGCAGTCTTTCTACCAAGCCTATTAAGAGATGTTTATTTAGCGACAGACTTTTGACTGGCTAAAAACCTACCGCTGGCCCTTCAATTGGTATAATGAAGGTCATACCATTCAAGCTAAGGGAGCAAAGTTGATTTTCACCAGCTGATACTTTGTCCAGTGTTTATTTAGTTCATTCTTTCCTAGATCAGATCTGCATCTTTCCTGAACCTCAATCCTATCCTGCTGTACAATTTGGTTACTTAAAAGCCAGTGCTAAAGCACAAATCCTGCTCCCATAGAGTCGTAAGGCCAGGCAAGCAGCAGCAGCTGCAGCGGCAAGATGAGCAGACCACGCAGAGGAACACAAAGTCCCTTGCATGTCATAGAAGACAGAGGCACAAGGTGTGCGTGAGCACAAAAGGCACGTATAGGCGGGCCAAAAATCAAGAAAAACGATGCTATCAGTGGATTTGTGAACTACGCACGTATCAGTGACCAAGCCTCTCCTCTCAAACACATGGTCCGACCGGCTGTATCCACAAGAAAAGCTTTTTTTCCAAGTACTTCTCCCAGGCTGGAGAAGGGGTGCCGTCCCACGGTGCTGCAGTGGTCCTTATCCCATGCCCTTTTCCTTAGGTTTGGTTCAAAAACACGGCCTTGAAAAGCCAGAGGAGAAAGCACTCCTGGCACTAAACCCTGGAATCACAAGACATCCTCAAATATAAACAACCCAAGCAGGAAAGGTAAGGTGGGTTATTCGCTTCATTGGGTTTTTCCCCCAATATAATGGTTCTTGTCTCAAGGTGGGATTTCAGGGAAAGGTGGACTGAAATTTTGACATAAATTTTAATGATATTCAACAGAAGTTGTCCCCTCAGCTTTCCTCACATCTGAGAGTAAAACATAAAGAGTGTCAAAACTTTTTTGAATTGCAAAACTATACCGATTTTATACTTTAGAAACAACATTTTTCAGTTTTTCATTCAAAACAACACTTCTCCTTTATCCCTCTTTTGGTTTTTTTTCTTTTCGTTTTCTCTATTTTTAAAGAAAACAGATTTACAAAGGATTAAATAACCCAACAAGCGAAAAAAAATTCATTCCAGGTTAACTCAAAACATCTTTCTACATTCTTCCTGCCTCTCCCCCCAGACCCGGGGCTTATTTTGGTTCGACTTGAATTTTGTTTCTGATCTTTCGCCAAACTTTCATCCAACTTATTCATCCAAGCTCCACTAACAGAAAGGCCTCGTGCAGAGAAATATGTATGAAGAGGTGGGCTACGTAACTCTCACTACGACTACCGCCAGGCTGAGAGAAGCAGAGCTCGTGGACGCCATGGGCTGCCGGGTCGAGGTCTATCGCTGCTGCCGCCACTGCCGAGCCCTCTGCCTGAGCCGCCGCACGGACAGGCTGATCGGCTGCTTCCCGAACTTCTTCATGATCTCCTTGATTCTTGCCAGGTTGGTTTTGGAGATGGTGAAGTCGCACCGGGTAGCTCCCATGTCATAGCCGACTTCGCAGGTCTTGGTAGCGGCGGTGTAGCCCTCTGCCTTCACGCCCACCACGTATTCCCCCGGGTTGAGAAGACGCCAGTAATCCCCATCGGCTCCTGGTAGGAAAAGAGATGGTTTTCAGGACAGAGGCCCTTTCTCCTTGAAGAAGGTGCTGTTTATGAGAATACAGAAATGCCCGCACATGGATAAGATGACACCACAGGCAGCAACCCTGTGTCCTCACGCCAGGATGGCATCAACGAGGCTGCCCCCCATTCACACGTACCTCTCATGGTCCTGCCAAACCTACAACAAAACACACCTCAAACGTATTTTCCAAATGATGAAAAAAGGACAACAGGCTTCAGTTTGGCCTAAGATTTTTGCCAGTTGAAGTCAGGAAGATCCTGAGGCAAAGGGTCACCTTGTAATTGTTGGTGATTCCTGAGGGGCATAAAAGACCTTCCCCAAACTAAGTGTAACCAAGCAATCAAGAGGAGCCCCGGTGAGGTACCCACATCGCACTCAAATCCCGGCCAGACCGCCTGGACACGTGCATTTTGGTGCTATTTGGTATGCAAAGCACGTAAATGCATAATGTCAACACACTTAGAGATCTAAGTAATATCCCCCTCTATAAAATCTTACATTGAGTTTTATCACACTGATTTTCTATATACTATACTATACTTGTCAGGGTACTTAACCACTTGTTTACCTGTAAATGCATGAATGAACAGAGCTCCTGTAATCAACCAAACTACTCACACGTAAAGCAAGATGTATTTCAACACCTTGTTGAATTAGGACTTTCTGTTTTCCGCTTTTATCCCATATATGATTTCAGGTTACCCATATGGACATAAGGAGGGTTTTAGACTTCTTTTTAAATATTATTTTAACTAGGAAGTACGCTTAGCTGTGGACTGAAAAAGGTGAAACACTAATATCTAAAATTAGTTTTGCACTCTGTCCTTGGAAAACCCACTGTGGAATAAAAGTGCATATTCAAATACGCAATTCTCTATATAAATAGGAATGCAACATCTCTTCTATGAAGAGGGTTTGGGGTTGGTTTTTTTTTTTTTAGCACTGATGAGAACTGACAGCCTTACTCTCACCAGCCTTGGGTCGCTTGCAAAGCAGTGCGCTGCAAAAACTAAAGATGGTTTGCATAAAAATATTATGCTTGGGAAAAGACCAGACTAGCTAGCCTCTGTTTAAAGAAATAGGGGTTTAATTTAGGGGTCGGTAAAACAAAACACATGTTTGCAAACAGCAAGTGTCAGCAAAACAGCAATATCAGCTATAGGCTGACACTGCAGCCTCCGAACGCGAGCGTGAAGTTGGGGCGTATCAACTTCCTCAGGTTTTTCTTTCAGCCAGTTTGACCCTGCTTGGGTCAAAGAAGATCGAGGCCCAGATTTTCTGCTTCTGGGGACTCAGGCGTTTTTGGGAAGGGCTCCCTTTTTTCAGTTCTCCCTTATTATTGTGTCCATTGGCACCTTAACCAAAATACAAAGCATAAAGCTGCCCAGGTTTCTTCAATTTATCCCCAAGGGCTCATTTTTAGCTGTAAACGCTCCGGTGACACTACACGGCTGGCAAAAGGCTACTTATCACCCCGTGCATGGCTGTGAACACATCCCTGCTCAGAGCTTGCCTTTAGCCCCTGGACTTCAAAACCGGCCCACATTTTTCTGACACATTTAACAGGCAGTTCATCACAACCCTGCACACACGGCCAGAAAAAAAAAATCTACACATTCGCACACCACCGGGAAATTACTGCAAAGCTGGATATGAAACTGTTAACAGGATGCACTTTACCTCCTTTCCATTTACAAGTAGACATTAGTGTTTCTGTCAGCTGTCATTGCCCAGGATTTAATACCAGACTAAAAGTTTTTATTTTTTTTGTTGAAAATCAGATTAAATGCAGTAGGTAAAAAATTTCAGAGCAGATGGCAAGAGGAACACAATTAAAAATACAGATAAATTTAGTAAATAATAGGTTTGCTAAAAGAATTGGCTCCAGTGGGAGCAGGCTGGAGGCAGACTACATCCATCTCCTCCCTCTGGGTCTGGGAAAGAATTGCCGTGTCTTCTTAGATAAAATAACAATGCATAAAAATAGGAACATAGTACTATTATAAATGAAAACTGCAAGATGACTCCATAAACACTTCAGTTAAGAGCAACACTCTTTGAGCTTGATAGGACAGATCTTTGTTACAATTAAGTGTCATATTTACACTTAAATGCGGCAAATTTTACTAATTTAAATATACAGTAAAAATCTATCCTCACGCTCTGTTCCCTACAAAAGACTCTCCAGGAAAGTTGCACACCCAACGCATCTAACAACTAAAACCTAAATTTCTGTGCTGAGCAGGCAGCCAGGAATGAGGCTGGAGAGGTGTAATACCAGGATTATGCTTAGCTTAGCGTAACGTTATTAAATATTACTAAATGCTACTTCAAAATCTTTGGGTTTCATTACATAATGTATACTGACATCATATGAAACTTACCAAATATTGATAAATATGTCTCTGAACTTTACATGAAATTAAATTGATTATTACTTTGTTGTAAAAATCACACAGAAACGTTAATCTTTCTTCGGACTCTGTTACAGAAGTGTTTCACTGGAAAGAAACTGTACATTTCTTCATCAGAATTTACTTTGGGATTTCCAAATTGTGCAATCACAGGAAGGAAGCCCCAAAACTGCCTTTGCACCACAGGGAAAAAAAAGTGTCCAAGTGCATTTGGTCACCCCATGGATGAACTCTTTTCCAAAGGTTATTTCACAGAGCACAGTTCACATCTAACCATGACAATGTGTGATCATTCAGACTTAATCGATAGTTACATCTGCATCGAGAGAAAATGGAATAATTTTCCACAGAGCTCTTACTCTCAGAATCAATGACTTCAATTAACCTATTAATATTGTTAGCTTAGTGTCAGAAACCCTCTCTTTCCGTAAGATATATTGTACGTCCAAGGGGAAGTTAAAAAAAAAAAAAGTGGTTTCCATGCACTTTTTTTGTCCACAGCAAGAAGCAGAGATTTTCTCAAACGAGTAAATGTTATTCGAAGGCCTTTCCAGACAACTTCTGTCTGGCTCTACAGGGTAGTCGACCACATTAATGTATCAAAGCAACAGTAGATACCTACAGCCCAGCTCACTTTAAACAAAAGTTATATGAATAGAGATAGCGGCCGTAATTCTTCTCCTGCTCGGCCTATTTTTATATCAAGGCATGTCAGAGGTTTAAAAGGATACATTTTTCATTTAAAAAGCTATAAATGAAAGAAGACTGCTGACAATTTGCCTGCTTTCTCTGGAGTTATACATGCCATTTTAGCTTTTTGGCTCCAACATAAATTCCTTAGTTTCAAAGACTAATGAGACGTACATTGTTATCTGTATAATATAAAGCAAGATAGAGCTTTTATGTTCCCATCTAGAAAGTGATTCCCAAACAGAGTGTCAGCTTAAACATCTCTCATTAAAAAGAATGAAATAAGTACTTTTATTTTTACTAACAATTGCAGATGGCCTTGAGCCATAGAAGCTCAGCTCTCAGTCTGGACGTAAATAGCTGCAAGATTTCCTGAGCATTACAAGGTGGATTCTGGGATCTTGCACGGCTATTACACATACCACCAGCACTCCTTTCTGCGTGCACATTTGCTGTCTCGTAACTTGATTTTTCTTTCATGTGGCAATCCAGTGTACCAAGAGCTGGAGGTTAATCACCTATGGCATTTATTTGGTCATTCCCGCTATCATTTCCCAGTGGTCCCATTTTGAAATATTTAAGGCAGAATCATTATTGCCTAATTAAATATCTGTTATTTAATGTTTTCTTTTACAATAGAGACACGGTAGCACTGAAATAAAATTAATGTAAACTAAGTTAGATATTCCGAGATTTATTATTGGCTCAGATAATCTACTGTAGCAAACATTAAAGATTTGGAAGTCTCTTATCTAAAGCTCTATGATATGCCAAAGCCTGAAATCAGTTTACACGTCAAAGTGTGCCGTACTGGTAGCAAAGCCAGTGAAAGTGGCAGCTAGCAAAAGACCCAGAATGTCAGACAGGACATAAAAAATACATAAAATTATCATTCCTGTTTCTATACTGAACCGAACCCAGAGTACACAACAATGTGATCTGTCTGATTATTGACCATGAGGCTACTTTTCCATAAACATCCAGCAGAAACCTTGTTAACCTCTTGGAATCAGCACTTTGCATGCCAAGCAGCTCTGCCACAGTCACTACAGACTCCCCTCCTTGCTATATCCCCTTTGCTGCCTCTCTATTTAAGATGATTGTGTGTCTTAAATCACGGCAGAGTACCTACACAAACACAGTGGCCGTTGGACGCTATCCTGCCCTCTACCTGCCAACAACAATTTTCAGGTATTACTACCAATCTTGTAAGTGCTGGTGCCTATTTAAAGCAGTTCTTTATTTAGTGCCATAACTTCTTAGTGCCATTAAACAGGATTAGAGTTTACTCTGAGGATACATATCTGTGTCTGGGTACAGATCAAGACTGTGCTAACAAGGCAAATAGCCATTTGTGGGTTTGGTTTGGTTTGGTTTGGTTTGGTTTTTCAAACTATACATGTTGAAAAGAAATTCTCTGGGCTGAAATTCACCTGTGCAAAACAGTGTCTCTACTGAGCTCCATTAAATGACCTTTTATAAAGCTGTGATATTTTGCAGGAGACTCTTCACGTTGCGAAACTCCCCCTTCCCTGCACCAGCTGTTCCTCCTCCGGACACGGCGGCTCTAAATCACATCACCAACACATTCACAGCCCTATAACTGTTAACAGCCCGAGAAACACTCTTCCCCCACCGAGGCATTACCTACATGCTTTGTTTTTTCAGTGCTATAATTATTCTGGGCTAGATTTGCACTTCCTTTATGTGAGAAAAGAAGCAATAAGAGTTCTTTAGACACAGCCTCACTCAGGCTATCGGTTTGGGGCAGATAAAAGGCTATTTGCTCAATACTTTAGAAGAGGTGGAAAGAGGCAGAGGGGCGGAGAGGAAAGCCATAGTTCTGTTCTTGTCTACGAAGCTGCGCCGTGGGAAGAAGCGACTCCCTCCGCGTGTGCCCCTCCTTCTGCGACACACTCCTTGGACTGGGCACTATCTGCTGGCTTTTCTCAGAAAAGACTTCAAAGTTGCAATGAGGTTCTGTATTTTGTTTTTAAACCATCAATCTGTTCATTTGCACTGATATTTTGGGGTTTTTTGGTTGTTGTTTTGGGTTTGGTTTGTTGGTTGGTTTGTTTTTTTTTTTTTTTTTTTTTTTTTTACCTGTGCGAATGTCATGGTTAACACCTTCTACTGAAATAACAGCATTTGGGATTCCTTTTCCGTGCACATCTTTTACTATGCCTTTGATACCCCGATGGACCTATTGAGAAAATAAACGAACAAATATATATTGCACAGCAATGAACAGTGCCATCGTTAGGAAGACACAACAAATCATTGATTCCATATGTGATTTAAGCGTCTGCTATTCCTACTTTGTCATTCACACAATTTTGAAATATCATTATTAACCCAGTGTCAGCCTTCCAGGCATTAGCTACTTCTGACCCAGCTGACAAATTCCGTTAGAATTCCCGAGGCATCAAATTCAAGAGACAAACCCAAGCAGCTAAAGCGGCAGACCTAAGGGTTTTTCTTCTGGCAGTCATTTCTAGCAAGTTCTGCACTCAAGGCAAATTTTAACAAGCGTCATTGTTTTGTCCTCCTAAGTTAAAACATCCCGGCTGAAGTGGTATGCTGGTATTGCTTATAAAAATAATCACATAATCAATGATGCAAGGAAGACATCAGAAACCTTAAACTCCCTCTCAATCTGGAAGGAGTCATCAAGTTATTCGGAAGTTATTCTTCCGTCGCATACCTGTTCCATAAAAACAATCAGGGACTCGCGGTTGTTTTCCCATTCTTCGGGCAGCTCGCTCTCGTGGGGATACTTGTCACAGCCAACATAGATGGACAGCTCAAAGCAGTTTGTGTGCAGATAACTGAAGTCATTTATGCCTGTCAATAGGAGACAAAGAAAAAAAAAGAAACAATTTAATATCCTCTTTCAGTCTATTGATCAGATCTGATTATTTTACGTAAAGTAATATAACTTATTTAAACACAAATTGGGTATTTTTTCTAGCTGGCTTAGTCTGCAGATGTGGCAAGGCAAAAGTATTTTGGAAATGCCACGTCTCTTGTAATAAAGCACCAGAGTAATGTCACAGCTGTGCATTTAACAATACAGGGCTTTCTAAAGACAGTGTCCCATCAACACGTTCAAAACAGAGGACACAAGACTGCACCATGACACCATGGGCCACTGTGTCAGCCCAGCACCACATCCCCAATTCCTCCAGAAGAGCAGTGCCCTTCTGCTATCACAAAACTTAAAGGAAATAGAGATTTAGCAGAAAATAAACAAATAAAAAAATTGAACTAATCCCAGATAAAGTTTCTATGATATTGATGGAGAAGATAGAATCATAGAACCATAGAATTGTTCAGGTTGGGAAAGAACTCTAAGATCATTGATTCCAACTGTTAACCCAGTACTGCCAAGTTACCACTAACCCATGTCCCTCAGCACCACGTCTACACTTCTTTTAAATATCGCCAGGGACGGTGACTCCACCACTGCCCTGGGCAGCCTGTGCCAATGCTTCACAACCCTTTCGGTGCAGAAATTTTTCCTAATATCCATCCTAAACCTCCCCTGGCTCAACTTGAGGCCATTCCCTCTTGTTCTATCACCAGTTACTTGACAGAACAGGTCGACTCCCATCTCTCTGCACCCTCCTTTCAGGTAGTTGTAGAGAGCAGTAAGGTCTCCCCTCAGCTTCCTCTTCTCCAGGCTGAACACCCCCAGTTCCCTCAGCCGCTCCTCATCAGATGTGGGCTCCAGACTCCCCACCAGCTTCGTCTCCCTGCTCACACCAGGGAGATGTTAGGAGAGGTATCTCTTATGGCAAAAAAAAAAAACCACCTTGTACTTTGCTTTTAAGAAAGCACTAAACTTCACTAATCCTGGACACGTTCCCTTGGAGCAGCTCTCAGTTCTGATTGCCCTGGGCAGGAATGGGATGGTCTACCCCAGCTTGCATGGATGTGCGGCCATTAACCGAATTTATACAGCTGTAAATGCCAGGGCACAGAGTAACAGGCACTCCAGGATTGTCATGTAAAAATGATTCAGCAGAAGAGCTGATGAAATAATTTCTCAGTCTAAATGGTTTCCCAGGTAAGTAATCTAAATGATAGGAAAGCCAGAAAAATCAAGGTAGTAGAAGTCCTTTTCAGTTATCTATGGTGCCTGTTAGCCTGTAAGGAATGAAAGGATCTATTCTGTTTGCTCCCTATTATGGCTTTCCAGAGGGCTGGAATCTGCACCGCTGCTCTGCAATAGGGATTTCCATTAGAAATACGTCCTAAGCAAAACCCGGGAACCTCAGTGCCTCTGACCTGTCAGACTACATTACAGAGAGCACTTTCCAAAGGGCTTAAGCACTAAGGAAGACTGTGTTTACATACAGATCTCAAATATTTCCATTTTCCAGGTTTCTCTCCTGATCCTGCAATAATTTTCATTTGGAAAATTCCATTTATTAGTTCTCTACAATCACGCAGATAACATGATACAGTATGTGAACACTAGAGGAAGAAATGATAGGAGCTTCATTTCTTAATTATCCATCTGCATTTTGAAAAAAAAAATCTTTAAATGTTTTTTAATGATCATTAATTGTTATATTTTACAATGGCAAAGTTTAGGAGGAAATTATTTCACCAAGTCCTTCTCAATGAAAGGAGTTAAAAAAAAAAAACACAACCTAGTGATGTCCAATTACCATAGAGCAGTAGTCAAGTATTTAACGAGCTCTCAGTGCCTTCTGGATGCAGAGCAGGAGGATTATTTAATACAGATGTTAAACTTTTCACTTTTGTTGATGGGGAAAGCCTAAATATCAGAGAGTGGCATATGCTACTCTGCATAAATGTGCTTCGTCTCCACTTGAGAAACAGCGGCAATTATTTTCCCCTCACATACTGTATCGTATCCTGATTAATCTATTGTGAAATGTTTTGCAATACACAGTAATTGCTCAGTTTTAATACATGTATTTAAGAAAATGGCTTAACGTTGCCAAGAGCAACTCTCCGTGTAGCGTCTGAAAGATGCAAATCCCGCCTTGAAAACACTGGAAATGAAATGGAATTCATCTGTTCTTTGCCTTTGTGCAGTTCACCCAGTGCAGAAACGTTATATGTAAAATTGGTGGGGAACTTGCACTCATGGCAGCCCAAAACGTGCGCGGGGAAATAGTATGGCTGGGTTTCAGAGGCGTGCGGAGGTCTTTGACATCCGTGCAAGATATACTTCTCTGGGGACTCTCTGGTGCTGAAAAGGAATTAGAAAAATCCCTTATACGCTTTCCCACGGCACGAGCAGTGGAAGGTCTGTATGGATGACCGCTGCAAGGCCAGGCAGGGGGTGGGTGAGGGGAGAGAGGATGGGCAGCTGCAGTTTGGGGTACAGTAAGGAGCTGCCACCCGCCCCAAAGGAGAGGGGGGACAACTTTCTGCAAGCACTATATCGGGGTGTCACCTTCAGGTCAGACCTTAAGCAAGCAGGGGTTTAGGAGAAGGAAGTGTTAGGTGTCGATCTAAAAGGTAAATAAAGAGAGAAAAAGTGGAGTGAGCCGTACAAGTACATCCATATAGTCATGGAATTATAGAGTGAAAAAACATAGGGGAAATCTGTCTCCAAATCTAGAATCATATTTGGACAACCTTTTGCAACGCAAGGTGCCATTGGTTAACTGTCATATATATGTACGCATATATATCTCTGCAACACAAATCACTCTCTTCCATTTGTCCATGTAGTGAAGAGGTCTAAAACCACCCTGTAGGGTGGAGGTTGAGCTCAAACCACATATTCTGAGGTTTAGTCAGGAGTCCAAGGTGTAAAGAATTGAGAGTAAGAGGAATATTTTTATTTTTCCTTGGCCTTTTAAATATAATGGCAACTATTTATAGCGGAAGGTTTATTATAATGGAGGAGAGCAGGATGTAAAGTATAATGAGAAACATCATAAAGCGATAAAACAAATCGGATGAACCAAATCCAAGATGCAATTGTTACTAAGAAATCAAGATACTATTCAACATCTACATTGTACATCATGACTTAATATAACTTAGTGTGACAGCTGCTAGTGACATGGCCAAGGTAATCTTTTCTGGATCGATTCATAATCATGTTTCTTATAGCACTTAGGAAAATTAAACTCATAAATTAGATAATTAAGCATCCAAGTTAGCATTCACTTTTTTAGCATTTGCAGAAATGCGTAGAAACCTATTGTCAGGCATTGGCCTTGCGATCTAAGCAGTTCAACCTTCCCCTCCCCCGAATTCACCCAGCACTTTTTAACCTCCTGAAAAATATTTGAAAAGTTAATTCTTGGCTCCAGCCTTCAAAGGCTGGCCAGCATTAACTCTACACGGGCCAATGTAAAAGCCATAAAAGATGTGTCCAAAATTTAGAAATGTATATGCAGAGAAACTACCTGCAAGTTACAAACACGAGCCAGCTCCAATAAAACGCGGTCGGCACAGACGCTCGCTTGCGTCTGTTGGCCATCACTGCTGCGGTTGTTCCTGTTGTCCTTCACATTGTCATTGTGATGGACACAATGGATGATTGTCACATTGTCACATGTACAGCCCATTTCTCAATTTCATAGAACGCATTGTCTGACTGATGTCCTTACAAAAAACCAAAGCTTTTGAGCAGAACTGTGACGAACGAGCAGAGTGCCTGTTCCGAGCCTGCTCGATGGCACCCGTAGAGATAACCGCGCCTGTTGCTGTTAAAAATGTGCTTCTAATTAGGCTTTCCTGGAAATCGATGCTTTGTCTGCACTACAGGACACAGCTGCCCCTTCGCGCTCCTTGACAGGGCGACAGGATTGGGCGTATGGTGAATGACGCAATCTGTAATTTATTCTGGCAGCAGAAATGCCGATGGAGCCCAGGCAAAGTTTAAGAGTAATTAAGTGCATTTTAAAAATAGGATGGTGGCAGGCAAGCAGCAGCTTTTTGTGGCGTGCTTTTAAAACTCAAAGTGAAGGCGAGTGGGGGCTGATCTACAACCGAGTTCAGCCAACAGGAGGCTGAAATAATGATTTTTTTTTTTTTATCCGAGGGCCACTGGTCTCTCCCCAGGCTCCCAGACTGGTTTGGGAGTCGCCGCTTGGGCTCTGTTGTCGGTTACCTCTGCTGTTTGGCAGCATTTTCCTGTTGGCATCCTCCGAGATGGCAAAGGTTGACAGATTGTAGGTTTGGACCGGGGTGGATTTGTCCTGACAAACCATCCTGAATGTATAGAATCCATAAAACTAGCGCATTGCACGTGCGCTTTTGGAAACCTGAGTAGTAAATAAAATTGTCACCAGGTATTAGTGACACCGTCTCCTTCAACCCTCTGATACCTTATGAAGTGCAAGGAACAGACTTCCAGATTGGGAAATTCTCCTCTTATGAGAGGATGTTTTGCCACCATCGCCACCGCAGCGTACAGCAGGCAGTGATGGCATTAGCATAACTTAGCAAGGTAACGCTCATCGCAGTTTCTACAGACACTTACTTCCAGCCACGGTATGCCAGGAGGCTCCGTTAACAGTGCCATCCTCCTTTTGGAAATCCTCTGTGTGACACGCTCTCCTCCTCGCATCTGTCATCAGGCGGTGAGTGGAGGCATAGGAATACGCAAGCCAGCGAAAGACGTGGTCGTCCGGGGTAGGTGTGTAATCCTGGGTTTTCCACATCGATCGTACCATATCATAGGGGTACGCCACCACCAGCTCTCCGCCCTGCAAGTTGCCACCCAGCACAAAAGGAATTTTTTCCATCCATGCTATTATTGCCCGCGTCTCGACTGCCACCTGGGAGGAAAAGAAACAGCAGCTTTGATTCAGCCTGTGAAATCTGATGACCTTGCTTCAAAGGTAGACCAGGCGCAGGAGTCCCGCTGCGCATTTCTCAGCGCGGAGCGAGGAGGCAGCGCAAGAGACGTGGCCGAGGAGAAGGGCTTCTTTAAATTACCGCGCCTGCCAGCTGTGCCTGGGAGGTCACCGACAACCCATAAAAACTAACAAAGCCTTAACGTTAGTAATTTATGCAGCAGGAACGTCTACGTAGAGCGAGGCCAAGAGCAGCAACCGACAGAGATGTCAGACCGTGACACTGCTCCCACTGCCACTGGCTGAAACGAGTTTTTAAAAGAAAGGATTTTCAACATGGAAATACTTCTAAAGCCCACAGAACTGCCGCAGTTAAGTGCCTTCCCCTCAAGCCGGGGGAATCTCAGCCACTATAAACAGTTGCCGTTATATTTAAAAGGCCATGCAAAAATAAGTTAAATTTCTGGCACAAAGATGCAATAAATGACTTTAGCGTAAGCCGCTGCATTGGTTTTGCGTGTGCCTCAGCGTTTGCTGTGTAATCTCAAATGAAAACATCATGAAAACCTCAGGAGAAATCTGTACGGTGACTGGGTTTGCAAAGAGCCCATCTACAGTGCAGAACTAGGGAGAAGCCGGATTCGCAGGACTGAGCCCTGCGGTGGGTTTCTTTTTGTCTGCCTGTTGCTGCCTAAAAGTTGGGTACTGAGTCCTCCAGGTTCTTGCAATAGCACTGGAAGACAAGGATCCTCCAGGAAGTGGATCCCTTCCCAAGGGAACTGCCTTGGACATACAGGGGTGAATGGTACTTTTGTGGTGCGCTGTTATTTCCATTGACTAAGAAGAAAGCCGAGACAAGTAGTTTGGACCAGGTATGTAACTTCACCTGCAAGTTACTCATCTCTTGAGCTCAATCTTTCAGCCTGCCCCAGCCTTTTTGTCCCCCTCTCTCTGGTCTTACTCACGGTGGCGTTTTCGGACAGGTACCAGTCAGGGATCGGGATGTGATGGTTCGGAACTTTTTTTTTACTCTTCTTCTGATCTTCTGACTCCCAGAGCAAAGAGTTTAAATCAGGGAAATTATTGTTGATGTCAATGCCATCCTGAGTCCATCGTCCTAAAGACCAGCCCCCTAATTCGGAACCCTTAGATTTAAAAAAAAAAAAAAAAAGACAAAAGAAAGCAAGAAAAAAGAAAATAAAAAGGAAAAAGAAAAAGAAGAACAAAAAGACAAACGTTCATTCAGAATACAACAACCTGCGAGCCCTCAGCAAAGCATTTGGGGATGTGTCAGAGATAATTCTATACAGAGAAATGGACGGATGAATTATTCAATTAACTGAAACGAATAACCGGCTTTTTTCATTTATTATGAAACCTTCAATGAGCTGAAGCAAAACTTATGAAAAATTACTTGGGGTTAGCCAAAATGTTCTGTTTGGTTTTCAAGGTTTCTATTTAAGACTGTTTTTCCCCCGGGTTCCAATGGAGATGGCGTATATCCCCTTCCACGGCTGTGAGTGCAACTTTTGTGTTCCAGTCTTCTACAGACCGCCCTGGATGATTTTCCAGTGCGTTTGACCAGCCCTTGCAATTTTTCCTCCTGGTGTCTGTCTTCTTCCAGACTGAATTATTACGATGCCCAACACATTGTGCTGTCCTTAAAGACACACTATTAAATTTCAGCTGCAGAGGAATGCAAATTTTCATGTGCTTAGCTTGGTTTCTCATGAGAAAGAGGCTGCATGAATTTTCCATTTTCCATAATGGTATTCCCATTGATCTATACACCTCAGTATGGTTTGTTCTGGCACTCTTAGTGACCCTTCTTTCCATACACATCCTCCTGTTAGCCAATGTCACACAGAGTGCTGTTTCTTCCAGCTTTTTTGCTAAGTTTTTGCTTTGATGTGCTTATTTTTTGCGCTTATTGCTTGTAAAATATGACCTTTGGAAAAAAGAAAAATGACAAGAGGGGCAGGTTTCATTGATCTGGTACAACTAAAACAACTGCTTGATATATTCATAATCGTATTACCGCCTTGTATGCCTTGTCATATCCATCTGGGTTGACCGAGGGCAGGAGGTGGATCCTGGTATCCTCAATGAGATGTACGATGCGTGGGTTCCCAGCCAGGTATTCCTGACACATGAACTGCATTAACAAAAGGATTAGCTCACGGCCAAGCACTTCGTTCCCGTGAGCTCCTGCAATGTACCGAAATTCTGGTTCACCTGTTGAAAACACAGAAGTGTAGGGCAGAAGTGTAGTCAGAGCAGCAAATTTCACTTAAAGAGGGCTGAAGAAATGCCTTAACTGAACAAACGATAGGTGAAAACGTAACTTTACAGAAACAAATTATTACTTTCTGGTGCAATTTCAGAAGAACAGGCTTATGTATCAGGGATATCTAAAGCCACTGTATAAAACCTCCAAAGCTGATTTTCCATTAAAGAGATTTTTAATTACACTTACAATTTCAGCATGTTACAGGTAGATTTTAAAAGTTCAGATAGACAAAAAATAACGAAAAATACCTTGCTGGTAGTTCATTGGGACAGATGATAAGGTTCTTAAGAGATAACAGTCAGTAACTGCATAATTCATCTCTGACTTCACACATTCCCTTTTCTCCACTAATAAAAAAACAGGTTCCCATGTATTTTTCAAGGTTATCCTGAATGCCACAGTCCTTGCACTCAACTACAAAATGCTTCAGAGATGATTAGGAATAGTGCCAGCTATTTAATTGTCCCTTGTGAGAATAACACTTACAAACATCAACAGGACAGACCCAAACTGGCCAAGCTATGGCTTGTGCCTGGATCCGCCCTCCCAGCTCTCCTGGCCCATGATACGCTCCTTGCATGTTCTCTGCAGGGCTCTCAGACATAGATAAGCCACCAAGGCTGATTAGATTGGGACATTAACATCTGAGATTCCAAGACTGCAGTCTAAGATCAGCCCGAGTCTACTGAGAGGTTACATCTATTGTGCTCCATCCCTTAGGGCAAATTAGGGAGATGACTCAGGAGTGCGTTGCAGCTTTCTTCCTTGGGTGGGAGGGACACGTATCGGGGTATTTATGGACATGGCAAAGCACAAGATGTCTTTATTCCAACAGGTGCCCCAGGCACCATCATAGTGAGATATTTATTTTTTTCCACAGAAGGACCAAAGACTGAATGACTTTCTATTCTGAAGAATTATATCACTGTAGGAAATTGTATCCCGGCACTCACCAGAGAAAGATGATTTGGGAGATTTGACCTGTCCTTGCTTGCAATGCATTCACCCCATATAAAAAGGCAAATTTCCATCCAAAGCTACATAAATCCCCACAACTAAAATCCATTCCTCTGTACTAAAATTCACTTTTATTTTGTTATTGTAAAGAATAAAACTCCTTATCATTAAAGAATTTGATCCCACATTCAAAATGCCTTCTATTTGTGCTCACCCTCCTCTTCCCAATTTAGAAATGTAGCGCTGAAGTTCCTCCCACATACATTTGAAATCTTTGCTGCCGTGAATATAATTCCATCAGTGATAATTACTGCAGATACAGAGAATGGGGATAAAAAAAAAAAAAAAAGCCAGATCCCAACACCCTTCAACAGATTTAGTTAGACTGAATCCTAACCAACTTCGTGTTCTCCTGGGTTGTCAGAAATCTCGACAGCATACAGCTTCAGTCCTTGGTTGCTTTTTCCAATATTGTAAATTCGTGTGAT
Source organism: Vanellus vanellus (assembly GCF_965231255.1). Taxonomy (NCBI): domain Eukaryota; kingdom Metazoa; phylum Chordata; class Aves; order Charadriiformes; family Charadriidae; genus Vanellus; species Vanellus vanellus. The sequence continues at coordinate 5,031,490 of NC_138912.1, read as the reverse complement.
ATTCGGGCACATTTTATTCACAGTTTTCATCAACTGCCAACAAAAAAAATGACATATAGTTAGACAGTGCAGCTTCAAAATAGGTCCACTATTAATTATTTCATTCCAAATTGGTTGCGGCAAAACCTCTTCATTTTCATTTCTGAGTATTGTTTAGTTGCAAACGCTTTATGTCTAGTTCATGAATTACAGCTCTTCTACTGGACAGCATAATATTTGTTCAGCTGGAACCAGCTGAATACTGCCTGTTGAAACACCACAGCGTAGGTGAGATTTAAAATCATTCTTACGTTAGATGTATTTGCAGTATTATCACAAAACTAAGGACTTGAGGGAGAAGTCCAATAGGAATGAAAACAGCAAAAACATTACTACTACATTACCCAGAGGCAGTAAAACACATTTTCAAAGCGTTATGCAATAGAGGGTAATTAGACACTTTAAAACTTCCTTCTACACAGTCCATGATTTACTATATTTTGTTGCCCCGAGAAGCTGTGGCTGCCCCATCCTTGGAGGTGGTCAAGGCCAGGTTGGACGGGGCTGGGAGCAACCTGGGCTGGGGGGAGGTGTCCCTGCCCAGGGCAGGGGGTGGAACTGGATGAGCTTTAAGGTCCCTTCCAACCCAAACCATTCTATGATTCTATAGGTAAGTGACTTGAGATGACCCAGGGTGTTAGTGGCACGGCAATGCGTATACGTTACAGGTTGCCACAGACATACTCTGCCCAGTAAAGGAAATTTCTCTCTCCTTTGCTCTATGCAGCAGCAACTTAATTTAAAATAAATAAATAAAAAAATAAAAAAATAAAAAAAAAACAAACCCAACACTAAAACCAAAAAACCACAAAGGGAGAAGGATATAATCAATTTAAACACAATTTTCCCAGTGAATTCTGATTACACCTGCCTCTGCGGAGGCAGAGACCAAGCCCACCCTTCTTGTGTTACAATGTGAAATCTCATACGGGAAAATTGTTAGTTAAGGCAGCGTTGACGTGGCCGAAATAGCAAAATAGATATAAACTGGATGACTCCATAAACACAGCAGGATGTAGTCCTTCAGTAAATAACAGATTCCTCAGAAATTGCTTACCAAGTTTCAGCAAAGAAATAGAATTAATAACGGCAATGCCAACAGCCTGGCTGAAGACATTCCTCCCACCGAAATCTAATCTATTCGCTGTTGCTGCGGGTACTGCATGACATAGTCAAAATACAATGAAATGGCCTTAGCGTTTACTGAAGTGCCTAGGGAAGGTCATGGTTAAGGGTACGGAGTCACACAGGTGTCAGCCAGGTCTAAATTGTCCCACAAACGCTTTCCTGTGACCTTTCAGGTGAATGCTAAAATTTGCAAACAAGTCTGAAAATTTGTGTGTTACTAATAAGAACTTATTGCAAATAGCTTTAAATGACAACTATCTGTCTCAGTTTTTTCTTTTTCATTGCAAGGCACTAAAGAAAGAAATGAAGACTTTAGATTGGAACCCTAGGGACTATTAATTAGACAATCTTTTCATAAACAAGGGTGCATACACTATCGAAGAAGGAATACTGTAGCATAACAAAACTCTCTGCTCACACGGTGTTAATTTAGAAACAATATCGGATGATAACAGGGCTGATGATTTAAAAAATGCAATAAGTAGACGTGTCCGATTCCCATGCCACCATTTAGCAAATCTAAATGGAAACACAATTCACATTGGGAAGACCATCATTAAAATTCCTCTCATAAAAGGCTTCACTTCTATTTATAATCATGTTGCAAAGAGACCAAAAAGGTGCTATTTTTGTACACTTGTTCATCTCATACGTTGGTTTTATACACACGAGAAATAATTTCTTTTGGAAATCTAAACTCAGACACTCGGCGCTGTCTGAAAAATAGCCTTTCAGTATATTTTCTAGTTTCACTTTTACATTTTTTCACCACTGTTGTTTGTCATCATCAGTGTGCTGGTATTACAGCCACCCAGCTACTTCCGTGGAACTTTTTTTAATGTTCTGGGCCTACATAAGTGGGTATGTCATTATTTGTTATTCCAGCTGAAACAACTAGGAGAAGCCAGAAGACATTGTTTTATATTTTCTAGTGTTTGGTTTAAACAAGTCGATTCCCAACTTTTTGAGATAAACTGCCTTAAATCTTCATGGTGAAGAGCTACCGCATCTGAACCCACTCTTAACGAACCAAAAATACCATCAATGGATACGGAGCTATGGACCTCGTACTAGAGCCTGACAGACCAAAACTTATCCAAGGTCTACTGTGTGGGGATTATAGAGTTACATTCTACTGACAAGAGGATTAAATGGATTATTATTGGATCAGACACTGTGTTTTTCTCCAATAGAGATAAATATTATTTCTTCCACTCTGCCAATGAGTACAGATATAGCATCAAAAGAAGGTCTATTTAAGCAGGCTGAAAACTGGTTTCTGTAACGTATAAATAATATTGCTGTCTCAGCTCCGTGTTTACTAATTCCTCTCCTTATACACTCTTCAAACTGCAGGAAACTCCGACGGATTTATCGCTGCATCCACCCAACTCCCCAAGATGTGGAATAGGGAAGATGAGCCTGTCCTCCCAGGGGTGTCTCTGAAATCAGGCTGCAGTGCAGAAGCTTTCCTAACCTGCCTGGCACTACAGTGGGCACAGGATACCCAGAGCATCGATTTAGGAAAGCAGTTAAAAGTATTCATTACATAGTTAAAAATTCATTACTAGTGAGAAAATTTCCTAGAATCAAGTTCAAAGTGTATTAGAATCAGTGGAAATATTTGTATTGGCCTCAGTAAACTCCCCATCATCTCTTTAATTGCAAGCATGTGATTATTTTCTGAGTCATACAAAGAACCTTTCCTGAATTAGGGCCTCTGCAGTAGACTTCACTATGGCTTTTTTGATAACAGTATGGATATAGTAATGTAGTTAAAGGCTTATGTGTAAATACAATACTGAAAATGAACGTATTTCATATTTGCTTTTCTCATACCCATTTCCTACAAATGGAACAACAGGTCGCCTAAATGTCACAGTCTTTCCTTTGTGCTTTGCACAAACTGCCAAAGACAATTGATGAAAACAGTCAGTCAGGGCGTTATTAGCAACCAGCAGGACTGTAAAACACTTCCACAATTGCATTCACTAGCAGTTCTTATTTGACAGTTCCTATTTGTTTGTCACTACCAATTATTTACCCTATTAGTGCCCTGGAAAAAGACTGCATGCAGTCTTTCAAGACTTCTTGCAAAAGTGGTTTCTGAAGGTCCATTTCCTCCATTTTGCAGAAAAGGTGTACTCAATGTAGGTCTAAGGCCCATCTGCAGTTGAAAGGGCTTCCAGTCAATGCCTTTAACATCTCCATATTTCTTGTTCAAACCAGAAACTACCTCCTCCTTGACCTTGGAGACTATCAGATAGAGACCATCAACCCGGTGTTGCACGCAACCTAGGATGTTTGCCAGGTATCGCTCTAGTCTTCTACATTTGGTTGTTTCGCCCTCTCATAAACCCGCTCAACTGGTAACATATACAGTGCTCTTCAATTTTCTGCATTATCATTACACCACTTCATAAACACAGCTGGCCACGAAGAGCAACACCAGACTTGAGGGGTGCTTGGGGTCTGGCTTGTCCAAAGATAAGTCACAGCCAGTTAAACAGATTTCGAAATTAACACTCTTATTTCCTAGGAAAGATAAGATCTGGGTTAGTTATTTCAAAGACAAGGTTGTGCTTAAGTATCCATCTTAAACTATTTCTGGGGATATCTCTCGATTATTTTAACAGCTTCCTGTAGAGCATGAATACATCTTGTAAATACTTTGGACTGTAAGACAATCCTGACTTCTGCAAGATACAGTGACTGTTCTCGTTGATTGAAAGAAGACTCTTGAATGCTTTTTTTAAGAGAAAAAAATGGTACTATAAATTTCATCTTCCTAAACAGAGAGTTCTATTAAAATAATCTAACGTGAAGAAAATCCCTCCCTCTCACAAATACTCAACATACTGTAATGTAATGTAATGATTCCAAAACACGGCCCAGGGAACACTCTCTCCTCCTCCTTCTTCAGTGCTTATGATAAATAACTTTAAAGAACAATGTTTTTTTATAAGGTGGTTGGCAGTGAAGCAGCTAACAAAACCGACAATAATGCACGGTATTTAATAAAAAATATTGACTCTGGAAATTGGCAATAATTGTTCTATTTTACACTCAGGCAAGAAATTACGGAGTTCTAAGAATAGTTTTGGGGATATAAGACTTATTGCTCCCCAACCCACAATCTCCTGCCCACCAGCAGCAGAACCCTATTAGAATCCAATAAGCTCTAAACAGATTAAGTATTTTGACACACAGAAAACCAGAACTTGGGAGAGCGCAGTCAAATACACTTCACAACTGACCTACTCTCAGCCACAGTCGCAAATGTTCTGCTGCTATGAAAAGTGGAAAAACATTCTGGTTTAAAGCTGCGTTTTTCCCCAAAGACATTTCTAACCTGACCAACCTGTCTTTCTGCAACGAGAATCTAAAATACACTTTATTTTATTGTTCTTGACAGTAATTATGCCAATTGAGTTTGTACTTGTCTAATCTTTGTGCTAAGAAATATAGGCCACGAAATCTCTACCGAAATAAATGTGTGACTCAGTACCCAATTGCTTAATAAAAATGAATGGTGATTCATGCAGTATAAATACACTGAAAATTCAGCACACGGAAAATGATTCACACACTTCAAGTCCAAACATATTATCTTTATATTTGAAGAGAAAGCAGGCAGAAATATTTCTTTAGTACAACCCGCACCTGTGTCTGTGGTGATATGAAGCAAGATTAAAAACGACGACGAAAATAACAACAAGGTTACCTGTTTGAAGTTAAAGAACAAGATTAACAAGGTAGGTAGATTTAAAATTAAACTAATAGGATTTTTTATTCTTTTCTAACCTTCTTTGTTTTATTTTTTTTAATTTTATTCTGATTATCCAAAACCACTGAAGTATAGGAGACGGCTGATGGCTAAGTCAGGCTCAGATCTCAAAGCAGAAACCACTGCAACGTTCACCACTCAAATATAAACGGAAGCGAAATAATGGCACGTTATGTGTAAACACTGCTTCTGTCATGTCATGTCACCTGTTTAAGGTTAGATGATGTACAAATTAAGACTTGGGGATTTTAATAGATTACCATTTTTAATAATAGATTAAAACAGACAGGGGAAAAGGTATTTTTGATAGATCGCACATAACGTTTAATAATATTTTTTAAAGGTAGAATTCAGATTCCGTAAGAGCTCAAAAGCCTGCACCCATCCACCCTCCATCCAGGAGGTCACACAGCAGCCTCTTTGCCTACCTGCCTCATTTCCTTGTAGTTGTGATGCTTAAAGTCAAGATTATCTGTAGTCGTCATTTCATTTCTTCTGTGGTAATAATTATTTGGGTCTGAGAAAAGAAATGAAAGAATTTTCATGTGCTTATGTATTTCAAATATAAAGATGCTTAACCATGACATATGCAAGGAAGGTGGAAGTCTAAATGCCATTGTCCTATGTGCATTTAAAAGAATTTTTTAAAAGTAAAACTCAAAGAAAAGAAACATTAAATATTTGTAATTGCTGCAGAAATCAGCTCATATAAATCCAAGCAGAAGCACGGAGGCAGCGGGCACTGGCTTGCTCGACAGCTACTCTGCACAAACAACTAAACTCCAAGAGAAAAGCAGAAGGGCATCCTAAGGCTACGGAGGAGGGCAAAAGACACTGGAAAATGATGAGTCAGATGCAAGATAAAAGAGTGGAAAAAAAATCGCATCAGAGGAAAAAGCCCCAGTAAGTGGTTTGTGTCCGCTTGATTAATTTACTATTACGAGGCATGGGGAATTATCTTTTCATCTTCTTGATGAGTATTTTCAGAGTCTATGCACTGCCTGCAAAATACAGAAAGGCGCTACTGTGCATATTAAACATTCCTAATTAATTTGCCAAATGTTTTTTGTGGAAGTCCAAGGTCTTTGTCACTTTAAAATTAGCATATTCATTTCTATATGGATATAATTTACAGTGTCTGTATTTTGAAGTATCTAAGGAAAATATGTGAATAGAAAAAAAACCCTTTGTTTCCTTGATTTTCCAGGCCGTTCACCTGGAAAAAAAACAGGCCAAGACTGTTTGGGCTCAGCTTTATATTTCCAGATATATGTACTCCTGGGCTAATCTATTATGATTTATTTTTACAGGTAAACAAGTCCATTTGGAAAACATCAGACACATTCCTTAATTTGCCACATCTGGGATGTCCGGAATATCGAGCAATCGTTTGTCAAACCAGTGGTTGTCAGGTTGTTATGAAAAGTTGTTTCCCTTTGCACAAAATCATCTTCATTTGGTTGAAAATTATTGGGAAAAAAGCCAAATATGAAAACCTAGATATCATCCTGTCTTATTGCAACACAGCCAAAAGACACCGTCCCTAAAGACGAAAAATTATTTTTTTTAACCTGTCAGGATATTTTTTTGGAGAAAGCATAATTGTTAGTATGAAGAATATGTAGACACTGTCCTGCAACAACAAACACTTAATGAAATTACGGAAAACTCATAGTGCTTAAAAATACCTTATGACTTCACATTTTTAAGCTTCATTCGTCTGACATTGGAACCTCTAAATTCTCAAATTTTTTCTTCCCTGAAAATTCTAAAAGTATTTGGGTCTTTTTCTTATGTGGAAGGAAAGCAAAATCTGAACTATTTAAGTTATTTATGAAATGGAACATGCAAGTTCCATTAAGCTTCACTGTAGCATCACCCACATTCTCTATCACTTATTTACTCTCCATTCACACGCTTGTCTCCACTTCCATTCCCCAATCTACAGCAGAAACACTGCAGGGTCAGCTGAATGCTGCTTGACAAAGATGACTGAAAAATGTCAAAAAAAATATTGTCTCAACAAAATCTGGTTGTTCAATGCAGTCGGTCCTTTCCAGTGAGAACTTATTCTATAACGAGACCATCTGGAAATGGGAGCAATTAGGCTTTAATCTCAATTAGAGCCTAATCAGGTGAGGAACCAAGATTTCTTTGGCTATTAAAAAAAATAATAAAAGTTTTGAAGAATCAAGAGGGTTAAGTTTCACATAATTCACCTGCATCTTTAGGTGTTCTTTCCAACCTAGCTCAGGCCAAATTGATGCGAGTCTACTGACAGCAATGATGTGGCAGTAACCCCGCGGATGACTCTGGAATGCCAGACCCTTAAAGGTCAACCCATGTTAATTTGTAGAAATTATTCCTTAATACATTGATGACCGAGAAACAGAAATCACAAAAATCCAACTTTTTCTAGATAAACACAATGTGTTTAATGCCGCACAAGATACCTTCACCATTGTAAAAATAGCTCTGTGTTGTAAAAATATAAAAATAAACATTATAAAACTGCCAGGATGTTGAAAGCTTTCTCTAGCACCACGAGCCAAAATACACAGCAACTGATTTTTTTTTTCCTAGTACTTTAATCCCATTCTTTTCAAAGTCTGGCACTTTTTCCATACATCAAACATTAATATCACGTGAATGACTGTGAATGTTGTGGAGTTGGTGGAAACTTAAAAAACTGTACAGCGAGAATGACTGTATCTCTGGTCCGTCCTCAAAAGCAACGCACAATTTGACAGCTCCCTCGAGAATTAACACTCGCATTTTGCCAGGCTCTACTGTGAGTCTGCTTGGATCGCTGGATTTCTGCTGCAGCAGGAATACAAATTAGAAAATTAAAAGCTAAAGATGTAGAAACGCATACAAATCTTGTGCACAGCTGGTTAGGTCCACCTCGGCAAAAATTATTTTCTTCCATAAAACAGAGAGTAAGAGACCAAGAATCTCAAGCCACAGAAGAATTCGATTTGAAATACACTCGTTTATTCATGGCACTACCTCAGACAGTCTTTGTTTCTTCCAAGGAGAAAAGATCCTGCAAAAGCATGGCATTCCTATTTACACAGAGGAATGTGTGAGGTTTTTCTACCACTAATCCATCTTTATGGTAATTAGTAGAGTTTATTAAGATTGCAGGTAAAGATAGCTTGTTACCTTCATAATTCTACTCTTCGTAAAGATGGACAAGTGACTAGGAAGCCTTTTCTGTCTTCATTTCACAGAATATTCAGGGTTGGAAGGGACCTCTGGAGATCATCTACTCCAACCCCCTGCCAGAGCAGGGGCACCTACGGCTGGTTGGACAGGAACGCATCCAGGTGGGTTCGGAATATTTCCATGAAAGAAAGAGATCGACTCTCTGAAATGCTCAACTTCTTTCCAGCACGAGACCTCTGGGGACTGCCCATAAAAAGTAGCAGAGAGGACCAATTGCTCGGCAGTTTGACATATCGAAGGGAGTTTCTGCTACATTCCAGCTCTACACAGCACCTCAAGCAGTGGAGCCCTGACTCTTCCAGTGGGGTTCCAGTTATTATGTTATCAACAACATCTGTTGGTCTTTCTTCTTTTCTCCTTTAGTTCTCAATGTTCTTTTAACTTGCATGGAAAGGTACGAAATGAGCTTTGCAATGACTTGAAGATGGACTCAACACTCACAAAGCAATACGATCAAAATACTCTCGTTTGGTAGGTAAAACTTGCATCCATTCCCAACAGGGCTTGTTCACACGCTTCGTTCTCACAGAAGTCCTACAGCGAGTTGGATGCTATCACACCTAGCAAGCTCAGAAGTTGGGCTCATGTACTCCAAATGGACATGATAATGAAGTCAATCCAAGTGATTTAAATAAGTTTTTAATAAAAAGAATAGTCTAGTCTAAATCCTTTAGATTGCCTTAAAAACCTCAACATGCCATTTTGCAAATGGCTGATTTTTTTTTTTTTTATTTCTGTGTAACATAAATGAATTTGACTTGTCTTGCCAAAATTGAACGTATCACAGACAGCACACGTGTAATCTTGAAAAAATCCCCTAGCAGACATATCAGATGACTGTAATTTTTTTTTCCACGTGATCTATGTCATGGCAGTCGTGAGCATTAGCATCACACATTAAATCAGCAGTGACACAAATACTCTGCAACTATATATGGATTCTTTTCTATTTACGTCGATGTATACTCAAATACCACACAACTAATTCCAGTTAAGTTTAATGAAGTATAATAGCATGCAAGCTCTGAACCTGGGGTAGTTGCTTCTTAAAGGTTTTCTACCAAGTTTGATGTTTCTAATGATTTTCTACAGTTTGATTCTAATAATAATGGTGATCTTGAGGATTGGCAATACACTTCCAGAATAGCATACACTTCACTGTACAAATAAAATTTGAAAGAAAAACCTTTTAATGACACCCACTGCATTGCTGGACACATCTGTCTTGATGAGTATGGAGAAACATACTATATTGGCTTTTCCCAGGAGAGTTATTGAATTTGGTGTCATTTTTATTTAGCTTTTGCTCAGGCAAACTTCCAAAAAAAGTTTTAAATTGCCCAAGATTAAGTTTTAGCATTGCAATGACAAAAGCAGAACACAAGGACAGACTGTCACTCTAAGTAAAACTTTACTCTGGTGAGTAATCCGCTGAATTTAGTACTATTGTATACACATGCACTTATACTGAAAGATACTTGTAGAAAGTCACAGTTTTATACAAAATGAGCACACTCCTAGACTTAACCAGGTGCCTGGCAAGAAAAGACAAGCAATGAAATTAGGACTGAGTGATGCATCCACTGCAAAACACCGTACTCCGTTACAGAGCAGTTTGTCTTTTAGCTTGGGGTGAAAGCGATGGCATAATCTTGATGCCAGTCATAGTTTTCTATATAAGAATTATTAAAAATTAAATCTAATCACAGACTTATTCCATTAAAATAATTGACTGTTGCCTTGAATATTCTACAGTATAAATAAATGCATGAAGAGCTCAGCTAATTTTCCCTCTCCTCTCTCTGGGTACTTTTGATCACATGCAGTTTCTTTTTGATTTTCCTTAGGTTTGAGAAAGAACAGGCAAGGAAAGTACATCCATCCCTCTGAGGCAATTGCAAAAGCTTGTGCAGGTCAGTCTACATCTGTGTAAATACTAACATATTTGGAAACTGGAGAGGGAATTAAACGCTGGCGCTTTCGTCCTCTTTCTCTCCAGCGAGAAATGCCAGCATGACACTCCGCTACAGGTAGCATTTTCTGGCATCTTTCCTCCACAGCTAAATGTTTTTCCCTTGGTGAAACAGCAAAGCTCTTCTGTTGCCCGAAAGACGGTTCTGACACAGTTGGATAACACAGCTTTTTTGTAGAGCCACTGTACTAGTCTAGAAAAGGTTGGTTGGCAAAACTAGCCTACAATACACCAAAAATGTGTGTTATGAATAATATATAAGCATTTCACTGATGAAAATTACAATTGTCTTATTTAATACCAATTAGATAATCATTAACTTCTCTGTTCCAGTTATCTAAATAGTGTTTTCTTACTATTTGTCCAACTTTTAGTGCACCTAGCATATGCTGCAGATTTTATTAACAGAGCCCTACCCTAGCTGACAGACCCATTTTCACCGCATTCCGTCAATGCTAACAAGCTTTCCTAGAATATTAATATCTTATTCAGATTTCTTTTTTATCTGGTATTCCTTTCGTACCTTCCCTCATGAGCCTACGTGATGGAAAGCTGCTATACAGTACAGACTGAATGCAAATCACTTAATTTATTCAGGGATTAATAAAGACATAAAACCTAACATTACAAGTTTAAAAGACAAGAACAGAAATTCACAGTCATGAAAAGTGACTGATTTTCCTTCCACGCGATCTTTTTCCCCTTGGGGTATTTCCCTACAACCCCATCCGCTTGTGCACTGTCACTGCCTCAGGAGGACACGGGGCACGGGAGCTCTAAAATATGACCAAACTTCTCCTCCTGACAGCTTGATTTCTTATATGTTCACACTCAGGGTGCAAATATAATCAAACCCACAGCAGGTATTCAAGGAAACTGAGCTTCGCCTCACCTCTTTCATGGGTCTCTGGAAAGGATGGAGTTGTGTGAGCTGACAGAGCTTCACCTCCTGATTGTGATGAATTTAGGAGACTTGCTCAGATTTATGGAGGAAACCTCTGTCAGAAATGAACCTTCAATATCTAGTCACACAGTCAACAGTGTACCAGAGCAGCGCTATGAAAGAGGCTGGACTCATGGCCAAACCAGTTGGCTACCTAAACTGGAACAAGTAAGAAGACACCAAAAAAGGCTGAAGAAGTCCATTTACAGGAAACTGCAAAAAAAAAAAAAAAAAAGTCACGTCCTACAGGAAGAAAACACGCATGGAAAGGCCTCTGCAACCTGGGAAAGAGCTTTGTTTTGAGAGCCTTGCGTGCAACGAATAAAATGAGCTAGAAGAAAGAAATGTCAGTTCTTTCTGAGCCAAAAAGACGGGTCAGCAGCTTATCAAAACCGATTAGTTCTTTCAGTCCAATTACATTTTGCATAAACACACCCCGTTGCCATTGTGTTTCTCAATGAATGATTCTGGTATTTTCTTTCAGGAATCAACTGAATCGGCCACTGCAGGCAGTTAACTCAATAAATGACTACCAGGAGGACGCACTGATGCTGTTTCCATGCGAATCCCAGCCCTGCAACAAGCTGTAACGGCGCTCATTGCAACGGGGGTGGAACTGCAGATATGTTCTTACCTCAGTAGCACCTTCACCCACTGATATGGCCCTGTGAAGCTGAAGGATGACAAATGCTGACACTGCAAAGCACCATTTGGCCCAATATGGGTGTATACCCAATGAGAATCTAGCGTAAATAACTGATGCACTTAATAAAAATCACCTTTCCAAATATCAACTTTTTTGCTCTTTCTTCTTTGGGTGTAGTTTTATGGAATACAAAAGGATTATGAGAATTTCCCTGCAAAAAGCTCTCCAAAATGGTTTGAGTGTCATCTCTGTTATTCCCTGGAGACCTCCACGCGTGTCCTGCATGCCAGGAAAGTCACGGTGTTGGAGAAAGCCATGCTTTTCCTTCAGCCTCTCACCGGGTGTTACAGCGAGTGGATCCTCTCTGCAAACCCGCACAGGAATTCGGGATAGATGACTGCTCTTCGACAGCCCACCAGTCCTTTCAAGAGCTGAGGGGAAATACTGGCTCTGGAATTGCCGCTCCAGGGTAAAAGGTACAATGGGAAACAAGAACCCAACGGAGCTGGAGTTTTCTAACCCCACGATTGAAATACACTGAAAACATGAATATTCACATAGACAGGACACCGCTGGTCACTGCCAGTCAAGCGCAGGATGTATTTTACCCCCAGGAAAGCAGATGTCCGAGTGCTGCCAACTTTCACTGCTTCACGACAATGCACCTACAGACTACGCTTTGTGACAGTACTTGCCCCATACTTCTCTATGTTAGAGAATTATCCCTTCTGTGCCCCAGAGGGTTTTGGTTTGTCTTCTTTTTAAGAGTATTTAAACTTCTACAGGGCAAAAATCAGTCTACCTCTGCTAGGCACGTGAAGACCCTACATCAACAGTGGAATTGGAGGCAGCAAGTCTCTGAACAGCAGCAGGAACAGTAAAAGCAGTAATGATAGGCTCGGGAAAGGCAGTTTTCTTTCTGGCTCTAGTATTTCTGAAAATATTATTCATAGCTCCCTGAAAAAAAAAAAAAAACCAAAAACAAAAAAAAGAGCGCACTATGCCCAAGGTGCCAGGACTTAAAACCAAAGGGAAAAAAAAAAAAAGGCAGATGAGAGATGTGGAATGAGCAGTGGGCAACTTAGAAAAGGTTTGAACAAACCGTTTTTCAAATATTGATACACACCCACACATATGAAGACATAAGTTCACCACTATTTACAATGTGCTTAACAGAAACATGGCTTTGCTGTAGTTTGCGGTATTGAATGCCTTTGTCTTTAAGTGGCCTTGCATAAGCTTTCACTTCGTATAGACTGTTTAGCAAAACTCTGATTGTATTCTGCCCTCATATGATAAGAGATACAGGTAAGACCTGAAGCTTGTGCTAAACATCAGTCTGTGTCTTTTCCACGATCTTTACCAAGGATAGGACCATTTAGCTTCACCTGAGACTTACCAGGATCATGCTGGATTCAATAACACTTGACATTTGCTAGAAATTCTTTACATCCCCAACTCCCCTTCCTCCCCCTACAAGATATGCACTACTTCAGTCACAATATTTGCCTTCAGGTTAATTCTGGAAAGTCCTATGGCCTGTACATTGAATATTAAAAAATAGTAAAAATATAGTCTACATAATTATAATGGATCTTTCTTGTCTTAGAAGCTTAGGACATCTGCAAGTGACTGTCCCAACACGTAATCCTCTCTAGTATACATGCACTCAGTAAGATTAATTGCACTGCACTTCAGCCCAAACAACAGAGAAAATCCTGTTAGATCATCCATACAATCTTGGTTTATTAATAAAGCCACTTGTAGATACTACGTGGTTGCATTTAAAGTGTTATCCTGGTACTGTCTGTGTATCTGGACAGATATTTTGGGTTGGTTTTTTTGCATAACTCTGCTCACTAAAGACGGGTAGTATATCAAAAACAAAGATATCCAAAGGAAATAAAATTTACGAGTCTTGGCACAGGCAGACATGTCAACATCAACTGAGAAAGAGTCTTACCTGGCAAAGGACACCCTAAGATTTCCAGTCTCATACAGATGCTACCTTCTTCGAACCAGGACCGAGGGTTTATACGGATATAACGTGCAACCAGAGGCACCGGCAACATATTGAGAACTGGGATCTCTTTCTCACTGTTTCCTTCAAAAATCTACATAGGCCAAACATATGGAAATGGCAAGATCAGTTCTTCAAAAAGCCTTTTAGCACTTTCGGTAACAGAATCAGATAAAGTCCCCTGGTACAGCCCCAGGTTGAGGGTGGCTCAGGCCAGAACTGCTCTTCAAAGAGCACAATCCCTCCGTGCCCCTCGGAGAGGGCCAAAGGAGCCAGAGCTCCACGCCTTCTCTCCAACAAAAGGCACCTCATGGGCATGAGATGTCCCCAGGAACCATCAGGCTGACACGAACCCTTGCAAGGGCCATGTAACAAGAAACATGTCTCGTCACAGTAAGACGACTGTCAGGTTGGCATTCACAGACATATGCAGATTTGTCATATAGGATATTCTGAGTCCCTCTCTATATTACGTGATTTGCTCTTAAAAGTAGTGGGACCACTGAGAGACATTGCCTCGTGGTCTTACACTGACTAGTCCGGCAAATGAAAACTCTATGTGGACAGCCCCCGCTTTCCCACCTCTGCCCTTCATAAAACATCTGTTTCGTGATACTCACCACATCTCCAGATTCATTTCTGACAGCAGTCCATGCATGGCTGTCATTGCTCACCAATACTCTGTAAGAGGTCACCCAGTTACTCCTTGAAAAAGACAAAGAGTATCTAAGTTATTTTTTCCATAACTTAGAATGACTGCAGATTTTGTTTCCTGTAATAAAGCTTGTAAGCGTGCTAGCAACGGAAAGCCCAGTGGGCAAAGTCATGCCGACACATGGCTGAAAAAGTGACATGCAAATCTAGAGTCAACAGACAATTAACAAAGCCTAGCATATAGAAGCAAAAAAAAAAAAAAAAAAAAAAGATAATATTCTGTGATTCCAGGAGGGGAGGGATTACTGCTCTCCTTTCCTTTTACATGCAGATTTCGGGATAAATGGCTTATCTAGAACAGATGCACCCAGTGTTCAAAAACCTTACCTTTTCAGCTACAGAACATTTATTATTTCTGCTGTTACTATCAGAGAAGATGGGGAAAAAAAGAAAATCCTCTAGGATGCAAAGTCCATGAATTTCAACCAGCAAAATTTCCATTTCTTCCAACACAGGAACGACTGGGACCTGCAGTCATTCTTGTCTTTATCAGCAACAGGTAGGAATGAAGAGAGAATTGTGTCTCTGCACAGCACAGAGTCCAACTGATCACAGCACGAGTGCACTGGCGCAACGTCTAGATCAATCTTCCGCAGGCTGATCTTTCTGCCTGTTACCTGACTTACAGCAAAATCCCCTTCAATCTAGAAGCAAAATCTTCACTCGTACTTAAATTATGAGTTGTCTGTATTCAGCTAAAGAAGAATACGAGGAGAAATAAAATGCTGCTTCCTATATTCGGAATGAAGTTAAAGCTATGTAGTTTTACACCGTCTGGTAGGGCACTCCCATGCAGCTGTGGAGAAGGTAATGTCCTGACTTTCCTCTCATATTTGTTGGCCTGAAAGGGCAGCAGTAATTTTTTTTTTTTTTTTTTTTCCCTCTAACACCTTCCTGGTTTCAACAGACAGTGACTTGGAGGAGACACGTGGCTTGGAGGCATCTTTGTACCGTAAAGTCAGTCCAGGATGATTAAGTTCTGTTTTCACGTATATAAACTGATCGTGTGTAACCAGCAGCCCTCGGGAGCAGGCATTCTTGAACACGGGTTCTTAGCTAAGCTACACAGATTGTGGGAGTGAAACCAGGCTAAGGAAAGCTCTTGGGACTAGAGTCCCAAAGAAGAGTAGGGGCAGTTATGGGAGAAGCAGCAGAGCGCATGGATCAGAGGTAAAGGAGCATCTGGAAAGACAAACACACACAAGAAAAGTTTCCCCCATCCAAAGCAACTTTATTTGTTTTTCTTTTAAAATCAATAAATAGCATTAGCAAACTACCTATGAACACACACATTGACTTCACTGTACTTATGTTTAACGGGACCAACTAACCTTTACGTGTTCACGAAAAAAGAGAGTCAGGCTTCTAGTGAAGACCAAAAAAGAGGCAGGGGCAGAACGAGAGCAAATTCATCAGCCACATGATCAGCACAAGTTCATCCAGCTTAATCTGCCACAAAATAGTGACCATCAAATAGTGCCTACATCAATGTGTGGCAGCAGAAAATTTATAACTTTAGATTTCCATCTGCTATTTCATTTTCTGAGTAACTGCGAACTCTATTGCACAAAAGATTCAGACTGATGTCCACGATGATGCCTAAACCCAAAGATTAGGTAAGTGTTTAGCAGGATTTAGAAAAGCACTTCTGCATGCGGTATACTAATACCCCCAAAAGTCAAAGGCTGAGATATCATGTGATTTTCAAAAAAATGACTGGACAAACCCAGCTGTTTTACACACTACACCTTTCCTTTGCAAATCTTTCACCAGCCTTCTTCAATGAATAGATATTGCCATCCATGTTATTTTAAACGGAAAAATCTCGACCATTGCCAAACTGGCTGAACTTTTTATTATTGCACTGAAAACATGAATACATCTGTCACCTGTAACACACACACTACTTCAACATTAGTTAAACAACTTTAACAAGTTAGCAGCACACTGAAAATACTAATTGTCTGCCTGTCAGTGGAAGATCTCCTGGGGTCGGGGATTTACTGGAGATCTGTGAAGTGCCATGGTGGCATCTCAGGTCTTTATGGCTGTAAAATGATATACAGCAAAACAGACAGTGAATTCAGTGTACTATATCACTTTCCACTCACTCTTGTAAAGAACTTTACCTTCTTCCCTCAACTTCTCTACGATCACAAGCTGAAAGAATGCAGATTTACTTCTAGCAAAGATGGAAATTAGGAATTTTGGAAATGGCCAACATCAAAACTCCAGGAAGAAAAAAAACAGTAATTTTTTCTGATTGAAAAAGAAATCAAGCTTGAAAGCAAAACTCACGGGTTTGAACTGGGGGGGTGGTGGTAGCGTACACGTTCAGTGCACAGCAAGTGGTGTTGGATGTTTTGGCTGGTTTTGCGTTTTGTCATTGTTGTTTTGGGGATTTGTTTGTTTGTTTTTAAATATTCTTGGCAGTTTTTCAAAATCACATTAAATGGCCAAAAGAAGCAATGTCACAAGCCAAATAACATCATTGCTTCTGAAGGATTACAAAACTTTTTATACTTCAACTGCACAAATAAGATTAGGAGGGCAAATACAACACATCCATATTCTTTACTCTACGCCTGGAAAAGCAACTCAAACAGAACATCTCAGTCACATAAAGACAAGACAACAGTGGACATTCTTTATAATTGAGAATTTTGTAAGACAACCCTTGTCACATAGAGAGCATGTGAGCAAGAACCAGCTCATTTTACTGGCATGAGAAAGCGTTGCTGTTACACTCATGTTTCCAAGCTACCACTTTTGTTTACTGTATTTTAATTTTCTCACTCCCTACGGTTACGAAGGTTCAAACTTCTCCCAAAGGAAAATGTATACTAATCAGTCGTACACATATTCCATCTTGAGTGACAACAAGTAACATGCTTTTCAGAGGCAGTCCGCCAATTAAAATACAAATGGGACTACATCCAGTCGTGTACATTTGCTGTATAGAAGGACTACGGAGGGTCACAGGAGGAGATAAATCAGTGTAATGTATTAAGTCACACACCACATCCTATTAACTGTGCCCGCCTGTGAGGAACATGCGTCCACTTTGCATTTGCTGAGATGCAGAATCAAAACATCACAGGTGACCAGATTCTTCTCCCACTGGCACTGAACGCAAAACTACCTCTGGGGGCTTAAATTCTTCCCCCCTTTTTCCAACGTCGTAAGAAAAACAACTTCTGCTAATATTAAAAATGCTGCTGTAAATTCAAATTCCCCTTGGAATCACATTCCCGTGGTGGGGAAGGGGACCTTATGCACGTATTTCTGTTTTCCGAGCATCTGGGAAACACGCAGAAGATAACGCAGAGGGCTCCTGACCAGGCAGCCGATTATCTTGAAATACTGGGTGTTTCCAAAGATACAGACCAGCAGAAGAGCATTCACATACTAAATCTTCTCGACCTCTGCAGATATGCCACACACGTGTGGCACAGGAGGTCTGACATTTCCAGGAAGCGGATGGAAGTGCTGCGTGTGCTCCAACCACCAGCCAGTCCGTTTGCAGTAAGCACAGCGCTTCCCGGATTTGGAGAGTTTAATACGTACATGGTGCTCCGTTCATCCACACAGACGCAGAAATCTGAAGCTTTCAGGGAAATCCATCACAGAAACACGACAGCTGAAGCAAAGTCTAGTGCTAGAAGAAGCATTGGGGGATGCCACCTGCTTTGTGTCGTTACCTGATGGCAGGAAGATCCATCTCATTGGGTTTGGGATTTGCAGACATTAATTTCTGCAGCACGTCACATTGAATCTTTTCGGGGCCCATCAGCACTGAACAATAAAGCTGTCTAAGGAAAGCTGACAGCAAGCTATAAAGCTTTACCGTACTTTGGATGTCCCTATGGATGTTTCAGAGAAGCTCTTCTGAAGTCAGTCTGTTAAAATCTCCCTGGACCTACTATCACATTCCGCAGACAAAAAATACAGATATTTGTTCATTTTACAGAGTCAAGGAGACATTCAGGGGAAGTCCCATGCCAGCATTGAGAAAAGAGTGTGTCAATTACCGAGCTCTTTCTTGGCAGGAAGATAGGCAATGCCGTAGTTATTGCGTACCTTCAAAAGTATTCGAGGTTGCCTCCAGTTCACCATGCTCCAACACAAAGTGCTACTTACATGAGCGCCTCATGAATTTCATCAATGCTAGAAAAGGATCACGAGATACAGATTGGACAGGAATCACTTGGATTCAGGTGCTTCCCATTAATAATTCTTTTCAAAACTTAACACCAGCCTTATCTCTTCAGGAGGAACCTATCTGAAAAAGCTCAGTATCTATCACCAAGATTAATCAAGTCTCTTCACAGAAAGAAAATGCAAAATCAAATACAATTCCAATTCACTTAATGGGGTGAGGTTTTTTAATTATTATTAATTAGTTGGTTTTTAATCTGTAAATGCACTAGCTTTAGACAAGGCTTATTTGAGCATCTTAGATTTTTAAAGTCAGTTTCTTGTGACGCATGGAAGTACCCAGCTTGTCCATTTCCCATCCAAAACCAGACAAGCTGAGAAATTAAGTGAATTGCCCAGGGACAAAGAGGAAACCCGAATCAAAATGGAGAATTAAAAGCAGATCTCCTACAGACGTAGCAGGTTCCCATGCAGAGGCTCTGCTTGTCCTTACCTACCCACATCACCCGGCTACCGAGCAGAGGGAGAGACGACATGACAGCACCAGAACAACACAACAGCCTTCTGCCTTGCCTTCCCCAATGCAATTTCCTTACTTTTCTTTATGTATATTAGACGCATAGATAAATCCCAACTCAGCGCAACACACAGCTGAGCGCTTGTCCTGGTTTGAGGTCAAACAGGACCAATTTTGTTCAGTAACTTCGCTTCTTAGCGGGGCCTCTCTAACTACTGACATTAACTGCACATTGTGCAGTCAGCGTTCACTCTCTCAGAGTGATCAGACCAATGTTTGCAGCTGATGCCCGGGCATGGCATGCAGAGAGGCTCCTGCTTACACTCATTGCTCTAACCCCCAGGGCCAACCAACTTTGCTATTTGCCACGTTGGAGGGTCGGAAGCAGCAAAGCATAGTGGGGTCCCACCTGCGGGGAGGAGCGGACAGGACGGGTGACCCAAACCTGACCAACGGGGTATTCCAACCCATCTGCCTCATGCTCAGTATAAAAGCTGAGGGATCAAAGGGTCAGCGCTCTTCCTTCAATGGCCGACGTCTGAGGAGGACTCTGTTCGTCTGCCTGTGATCCCCATCCTGAATGCAGATCCAGAATCCAGTTCCCCTCCGTCACTGAGTCCAGCCTGGGACTGCCCCAGTGCCAGCCGGTGACGTGATTGTCATCTCAGGAGCTTGATACGATTTTGTATATATTTCATTATTTCTTTATTTTATTATTAATATTTCATTAAAGTAGTTTAGTTCCTTCTAAACTCATAAGTCTCTTTTCCCTCCTCTGCCTCTCTCTTTGAAGAGGGGTAGAGGGGAGCATCTGTCGGTCCCATCTGGGGTCCCTCAGGTCCCCAGTAGAGGATTTTGGCCTAAACCACGACAGTGGTAAACGAGCAGCAGTGGAGGATGCCCAGCGTTGGGCTGCCCGGCCTCCCGCAGGCGAGTGCATCAGCCGAGACTTCTGACTATTTGGACAGGGTTTTATTTTGTTTGAACAGCATCTGCTGCACGCAATATTTTCAGGCCAAGCTTATCAATTACGGAAAGCTGAAACGGCAACAAGTGAAATAAATCCGATACGCTTATTCTACTTTCTAAGGATGCTTTTCCACCTGAACAAAACCCCGCGTGACTTGAGACAAATGAGGAAGGTAGGCAGGTGCTGGTCAGCAGAAGCTCAAGCTCACAGTGGTGGAGATGCTGGAGATGAGACTAGCAAACATTGGTAGAGTTCAGGTTAGTATCATCTGCAATGGACCTGGCTCCAGCTGAACATATTTTCCTTCTGCTGTCACATAATCTGATTTATCGCTGTTACAACCCACCCAAATTAACAGAAAATAGAACCAGACTGGCACACAAATGTGTATCTTCCAATAATATATAAATTGGTTAGCCAGAATACTTGTAATAGCAGTATCTCTTTACCAAAAAAATGCTAGGCAAACCTTAGATTAATCTGTAATCATGCAACAGAATCAGCATGCTGGCAATTAAATGGCTTTCTGGTTGAAAAAGCAATTTGTACTCTCGTGCAATTAAATACAAACCCATTAATATTAATATTCTATAATATTTATGCTTGTAAATTTTAAATCACCCACTGCCCAACAGTTTCAAAAATAAGCCAAGTCAAAAAACGTCCAGGCTAACCACAGGTAGCCCAGCAAGCTTTACAAACTAATTAAAATAAATATGATTTAAGAGATGGAGCTTGACTAGCAAGCAAGGGTATTTTTTTTAATAATTGAAATCTTCAAATGTTTAATTTTTAAAATTGCTTCTAGCTGACTTAAATTAATATACTGCTGTGAAATCCGGCTCCTCGGAGGCCCTATGAAGAAAAGCTCAGGGCCAGCATTTCACTTGCTCAGAATGAATTAAACACAGATTTTTCAAAGCTCTCTTCTCAAGGAGGGGACTTGGGGTTGCAAATGCATTTCCCACCCAACAGCTGTCACTTACAGACAGATTTTTTTTTTTTTTTTTTTTTTTTTTTTTACAAGATTTTAATCTCTGACCTTCCTGGAAAATCCAGTGCCGTCTGTGGGTGTCTCCTTTTCCTGTTGGACATTCAGACAGTAACACCTGAAGGCGGTGTTAGGTCTCCTGTGTGGGGTCAAAGACATCCTCTACTCCAAAGATTTCTATGGTACTAACGCCTGTGAGTACCATAGAATCTCTTCGCAAAGAGATTTGCATGCGTTTGAAATTCTTCCTTCCCCCTTTCATATCTTCTGTGTCTGCTAAGCAAAACCAAGCTGTGATTCCTTCTCTTCTAAACCTCCTATTGGGACATTTTAAATTCTCTCTTGCTTCCTTGTGCCTATCACACCTTTACACATCAGTCACATATTTGAGAAAAATCTGAACTGTGCCTCACTATCCCTTTTTGTCTCCTTCCCGTGAATATTAAAGTGACGGAAAATGAAAAGCTCTGGCAGTAACCAGCAGATACTGCCATTTGCGTGCACAGCTGTGAGTATATTTTAAAGCACTGCTGAAGGGGCTCACATCTACCACACGCACACGAGGATGTGGCCAAGCACCGGTTGGTGCCTGCAGGAGGGATGCCGGCTGGGGAAGGATGCCGGCTGGGGAAGGATGCTCAGGGCATGGGCAGGGGGAAAGGAGCAGCTGCCCCATGTCCTCTGGGTAACCCCACACACAATCATTTCTCATTGCAATTAGTTATAATACACATGCAAAATATACAAATCAAGGCTGTGGTTAGTAAGTGTGAGTAATCTGTTGCAGCAGACACCTGTATGGAAAAGGATGTATCCTTTTCCTAAAGGCTTCAGCTCATTTGATTTCAAACTGTAGTCCCTTCCACTGAGGTTAAAGAGCTTTCCTTCCTCTGCTGAACATCCCCAGTGAGCCTCACTGGGCAAAGTGGGTTCTCTCCACACACCACCACCCTTTCCCAGTGCACTGCAGTGGTTGACCAGGCAGGAGTCACCTGCCGTCCCTCATGGGGATGGCAGTGACCTGCTCCCTCCCAGTGCCACACGGTGAGTCACCAAGTCTTTGGCAGGAGAGTCATAACTGGAGCAAGAGCATCACGACAAATCATGCCTGCAATAGGACATCATCAGCTTTGACGTTTTTTATCAAACAAACTTGTGAAAGTATAAATACATTCCTGGGTGTGCTGTCAGAACTCCACCGACATGGGATCATCTGAGCTGGTCACAAACCCAACTCCCCAACGCTGGGAGGAGCGGATGGTGGGTGTTCATCGGCAGTGATGATGCCCTGTCTAGGGCACAAGAATCGGGGCGGAAGATTAACATGGCACAGGAATTGAAGCTAGAGTAACTAGATGGAGAGCGCTCGAGGCTGAAGCTGCCAAAAGCTGACTTTCAGCGTTGCAACAACTGAGATCCCGCGAGACGGCTCCACCAAGCCAGAGTTAACAGAAAATATAATTTATTAAGAAAACCAATCATAAACACTAATATAATATGTAAATAGTGACATTGATATATCAAGGGAGCTTTTACTACCCTGAATTCAGGTTGTTTTGTAACTCCCATCAATACACTTGATATGATTTCAGTGGATTTGGAACAATTCACTCTGTGAGAGTGTGACTTTGGGGAAGATGTAACAATCGCTGCAGTCCTGTCACCGAGACAGGGCAAATAACAGTTGGCGCTGATTTGATGCACCGTAACAATTCATGTCAGTGCAGAGCAGCTGCTTATTCTAATACATGATTTGGATAAGACATTGAGACATTTCCATTGAATTTGTTGAAGTTTCATCGGGGTGTGTTTTCACAGCCCCTGTGCGGGGACAGGAGATACTGCTTTGAAAGCCAGTGCCAAGGACGTTGTCCTTGTGAGCCGGACAAGATTTAGGGTTTACTCTACTTTGCTTTCAAAAGCAGCATTGTGCTGCTGTTGTATTTTGCCCCTTCTTCGTGTATAAAATTTTGTTTTCTTAGGTATCTGTAGAAACAACTCAAATATATATGAGTAACTATTATAGTATCCCAAATGCTAACCCAGTTACACTGAATAGATTAGCACCGCTCTTTATACTCTTATTATTAATGCTGAAGATTATCTCTTCATGAAAGCCAATCTTACAATTCAAACCATGTTCTTAATACCATGAATGGCTGATAAACTGTGGAGGAAGCAAGGATATTTACCCTCCTGCAAGCAAGTGAATTTACCACCTTGCAATCCTCGTATATACACTGTCCATAAAAGCAAATTGCAGCTCCTGAGGAATTGCCAATAAACATAAATTAAATTTGGGGCAATAAATTAAAATTTGGGGTGGCACATTCATTTTGTGACCAAAGAAAGAGAAGAATGCCGTACCGCCAAAGTGAGAAGCAAGTAAACTGCACTGACCTGAATTTATTCTCACCTCCATCTCTGGAAGGTACCCAGCCTGCTACAGACCTACAATTCCCGAAGGACAGCTTGTCAGACGGGATGCCGGGGGATCACGGAGGGCTACACTGCACACTGAGAAGGCCGAGGGTGTACCATAGAAAATTGCAAAATTAGACCCTATTCAATTCCAAATATTTTGCCTTTAGCAAAAGCATGATCAGACACAAAAATCAAATCTGCTGGATATTTATTACTTGGTATCCCTACGGAGTAGCACAAGTCAGACAAGTGACCCAGCAGGGCGTATGTCATGGTGTCTACACTACCTTCTGCTTAAAACGTGGCTTCACCAGTGATGAACGAAAATGGCCAGTTTAAAAGTGGGTGACTTTACAAGCAATATCTGTAAGTCACTGTAATTATTCCTTCCAGCCAGCAACGCCATTGATTTATTGCCTCCTCCAACCAACTAACCTTTTAAGCCCTGTTGCAGGTTCGCAAGGCACACAGATTAACCTCTACCCCAAATCAGAATTTGGAAATTGACACCCCTCCTTTTTCTTTTTTTCTTAAAGACAATTATCTTGCATAAAAGTAAATTATCTTCAATGTTTTCATGAGGCTGAAAGGTCTTAAAGAAAACTTGGAAATAATTCTATTTTGATTATTTTCTAAAAATCTCAGGATTTTGCTCTGGAATTTGAGCCTTCTGCACAGATTATTTCATCCATGCTTTTTCTTATTGCTGTTATTTTTTTATTTCATGACGTGCAGTGATAGTGTGCGATTTAACATGGTTGAAAGATTAATTTTAATAAAATGCACCAAGCCACGAGTACATCTCACTCACTGAAACATTGCATCCTCTTCTAAAAATGAAAACATCCTCTGCATCGAGACAGCCTGAAGCTTTATATTACAGTCAGTACACATTGAGTCTATTTAGACATGTGGGTTTTCTCTTGATACAAATGATGGTACTGAATTATCAAAAGATTGTTTGGGTTGTGGGAAACATGTTCCTATGTTGTTTAGATTCTTGCCAAACTGCTAAGAATGATTAATATTTTCTTTCCCTCTGTCAAGAGATGCATATTTTAAACTACCACATCATTGCTTTAAATACATGGCACAATCCCGCAGCGATGCTTCCAGGGTCCCGTGAACAGTTGTTTAAAGATATTTGGTTCATAAAACTGAAGGACGCATTGGCAGCAATATAAAGAATTACATGTTGTATTTCTCCCCCAATTATTCAGCCATAAACCCTCTTGTAGCTCAGCTATGGCACCATCCACCTCTCAGAGGAGGACGTCACATGCCTTTCTATAAAGGTCACATCGCTCACACAACTTTCTCTGGCCCGAGAAGGCAAAACGAAACAGCCCTGCAAAGAGATGTGACTAATATCAGTCTATCAAGTACTAGATATTCATAGAGAAACAGCGTGGTAACTGCCCAGAGGCGCCCGTCTCCAGGTGTTCTCAGTTCCTACAAAGGAACTGGTATTCTGCCCACTCTCAAGGTGTTACCTCTTATTCATATCAACCCACACTTGTGGCACGTCTGAGTTTTGGCTGTCTTCAGTGTGAAAATTAAATAAATAAATAAGAAACAAACCGAAGAGCCCTGGTTCTTGCAGCTGGCCCCCACTTTACCTGAGAAATTTAAACATCTGCAGATTTTCTGGATAACGTAATCAGAGTTTGCCATTTATGATGGTAAATGAGCACTTTGTCATGATTTCAGGTTTCCCAAGAATGCCCGAGGTGCCTGAACAGCAACAGCCTTTGAGTCCACGGGCTTGCTTTGACCGGAAAAAGGAAAGACTCCTCAAATTCAGGAGGTTTTGTTCAAAGCCTGGTTTTGCTTGTTACAGGAAGAAGGAAAAAAAAAAAAAAAAAAAAGCAGAAAATTTGATTCCATATGACTATCAGGGAATTCACAGCCAGGCAGTCTGAGCACAAAAGTTGACTCAGAAGTGTTTTTCCTTAAAAAGGAAATGATTAAACAATTCAAGCATTCGCTACTAACCAAGCATGGGTTCCTTCTTTCCCGAGTCAGGTCACCTCAGCTTTCAAGAGCTGCTTCTGCACCTTGGCCTCTTCCTCCTCAAGGCTCTCCTGTCGCAAGCACAAGAGCCCTGGGCAGGCAAGCAGAGCCACGGCCCACGGGGGAGTCAGACGAGAAACTTTCCCAGTGAGACTGGGAGAGGAATAACCGAGGTGAAGCAGCTCCTGCCAGCACGCAGTAAGTGACAACTCCATGTATTTTCATGTTCTGTGCATTATGTCAGGTGTAACCTTCAATTCATCCATTGCCCACAAAACTCCAAAAAGACAATAAGCCAGGCTGATGTGAATAGACTGACGCTGGGTTGGAGAAGAACATCAGCAACACAACACTAGAGCTTCTAGTGCTGCTGTAAAGGAGTAAAGGGTTGCTTCTACCACCACTATTCCAGCTCTGGCTACAGCATCAGAAATAAAAGTAGAATCAAAGGCGAATAGCGCGAATAACCAGGGAGTCCTTGCCTGCCCTCCCACGTCATTTTACATGTCCTCATCAAGTTGGCAGCAAGAAGCTAAAGGGACCGGGACAGGTACAAACCTGATCTAGGCAGAAGCTCAGAGAAGACTTTCAGTCAAGTAAATTTTTCCACTTTGTTAAAGTTTTTTGTTCAATACAAAGAATAAATAATAAAAAAAGGTTTTCTGATTCCTTTTCACTATCCCATCATAGCACTGGTGAACTTAGCATATATCCTAGTGTCTTGATTTTTTTTTTTTTTTTTAATATAACGCTGGGAAAGTCTCCAAGGCTTAAATGATAATCTTACCTTGGCCCTCAAGCTTGGCAGGCTTTTGTTTCTAATACAACACAGATCACAGGGGTGTGTTTTGGCTGTCCTACCTGAAAGCAGCTTATTCTCCAACATATATTTCTATTCATTATGAAAGCACTGTATTCTTGTCACATAACTTCAGGAAGTTGGGAAGGTGCCTCAGGTAACACAACGGCATCTTTTTGTACAAACTTTCATATCGTAAATAGCCCCTTTTGATACCACCATAGTCAATCATTAAGTATAAGAGAAGGAAGCTCATGAGTCTCCTTTGCTTCTACTGCCCATTATAGAAAAACAGTCACAAAAGAACCTGCCCACACCAGTAAAAGTCCTACCAGCCTGTTTCTCCTGGTCTGGTTTACACAAGGCAATTCGCTGCATGGAAGCCCTATGGCTACGGTCAGGTCATGGTCTCTTGAGTTTGCCACAAGCAGCAAAGCTTCCACCAGAGCCTTGGAATGCCACCCTAAGGCAACTTCTGCTCCAAGCTCAGGGTCTCTACTGTTGTCTGGATTCAATTTCCCTTTGTGTAGCTCTTCTCCACACCAGGAGTTCATTTTTCCTTTCTTCTCACTTTCTCAACTGCTGGAGGAATTGGGGTAGAAAGTCATACTGAGAAGATCATCTTTCAGATGTAACAACATGATTAATTCAGAAAGCAGCATCTGCCATCTTCCTAAGTATGATGTTCCCAGGTGCCGAGACTCTGGAAACCCAGGGACACCACTCTTGGCCCAGATGAGGGCTGCATACATCAGCCTAAGCTCTTTTGAAGGCATGAACATCTACTTTGCTACCTCAGGAAACACAGAGTTATTTTTAAAGTCTAGGGACTTGCACACACAGAAGCAGAGCACACAAACATCAACTACACCGATTTTATCTGTTCGATCTGATGAAGGGAGGGAGAAAAACGAAGTGGACTCCGGGGAAGGCAGTCCCATAGCCAAGGCTGTGTCAACAGACACCAAGTGAGATGGATGCCGTCACACCCTACCAAGAAAAACCACCTCCATGGCAGTCCCTCCTGTGCAAGCTGGAGGTAGGGAAGGAGGTCACCCCTCCCTGGGACAATTTCTCCCCACTACCTGGACCCTCCATGGGGCAGAGCCCAGCTTTACAGGGCATGTTTTCCAGGAGACATTAGTCCACCCCACAGTGCAGATAATCCATCTGAAACCATCTTTGCTCCTACAAGGCAGAAACGTGCCTGTTTCTCTGCAAATCTGAGTAACACCGCAGGACAAGCCTGGACCTGCTCTCCCAGCACCAACCCTGCTCTTCCTGCGGACCCTCAGGGTTCTGCCCACCGCCTCTTCGCAGGGGAAGAGGGCAAAAGCAAGATTCAGTAATTTAAAGACCAAACAAAACAAAACAAAACAACTGTGAATACCAACTATAAATAGAGTATCAAGTCCTGCTGTAAACTTGCAATAGAGCTGAACTAAAAATAGCAATATGAAAAGATGAAGCAGCGCAGCACTGGTGTTGATAGGAACAGCAGTGTCAAGAGCACGGATACAGAAGAAAAGAATGAGACTTTTCTACGGTAATTACCTACCTAACACAGAACAATGTGGAATAAATATAGAAACCTCATTGCCAAAAAGGCTCCTGCTCCCACAGTAACATTAAAAGAAATAATAAAATCCCAGAAAATTAAACTATAGAAGGAAAAAAAAAAAAAGGCGCATTTCCCTTTTTCCCTAGCTATAGTGGTATTTTTTTGGTTTGCCTTTTATTATATGGCACATTCATTTTCTTAAGTGAGAGACCTGACCAGAATGGATGTAAGGCATCCATTGCCTACAAAACTCCAAAAAGACAATAAGCCAGGCTGATGTGAATAGATGCAGGCATCTCCTGCATCCTTGGTCAAAAGGTCCAGCAGTACAAGTGGGATTATTTGCTCACATAGTGCAGCGAGACTCAAAAAGAAATTAAGAGACTAAACAAACACTGTATAGACCAGGAAAAAAAATAAACCATCACCTCCAGTTCCTGTTTATGCCATCCGATTGCTGTATTCCTCATATACAATTCTCACCTCCTTCCCACTGGCTGTGGGCACCTACACTCAGAAGCAGGTCACAAACGAGTAAATGCACACAAGTCCGGGCAAAACACTTATTTCCCGGTGCCATACACTCGTGCTGTAACACAAGCACTAACCAGAAAGCTCACGAACGCTTTCAGCACTGGACATGAGCAACACTATCAGACCACGTTTTCTTTTAACTGTTCATTTTAAAATCATGTTGTTTTGGAATTTTACCGTTTATTTGGTGACTGTCTCTGTCTTAGAAAAAATCTCAGAGACCACTGGTTACTCTTTAAGATAAGCTAATCAAGTTTAATATCGGAAGAGAATTAGGAAGTTCAACACAAGCAAATTTGACAAGGTGAGTATAAGGGCATATAATCCGAGGGTATTGTTTTGCTTCCTTTGCCAGATGTAAATAACAACTATAGAAGTTTACAACCTTTTAAATTATTTTATGCCACATATAAGCACTTCGCCTTTTACTGTTCCTCCCTCCAGTTACTTGATGTCACACAGAATTTCCATTCTTTACTTTTTGCTTGAAAACCCAAAAGATAATACAACATGAATTCCTTGGTCTGAAAGCTCAGAATCTCATGGAGAAAAGTGAACATGTACTTACGACCAGAGGGAGTTTCTTCCTTGTGTGATGACTCCAGTGAATTTTGTTAGCCTTCGAGCATCTACTTCAATCCACTGATATGGGTCATTTCTTCCTGCACACCAAGCACCATCATAAAAATCATTTTCGTTAACACCTGCCTGAAAAGAAGGCAAAGCTGTTTTCATAAATCAGAACCGAGAAATTGAAGGTCTTTCATGGGAAAAAGAAAAGAATACATGAAGTCATTCATTCCACTTACTCCTTTGGCTCCACTTTAGGACCCCCGAGACTGTCATTCTCAACAGCTCTACGGAGCAACCAAAATATTTTCTTACTCGGAGCGGGGAGGGAAATTCTGCAAAGTTCCTTCAAAAACTAAGAACCATTACATATAAACATAAGTTGGAGCGAGAGAGCATAATCAGAGCTTCAGTTCAGTCCCCCTGTCTGTGCCTGGAGCCTGATAGAGAGCCTTTATCCAGAACAAATCATCCACATGGTCTTCAGAGTTCTGAAAGCCCTAAAAAGCCATCTCCAACCCATGTAAATACTGGTCAGTACTGGAGCAATCTCCTTTCCCCTGGAAGCAGCAAAGGAGGCTGCAGGCCATGTGGAAACAGTAACACCATTTCCCACCAGTTTTCAATCCCAGAATTATTAATTTTCATCACCAGGGATATTTAAGCCCTAAGAAAATTAATATCAAAAGTTAAAAATTTAGGAATGCCCAGAGGTACTCCAACTCATGTACCAATCTATACCCCAGTTTATGTTGGCAAGAACACCACAAACAGCCTTCTCAACGTTTTCAAAGAAATAGCTGCAAGGTATTTTGAGCAAGATGTATTCTAAATACAACTGAAATAACATTTAAATACACATAGCCTCTGAGGTCTTCAGATTTTTATCTTATTACTAAAGCCCAGGAAGTGTTCGGCACCAAGCTGGCTACTGTCAGAGAGAGCACAGAAGGTTTTCCACATGGTCCTCTGAGGCTACATGTATTTTTATGGTATTTAGTCTTTGTTTAATGTGGATTTATCATTGCCGTCCATGCAATTGAAGAATAGATATCCTTAATTATTTCCCAAATATAAATGGAGAGTCTGGAAAACTGCAAGTTTATATTAAAGACAGATTTTAAAGCTCTGGTATACAGTTATTGTATGTTCAGTGGTATATTTTCAGCTGGTGAAGTACCCAAGAATACAACCGTCAATTAAATTTCCCAAATTATCCCTCAGCTTCCCACTGAGTGGTATTTGCAGATATTACAGCCATAGCTGGGTTACAGTTGCAGTGATTGACAGGTCTGTCTACCTCCATTTGTACAGACAGTTTCTACCAAAATGGGCACTGGATGGGTCTGACCCAAAGAGAGGATTCCGTTGTCAATCCCTCTTCCCAATGTGAATCTGCTGATATCTGAAGGAAATGCTGCAGAACACAGACACAGATTCAATTCCTAAAACTTCTCATTCTCTCAGGTATTCAAATCTGAGATAGAGCAGCTTAAAAATTACTTTTTCCTGCATCTACCGAATTTACATTAAGCCACCTACTTCTACGTATTAACTCCGATAATTGTAAGTGAGGTTTGTATAAAAGTCCAAGTACAAGATACAGAGAAAAACTCTATTAATAATGGAAGATAAATTCATCAAGGAGAATGGAACAATGGGAAAACACATGAATATAAATATGATCACTGACCTGAGTTATAACCTTTTTCAAGAAAAGGTTTCAATGCCTTTTAAAACAAGATGGGTTTTGAATTAGCCTTAGGGTTTAAAACCAACGCTTGCCAGGAAGCGTTAAGATCTGCAGAGCACCTTGAAACGGCATCGTGCTAATCCCCTTCACACTGATGAAATCCCACCAGTTTCTGCAGACCAAGTGCCCATACCTCTGATGGGTTCAGCTGGGACCCTCGGTCCTCTTTCAGACTGAGGATATTTCCCATCGGTGTAATGCTCATCAGGGTGTAAACCTCTCCTCTACATTACAGCGAGGAGAGAAAAAAGCTTATTTGCAAAAAAAACCCACCACCCCAAATGACATACTCAAGTCTCCATGGTTTCAACCAGACTTAAATAAAGCTAAGCATGTGTTTAAGTCATATATCAAATATGGGGAGTGTAAAGGACATGCTCAGTTATGCACAGCTTAAAATACTATGGCCTTAAATCGGGGCAAAAAGAGCATAAAATAAAAAAGAAACTGTGTTGCTACTTCTTCCTGCTGTCTTATTTCCTGACATCTGCTTCTCTAAAGCTAAAAGAATATTTTTACTAGGCAAAAAGAAGCAGGTGTCTGTGTATAACTATCACAGAGTACTATGTGAAAAAAGAGGAGTTTAATAAATAAGAAGTTCTTATTACCAATATTTCCAAAGGCAAAGAATTCCAATAAATTTATGTTGAAACTCCTCTTTTCAAGCTTCAAGTCTGTGTTCTTTCTTAAGGCACTTGAAGTTTTGAATTTGCCCTATGGCCACTTCAAAATATTGTTTCTATAGAAAAACCTTATAAACTGAATCAAATATTTAGTAGTTAAAATTGCTATTAAATTTCCTTGGAAAATTTTAATTCCTGAAAGATGAGAAAAACTTTAATCAAATATTGCATCAAAGAATATAGACCAAGATACCTTTTCTCAGTAAGATATTCAGTGGAATTTTAAAACTGTGTATTAAATCCTCGATCTCTATTAATTCAAGTTATGATGTACATAACTTTAAGCTATACACTTTAAATACTTAGAGTATCTTCATAAGTAGGAGAGTGAAGGAGCTAATGAAAACTGGAAGCGAGGACTTAAGCAAACCCTTTTTTCCCTCCACTGAATTTTCAAGAATAACTCAAAGTTGAGCCCAGCTTATATTTCACTTACAGCCAAATGCAAAACCATTGCTCAATATGTAGTGTGTTATAAAAAAAAAATACCTTTTTTATTTAGGAAAAGGGATTTTTTCCCCCCGTCACTCCTGAATAAGTTATCTATCAATGTGAATGTTGAAAATTGTAATTAAAATAAAACAAATCAACTGCTTATTATGTACCCAGAAGCTAAGATGCAATCAAAAGGTTACAAATCCTTTACAAATTACATGACTTCTGATTTTAATTCATGTTTATCTTCTGAGTTAGACACGTGCAAGACAGAATAAACACTTGCTCATATTATCACTGTTCCAAAAGCCTTATTTTATAATGAGGAGAGAGATGTTATTGCCTAAATATATTCAAATGAAGAAAGACATTTCAGTCTTCTGCCACAAGTCAGCTAGAGCAGCAGTGAAAATACAACTAATACAACTAATATTAAACCACTTCATCTTAAATTCTTCTCCATTCCCAGCAAGGTGATCACAAACATCCACAGGAAATTTGGGAGGAAAAAAAACCTAACCCAAACCATGACTCATCACAGGTATTTCTAGCAACCACTGCCAGTAGGGAAGAGAAGGATTAAAGCACATGGGCTGAAAGCAGAACTTCAATAATTCTGTCTTTTGCTTGTGTTTTGATAACAGAGGTTTTCAAAAGGAACTAGTGAAACAAAGAACTGGAAAGACAAAGAGCAATACGTCCTGCTTAATTGCATACACGCGATGGCATTACTCAGTTAATCTTCAGTGTTATCGGGATTTCTCCAACCAGGAAAACAAGGAAGGGGAGAAACATAATTTGACTAATTTTTTTAGGTTTTAAGCACTGCTAGTTATTTTACAAGTGACAAATACTAATGACTTTTATCCCCGAGGGCAGAGCGCCTCACTGAATATTATTTTATGCTACGATTTTCCTGAGGATGTTAAATTACTGCCGGTTGTGCCGCTATTGCCGTTGCGGGCTATGTCTCCGATAGACGCAGCTCCGCGGCCCCAGTAGCTCCGGCTCTCAAGAGTTCCCAGCTTAGTCACCACATTCGTACAGCAAAATCAGGGCCCACGCAGTGCAAAGCCACCAGAGAAGCAGATCCTGGAAGATCTTATCCAGTCCTGCTAAGCCCGTTCTTCTTTGGAATAAAGCATACACCCACTTATTAATTTCATATGCTTCAAATAAACTAAACAGGAAAAAAAAAAAATAACCCTCAGAGCCTTTGAAAAACTTCATTATTTTCTGAATTCCCTGTGGACCGAGGTAGTGCCAGTTACCTGGGGTGGGCCCTAAGCTTCAGCTTCTCGCCTGACTTTGCATCAGATGATGCCATTGAGCTAAGAGTGGATTTTGCCTTCTTTCAGGGGGGAGCGCGTAGTTACACAAATATTGTGATGGCACTCTGGTGACACCCAGTTTACACCACAAGGGCAGCAGCCCCCAAAATTGCTCATCGCCGTACATTTACGTAGCGCTCCGGTGAAACTTGAGCGGCACATCGGCCTCTCAGGGTCTCTCTGACTTGGGCCGAGTTTTTTTCTTCATGAACAGTACTAAACAGCACGAAAACACAGCTGGTTAGATACCAGTGCCTTTTGCCTTTCCTCAGCGTGCCACAACCTGCCCTTTCGAGCAGCGCACGGAAACCACCAGGGAGCTCATTACCAGTCTGACGTGTCAGTCCCCTGTACTACCTGTGCCTGGTTATAAGCGTATCTCTTTTAAATACTACTGAAATTCAGAACTCTTAATGCAAAGTAAAACTAAATACCGAAACCCCAGTGACAGGGAAGAGGTCTGCAAATTCTAGGTGGCTTTAAAATTAATAGGACTTTAAATTTTTTCAAAGTGCTATTAATTTGAAGCTAGTCCCAAAGGAACCAGTAGCTAAAGAAAAACAATTGCAAGCCCGTGCTCTTAACGCTGCCAGTCATAGTGTTAACTCTAAGTGGTCAAGGGATTTAGGGAATTACTGGGTCTATAGTATACAGATAAGATTTCAGTAATAGTAAAAACGCTTAATTGGAGGATTGCCAGAAATCTCTGTTAGGGGTCAAGTCACGGAATGGTTTCGGTTGGAAGGGACCTTGAAGATCATCAAGTTCCAACCTCCCCGCCATGGGCAGGGACACCTCCCGCTAGGCCAGGTTGCTCCAAGCCCCGTCCAGCCTGGCCTCAAGAAAAGGGGCTACATTTAAAAAAGAAAAGTAAAACAGAGAAGTCACAGAAACCAGAGTTTGCTATAAGCCACGTGGTGTGGGGTTGTTTGTATACGTGTCTCCCACAGTCCTGCGAACAGGTAAGTCTCCATACCAGAAAAGAGTAAACCCAGCTTTTGGATAATAAGGAGAAACAATCCATGCAGAATGCATAGAGCTCAAGAAAATGACAACACGAGTCTGTATCAAGCAGAAGTACAACATTGCGAAGCCTTCCTTCACTGGAAAAAAAGCACCGTCTTTTGAACGGAGAGGAACACAAACCCAGTTTGCACAGGACAGAAGGTCTTTTCACCCGAGACTACGTGTAGCACTCCGAGAGCAGACAGCAGCCCCCGTGCCACAGAGGTGGGGGCTTTATTCGCAGAATAAATGCAAAAGAAACCACTGGCACAGAATTGGCAGAAACATTGTGGTTGGGCAGGAGCAGGGCCTGAGAACGGCTGTCACCCAGAGGTGAAGGGGGGATAGCAGAAGTGTGAGCTGTGAGGCCCTAAGAGACAGGACTCCAAAGGAAATGCACTTGGTCTAATCCGACCTCGTTTCTACTTGGTTCCCAGCAAGAGACTGTCTCCTCAGCTCCTGCTGGCGGCTCTGGACTATGTTGAATGGAAATATCATCCATAGGTAAGACTCTTGCACTTCTCTACTTGTTTTAAGTCAGTGTTACTGGTGATGGCAGGACACTGGGCAAGATGAACTCCTGGTTTAAACCAGTATGGTCATTCTTGTGTTTAAATAAGTTGTATTTCAACATCAGCATGAAAAAACGAGAAAACACAACCAACAGAGAATTCAGAGGTTTGCATCGCAGTCCTTGGTCTTACGCTACTGTAAAAACAAGACTATAATAAAACAATTAAACATTCCTTTAGAACCCACCTGAATATTGTCTGCATACCATTTTTGTGTTCATGAGTTTTTGTTTGTGGGGTTTTTGGTTTTGTTTTTTTTTTTTATTATTTTCCTAGCAGAGGATATGAAGAAGCAAACCACCTCAGTCAGATCTCAAAAGGAATTAGATACGAAGGCTGCAGGTGAGACTCCACATTGCACCCAACCCCCTGTACCTGCATACTGGCTTGGAAAGAAAGAGCCCAAAAGCCTGGTCTCACCTCTGTGCTGCCTGCACGCTCCTCTACTCACCTCCAGCTGGCTCTGCTGCTCACGGGGCTGCGCAACAAAGTGGTTTACTGAGCTTTTTGGACCAAAATTCATTCATTTATTTAAACAAATAACACACACAAAAAAAAAAAGCAGCTTTTTTCCCCCCCAATAGAGAAGCTCACAGAGCTGTTTGTGTAGATACATGAGAAGAAACTGAAGCAAAGGAGGACAGCTGCGCAGTGGTGCAACTAAGAGTGGTCCCTCCTTCCAGCAGCTGCCCACCATTACACTGAAGTGGGCACCACCTGAAACTGCACTGCTGATTAGAGCTCATCCTTCCTAGTCCCAATCTTAGTTCATTAACTAGCAAACCCCTTCAGCTGGAGAAAAAAAAAGGAATCTAACGGAGGGTCTAATAATGAAAGGTAATTGATAAATGAAATCATCAATGACCTGGTTGAGGGGACAGAGTGTATCCTCAGCAAGTTTGCTGATGATACCAAACTGGGTGGGGTGGCTGACACCCCAGAGGGCTGTGCTGCCATCCGGCGTGACCTGGACAGGCTGGAGAGCTGGGCAGAGAAGAACCTAATGAGGTTCAACAAAAGCAAGTGCAAGGTCCTGCACCTGGGGAGGAAGAATGCAAAGCTTCAGTATAGGTTAGGGGCGGACCTGCTGGGAAGTAGCTCTGAGGAGAATGATCTGGGGGTCGTGGTAGACAGTAAATTACCCATGGCCCAGCAATGTGCCCTTGTTGCCCTTTATCTGCTGCTGTCTCTAACAGAGGAAGCCAAAAAGCCTTGTTGCCAAAAAGGCCAATGGAATCCTGGGCTGCATAGGGAAGAGTGTGGCCAGTAGGTCGAAGGAGGTCATTCTCCCCCTCTACTCTGCACTGCTGGGGCCTCAACTGGAATAGTGTGTCCAGTTTTGGGCTCCCCAGTTCAAGAGAGACAGGGAACAGCAAAGGGCAACTAAGATGATTAAGGGCTTGGAGCATCTGCCTTATGAGGAAAGGCTGAGAGAGCTGGGACTCTTTAGCCTGGAGAAGAGAAGGCTGAGGGGAGACCTTATTATGGCGTACAAGTATCTAAAGGGTGGGTTGAAGGAGGATGGAGCCAGGCTCTTTTCAAGGGTTCCCAGTGACAGGACGAGGGGCAATGGGCACAAGTTGGAACACAGGAAGTTCCGTTCAAATACACGGAAACACTTCTTTACGGTTCAGGTGACAGAGCACTGGCACAGGCTGCCCAGGGAGGCTGTGGAGTCCCCTTCCCTGGAGATTTTCAAGACCCGCCTGGATGCAGTCCTGAGTAATGTGCTCTGGGCAATCCTGCTTTGGCAGGGGAGTTGGGCTAGATGATCTCTAGAGGTCCCTTCCAACTCTGAAAATTCTGTGATTTCGTGAAATGAACTTTAGAGATGTTTTTACTGTTGACTTGGTGCTGGTATCCTGTTTATGACTTAGAGTTTTAAATGTTGTACCTTTTATGCAAAAGTAACATTTTTACACTGGAAAAGACTGTAATTCAGAAAATAGCGCTAATAAAGTGAAAAACAGAAACACATGAAATGGGAAAATAGAAGTTGGTCCTGCAAGGCACCTAAGCACATCTTTAATATTAAATAAAAGAAACTAAACCTGGTTTTATGCTGGTGATTTCTGAACTGAAGCATTTTTTGGTAGCATAATCATTGCCCCTGAAAAGCTGCCTTAGGGCAAGTGCTTCACTTAAAACCGCACTTTCAACTAACCATTGCCGTTAACTACAGGCCACCACCAAAAAAAGCAACTTGCTGTGTGAGCTGCCTTCCCGGCTGATTGTTAAGAGAGCTGGGACGATTTCCTCCAGCTGGGAGGGGAGCAGTTCTGGGCCGCCTCCCCCTTTGCTTGCTCATAGACATCTGGTTGGATTTGCACCCCCAGCACACCGAGTTTGGAGGTTGTTTTCCAACTAAGCCCCGCGAATCTAAAGGTTATCCATCAACCTTAGTCACTCCTATAATTCCAGTGTTTCCCCTTCATTTGAATTACATGAGCTGACAAAGTAGTCAGAACTGATAACCATCCATTGGTTCTCCTTATACAACAGTACAACCTTAAGCCATTCTTCCACTTAGGAGAAAAATTGATGTTACCTGAATATTAAGCCTTCCTCTGTGGGCCCCAAGGCCATACCGCTTTGCTGTAGAGGCGTGGAGCTGGAAATCAGTAATTTTTAATGTCTCTAGACCAAGTGGAGGACAATCTACAAAACAAAAGAGTGATTAAAATTTAATTAAAAGGAAAAAAAAAAAAAAAACCAAAACAAAACCAACAACCAACCCAACACAAAACAAACAAGTATTCAAAGTTTCTGGATTTCACTTGTGCCAAATTGGCCGGGGTCCGCAGCTGGTATAAACGAGCACAGCACCGCTGAAGTCAATGAGAAATGGCAGCTCTCATAAAATCAATGAAGCAATGCTGATTTACACCAGCTGAGGATCCGCCTTTTTGAGGGTCTCAGGTAGTTATTACCCCTCGCTATATGCTTCAGTTTTTCACAGATATGCACAGTGTTTCTGGTGAAGTACTTTTCGGTACAAAATGCCAGGAAAACAGCCTTTTTTATTTTTTTTTCCTCTCTTTTGCACATTTTCTTTTT
Organism: Vanellus vanellus; assembly: GCF_965231255.1. Classification (NCBI taxonomy): domain Eukaryota; kingdom Metazoa; phylum Chordata; class Aves; order Charadriiformes; family Charadriidae; genus Vanellus; species Vanellus vanellus. The sequence continues at coordinate 4,993,640 of NC_138912.1, read as the reverse complement.
CATCTGTTGTTTTGATTTATTTTTTTTTTTTCTCCCTCATGTACTCATTCCAAGCTACTGTATGAAGTTATGTTTCTAATTAAAATCTGTTCTGGAAACTTCAATCATAGTCCTTCACGTTGCACAATAGCATCTGTTACAGAGGTCCGGGAGGCCGGACAGCCCAGCTCTGCAGAGGTAATAACTAAGGACAAACAGGACAATTTTGAAACAAAGGGTCATCTCTAAGCTCCAAAGCCTTGAAGAAAGAAAAGCAGCTGCCATTACTGCGGCAGCAAGCCAGCAACGCAGCAAACTACAGCCTGGAGATCTGGCTTTGGAAGATAATATGTTGGAAAGAGTCTACTTCATGACTATCAGAAAACTATTCTGCTCTAAAATGACCCTGGCCACCACAGTATTTAAGTCCCTCACAATGCGTAGCTTGTTTACCCTCAGAATGCCACAGTGAGGTGGGGGAGACCCACTCTCACTGTTTCACAGAAGGTGAACAAAAGCAGAGAGAGACACTTTGGGAGCATCTAAGTTGTACAACAGAGCACTATTTAGAAACCCTGAAGTCAGCGCCAGCTGGAATTGGAAAGTCTGCAGTGGTGGAAAGCGGTGTCATACTTATTTTTTAGTTCGGGTACTTGTTAGGTTAGACTAGGTTTTGCACTGCCATGGCTGCATCACTTCTGGTTTTGGACAGAGGCCAGATTTTTCCTGAAGTTGAGTGTGGGTGGTTTGTGGTAACTTGCACAATGGGCTGTGGCAGAGACAGGAGCTGAGCACCAGTCACGAATCACAGAACAGTTTGGGTTGGAAGGGACCTTAAAGATCACCTAGTTCCAACCCCCCTGCCATGGGCAGGGACACCTCCCCCCAGCCCAGGTTGCTCCCAGCCCCGTCCAACCTGGCCTTGAACACCTCCAGGGATGGGGCAGCCACAGCTTCTCGGGGCAACCTGTGCCGGGGGCTCACCACCCTCAGAGTGAAGAATTTCTTCCTCATATCTAATCTAAATCTCCCCTCTTTCAGTATAAAACTGTTACCCCTCATCCTATTGCTAAACCTCCTGATCAAGAGTCCCTCTCCAGCTCTCCTGTAACCCCTTTAGGCACTGGAAGGGCCTCTAAGGTCTCCCCGAAGCCTTCCCTTCTCCAGGCCGAACACCCCCAACTCTCAGCCTGTCCTCACAGCAGAGGGGCTCCAGCCCTCCGATCATTTTTGTGGCCCTCCTCTGGCCCCACTCCAACAGCTCCGTGTCCTTCTGCTGTTGGGACCCCCCGAGCTGGAGGCAGCACTGCGGGGGGGTCTCCCCAGAGCAGAGCAGAGGGGCAGATTTCCCCGCCGCCCCCCCCTCCCCCCGACCCTGCTGGCCACGCTGCTGGGGATGCAGCCCAGGATGCAGTTGGCCTTCTGGCCGGTGAGTGCACATTGTTGGCTCATGTTGAGCTCATATGTGAAATGCGGTTTGAAGCCCAGACCACATTTCCAATCCCCAGGCCGCCCCTCCAGACCCCAAACCCTCCCTCCGCACCGCCTGCCTGACAGAGGGGATGGCCGTCTCGCTTGTGCCCCGGTTGCTGGAGGATTGTCAGAGCGCTCACTCCCACACTCTGTACCTGTATCCCTCTTACATTTATATTTTTAATCACTCACCAAAATGTCATGAGGGTACATACCTGAGAATGTCATCCTGGCCACGTTTGAGTTGTAGTTTTGCACTGCCCTGCGCAAACTGGCAAAACCTATGAGATCGCCTATGCTCCTCCTTAGCTCATAACAACCTAAAATCCCTCAGGAAAAATGTTAATTGCTCTCAAATCCCGCTACTATTTCTTTTGTTCATCCTTAGGAAAGTTCTCGCAGAAGTCCAAGCCAAAATTTGTGTCTTCAAAAGAGACGATACTAAATATTAAAAGTAAAGATAAAAGCTAAATATTAATGTATTTTCTAAAGTACCAACAGTTGGTCTTAGTCTTGCACAAGAGACAAAATGTAGACAGTTCCTCATTTCCAAGAGCTTTCAATCTAATTATAGTAAACAGAGAAGAGACAGGATGAATAAGGAAAGCCAGAGGAAGGAGTAGCTCAGAGGATTCCTGTTTCACTGGCTGATTGTTTTAATCACGTTTCCCTATAGAGTGTTTCATCTTTCATCGTACTCTGACCAGAAGAAGTCTCGGGCACTAACAGATCTCTACTGGGAGTAAATTATACAGCTGGGAACCGCCTGCCATTCTTTAACAATTTCAGTCCTCAAGACAGGTTTGGAAATCAATTTCATGGTGTAATCCTGCAAACGGTTTTGCACTTCGGCATATTTGGCTCTGTGGACAATCTCACCATTCCCAGGCACTCAAAAGCCATCCAGAAGTACCCATCCCTGGTCTGAGCTGGAAATAAAAGCAAGCTAGTTTTACACACTCAGTCCATAAAATACAGAATCACAGAATGGTTTGGGTGGGAAGGGACGTCTAAAGGCCATCTAGTCCAACCCCCCTGCCATGAGCGGGGACATCTTCAACTAGACCAGGTTGTTCAGAGCCCCATCCAACCTGAGCTGGAATGGTTCCAGGGATGGGGCATCCACCACCTCTCTGGGCAACCTGGGCCAGTGTCTCACCACCCTCCCAGTAAAACATTTCTTCTTTGTATCCAGTCTAAATCTTCCCACACAATAACTTTCATTTAATATAGTTTAATTCAATGGTTTTACTGCACCTAACAAGGCTAAGGGGCAATCTGCAGGTACTGCTAGGAGTTAACAAAAAAGTAGAAAACTTCCCACAAAGCGAACAACCAGCTCCAGGAGCAACGCATCCATGGAAGCACAGTCTCTTCCAGATTGCGTTTCACAGCCCGTTCTCTGCTACCCGAGAGGAACGAGGGCTTATGGAGCTGCCCCGGGCGCAGTGCAGGACACACTCTTCTTTAGAGAGACCTATTTTCACGAAGCCTGTGGGAAAAGCACTATTTTTGAGCCTGGCAGCTGCCTGGCAGACCTGGCTGAAGATACCTGGCGTGACGTATGCTCGCCAGTGTACGTACCAGAAGTGGGTTTGGGTTTATTCAGACTGAAATGTTGAGAATTTACTATACAACCGCAACATTCATGGATTGCCTGTGGATTTCAGGGAGGGTTTCTTAAACTGCAGGATGGGTACTTACAGGCTAAAAAAATTGCCGGCATATATTTTTGTGTGTTATCTCAGTTTCTAGAGAAACTGAAGCCTAAGAATAGACTGAAAAATGTTCCTATGGATCTCAGTTAAACATGCCTGACTGCTCTTTATTTTTAAGGATGAATTATTTGTATTGTCTGCGAATGCATCAGATTAACGGGCCAATATTATGAAATGCTCAATTTAACAGGAGTTTTCAATGAAAGCAAGATTAAGCTCTAAGAGCAGGCAGGAGCTATCAACGATACGCAATACAGACACCTTTGACGAAAACTGTGCAATACGTTGTTAACAATATGCTGTCCTTTCTCAAAGTGCTCAAGCTTTACGATATTTCAAGTGAAATCATTAGGATCTTTTTTTTTTTTTTACTGTTATTGATGTAAATTAATAGGAGAGCACCTAACTTGCTATCTCTGGAAGTGAAGTAGATGTTAAGCTGTCACTTGAATAACTTACCAAATCATATAAAGATCTATTTTTTTTTAACTTGGTAAGAAAAATCAAGTATTTTGTTCCAACACTTGACTGAAAATTAATGAAAAACATTCATTTTGGAGTTGGCCCCTCTTTCTCCAGTGACCATCCCAAACTGGGAGCAGAGCAGCAGGATTCTCCATAAAAGACCACTGACCTTTAGATGTTTGACTGTGCCGCTCTGCACTGCGATGATATTCTTGGAGTCATCAAGCCTATTGTTTGCAGTAGCTTTGATGTATGGAATTTGTGCTGTTTTCCCCAAGAGAAGACCTTTGATTTTGCTTTTAAAAGAAATGATGTCTTCTATCTACAGCCATAATAATTGACTATTAACACTTTAGGAATATTAATTTTTTCCACATGCATATGAATTCCAGTGTCAACAAAGGGATGAAAAGAGGAGCATATTAGACCAAAAAAATCTGTCATGTACAGAGATGGTAGGGACAAATTTTTCAGTATGGCCTCATCTGATTAACTCCAGGTTAGTCATCATAATACAACACAATCCACCTAAGGTTGCCATTTCACTACTGAAAAAAAATTAATTCTGAGTCATACTGTGAATCTAATTTTAGATGAATTATTTTGTTGGTGTGTGTCAGGACAACTTATTTTTGAAAAACATACAAGAAAAGAAACTGATTTATGTCATTCATAAATACTGTGCCTTTTAAAGTATTGCTTTAATATCTTTTATTTAAGAAATCTTCCATATAACAATGAAAACTGCCACACAATCTGTCAGACTGTCTTAATGACTTTGTATTCTCCACGCTAGTTTGAAAAACTCTTGCAGAAGCCACAGATATCGGATAGCATGAATAATCAGAGCAGTTCATACCTTATAGATTCAACTGGAAATGACCTAGTTATTTGGTCATTTCTTTAACTGGTTGAAAAACTAATCATTATAAAATACAGGAAATTCAACTATGGCTTTGAAAGACATTTAAATCCACAGACTACGCACTTAACAACTTACTAACAAAATGCAGTTAGAGTATTTATGTTCTAAAGAGACTGAAAAACAAGCATTAAGCTTGCAGGTGCAGGGAAGAGGCTGAGTTATGGACATTTCTCTCTGCCTGACCCATATCCAACCGTGATTTCGTCTGTGATTTGCCACCACGAATAGGTATTCACTTTAGAAACAAGCCATTAATAAGACGTCTGGATGAAATTAATTAATTCCAAGGCTTAAAAAGAGATGGGGCTTGGACTCGGACTTGATAATGTTTGTATCTGGAATGGTGTTCTTGTGAGGTTCCCATTTCAAAATAGCTTTCCTATTCCCTATGTTAAACGTCTATATCTCAGTGTCCGTTACTTTCAATTACACTTCTTCTGGACAGACGGATGATTGTATCCCAGCTCAGGGCAGCCAGGCATCTCTGATCCTTCGACACTTTGTGATCGCCTGTCCCTTGAAGTCAGGAGGGGGAAAGCCTTGAGAATGACTTCAGTCCCAACCCCATCTCTTGAAATCTCAACTTATCAGGTATAATTCATGGCTTGCCTATACCAAGCGCACTACCTGAAGGAGCTACCGAGCTCCCTTCTCAAGCCAACATCAACTCAACTTGCAATCTCAGCATGGCTCTGCACAAGGACATTGGCCCAAGTTGGAAAGCAGTTTCAGCCTCGTGGTGGCTGTGCTCTACTGATGCAGCACCTTCCACTGAAACTCCAGTCAAAAGAACCACTTTCTGAAGAGCCAGCCTGGTTGTCTTCACACCAGCAGTATAATTACAGCTGCTCTGCTGCAACATTAGCTGTTTTTGATGATAAAACTGTATTAGCAGGCATTCTTAGAAACATATCAATTCCATAAGTAGAAGATATATGTACGAGCAGGGAAAAGAAAACACTTCTGTTCATCTTTATTGCCTAAATTATTCATTTATTTTATCTTCTTCTAGTCTAAATAAAGACTGTCAGATAAGCACAGATTGTCTTTATAGCTTTTATATCTAATAAGGATGCATTTAGGAAATCATTCTGTACTGTTCTTTTGGAGGCAGAGCAGACGAATTATTGGTTTATTTAAAGGATATTTTCCATCAATTTAGGAATATGTTCAGTTTTTCAAATGGAAAGAAAAAAGAAGCATCATGTTTCCTTTTCACTTATATTTTTAAAACCCATACGAATAATCCTTTTCAATTCCCTCAAGTCTGTTCTTGTCTAACTCCTCATACACAGCGATACTCAGGTCTAGAAACGGAGAAATACCAGCCTTGTGCAGCCTGACAGTCTCCCTGACATTTGGAGGCAGAATGTACTCTGATTATTTATTTTTTATGATTCTAAATGGGTTTTAGCTGCAGGAGCTTTGTCATTTTTAAATACGTAAGAATCCCCTTGCACTTCAAAACGTTTGGGGGGAAAGGATCTTGCACTACAGAGACACAGCCGTTCAGAGAAGACAAGAGGAGGTCAAGGCAGTGCTGACGGTGAGTTCACACAGAAGTTTCTCTATGCAAAGAATGGGTTTAGGGCCAGGATTTTTTGTTGTTGCTGTTGGTATCTGTAGCTTTGCATTTGGAGCTTGAGTTTGCAGCAGCAAAGTCAACAGAACATCACTATGATAAATACAAAGACCTCATCACCCTTCCAGTGTAACTGGTTTGTTTAAGTCGAGCATTTTCCACCAAAACATACAGTGCCAGTATGATTATACAGTGCCAGTATGCTGGTCTCTTCTCACAGGTAATTAATGACAGAACAAGAGGGAATGGCTTCAAGCTCCAACAGGGTAGATTTAGACTGCACATTAGGAAAGAATTTTTCACAGAAAGAGTGGTCGGGCATTGGAACAGACTGCCCAGGGAGGTGGTTGAGTCCCCATCCCTGGATGTGTTTAAGAGACGTTTGGATGTGGTGTTGGGGGATATAGTGTAGGGGAGAACTTTGTAGAGTAGGGTAGATGGTTGGACTCGATGATCCCAAGGGTCTCTTCCAACCTAGACAATTCTATGATTCTATGATTCTATTTTCAGTAATGAAGCCCATCCCAGGTTATCACTGCATTCAGCCGTAACAACAGACACTAAAGTATCTGTAAAAATTATGCTGGCCAGTTTAAAGGGTCAAACCCACATTGCACATCTTGGCCTTAGAGTGGCCAGAGTTTGCCCAAGTCAGGGGGATGACAGTGGCCAGTAGGCACCTACAGCAACAGAGATGATCTGTCATTGCTGGGAAGGGAAGCAGGTATGGTGCCAGCGTGATGTGCTTTAGGATGTTATTTCTAGTAACGACATATCACTGTAATCAATACCTGTTTCTTCCTTCTGTAAACCCATTTGCCCGTCAGACTTGGCTATAGACTCATCCCTTCTCCGGAGAACTTGTCCTCTGCGGACTCAACACATGCCTTGTCAACGCGGTAGGGTCAGGTATTTCATGGCAAAATCCCACGTAAAATGACGGATTTAGTTTTAGGGTTTGATTCCCTGTTTCTTTTTCTGAGCCGTCCCAGGGTAGGTGCAGAATTTAGGCCTTCTTTAAGTAAAACACTTAAACATTTAGCTAACGAAGAAGATGCAAATTTGTGAAGCTACTGATGTAGGTAAGTTAAGCGCACAATTAAGCACATATTTTGGGGGATGAAAACTTTAACACTTATTATATTATCCATACTATTCTTAGATCTTTATGGTCTTGGACAAAAATTCTTAATGAGGTCAATATAATAAATTGTATCCTAACAGCTAACTTTACAGCTTTTCCTATGAAAAGGGAGGTTGATAATAAATCTTCCAAGCGCAGAAGCTTTTAACGGAAACTCTGGCTGTCTAATTCCTGCATCTCAAGTAATACTCAGGTCACAGGTATGCAAAGTATTTTAATACTGCGACGCACCTGAAAGGTGAAACAACAGTAGCGGCACGTTTCTGCTGACCTGCTACTTGCTGAAAACGTATTTTGACTGCTTTGCTGTGATGGACAGCCTTTGTGGGGGCCGAATTAAACAGAACAAGGTTCTCCGTTTTCTAAATAATTTGGTATATTTATAGTCTTAAGACATTTGTGGGGGGAACATGGTCTAGCTAAACGTTGCTGTTTTGACGATGTGATTGTGGAAGTGTGAAATTTCCGCAGGTGTTCATGAGTCACACTCTATACTTGGTATGGCCCAGCTTTTCCCTGGAAACGGGTCCATGCATTTCAGCCTGAGCAGGTTTTTGACTTTGTTCACATCCAAAGTGTTGCTAGCGATACATACTCGTTTCTTTTGTGGCCTGAATTCAGGCCACCAGCCCCCACGCACCCCAGGTTAATTGGAGCAGATGAAAGTTCTTCAAGCAAACACAGTTTGCTTTTATTTGTTTTTTCTTATAAACCCATTGCCAGGGCACTAAGGGAACAAAGCAATCAATGTGCACTTACAACAAATCCCCTATATAGAAGTTAAAATACTGAATTATAGTCCCAGATCAAAGATCAAATAAAGGATTAAATAGATGCCAAATTTTTCTATCCAAAGACAATGTTAATTGTTCTCTAATATTGCATCAAAGCTGTATATTTTTCTAGGACAAGCACCAAATACTGCATGGGGGTTTTAAGAAGTCGGCGACCTTTCTCAGAAGGAAAGGGCAATATTTATCACAGCACTGCAACATACACTTCTCTTTATGGTTGCTGTTGAAGATTAAAAAACAAAAAAATGCTACCCATCTGATATCTCAGAGCTGCTTTAGGTGATCAAAGATGCCTCTTCTTTTCAACCGCCTTCTCCAGGGCCTGTCTTTGGGCCAAGAAGCTGTGTTTTGACATCATCTTAGCTTGTGGGGAGGGGAGGTGTTTTTAATCCTAGCTTGCTCGCTTGGCTTACTCTTCCAGGTAAACTCACACCTTTCCCTGCTAAAAGTCTCACCAGAAAATTTGCTCCAACCGTGTTTCCTGTGTCCCGCACTACACACGCTTCAGCAGCTAAACCAGCTCTTTAGGAAGGGAGGTAGTTAGAGAGAAGTGGCAAATAGCTCCTGCCTGATGGCACAAGGCAATGCGGTCCTTGGCAGGGGACGTGTGGATTTAATACCCATGTCCCACTGGAGTCAGAGGCAGCAGACAAGGGTGAAAGCCCTGAGATGGTTTCAAGGCCACCAAAGTTGTGTCCTCACCATATCTGATACCAGCGACACACAGAGCCCTCCCCTGGTGCAAAGACACCAAACCCTTCACAGAATCACAGAATTATCAGAGTTGGAAGGGACCTCTAGAGATCATCTAGTCCAACTTCCATGGCTGCTTTACGCCACCTAAACCCTGCACGCCAGCTGGCAGCATCGGGAACAACAGTTGCTTGAAAAGTTGCGGGGTACAGACTCTACGCGAGTGTAAAACTGTCTCTTCTTCTGCTTCAAGGCTGAGGGAAAATTCAGCAATTAAAGGCGAATAAAGAATAAATTAAGAATTATCTTGGTCCTTTGGGTTGGGTCTGACACAAAACCAAACATTTCTGAGATCCAGAATGTACACCTTTTTTTTTTTTTTTTTTCTGTCATTACTTCTCACATTTTTGCTCCCTCACAAACCCAGGTTGTGGCTGGATCTAGATGCCACAAAACAGCACATTTAGCAGGGAGAGCTTCCCGGCACAGCTGGAAGCAGGAATTTCCAAAGAGTCTGTTCCCTGGGAGACTTCTGGCCAAGCATTCAGATTGAAGGGGCTCAGCTAAACTCCAGACACCATATGACATTCCCCGAGCTGCCTACTGCTGCCATCCTACAGCCTGCCTAGGAGATGACGTGATTTATGACGTGGACACTACAGGAGCCCGATCCCACATGAACAAAGTCTGCATGCTTGGGCACAAGAGGCATCTCCCCTTTTTCCTCCTGGCTCTGATTCTTGCTGCCTGTGGTCCTTCAGCTCAGGGGGAAGAAGCAACCATATCCATATGTGCCTGTGGAGAGGTGAAGAGGTAACGGAAACACTGTCCGTAGCTCTTGCATGTGTTGAACTGGCTTCATCTCTCTTTCCCCATGTCTCTGCAAGAAGAGAAAGGCAGAGGAAAGGGGGGTTGCGGGCAGGGACCCCAGAGTTTCTCCCTTACTGCCCATAGGAACACCACCTTGCTGACCTGGTCACGGCATCCAGGCCATTAACAAGTGAAACAAGGGGAGAACAAGCTGTATTCAGTGCAGACCATCAGCAGGCATTAAGTACCACTGTAGGCATAGCCCCAGGACTGGTTTCCAGATGCTCATGATACAAGGTACCCTCTCATTTCTACCCAAACCTCGTAAGTTCTCCACTTCATCTACAAAGGAATAGGTGTATTTGATTGCTCTGAAAAAGACAAACTGTTACCTTCAATAGCCAAAAAAAAAAAATACAGCCTGAAAAATATCATATCAATTCTTAACTTTTTATTATGAACTTTGACTCGGGCTGAATTCTGTGCTATTAATTTTAAAATGTCTCCTCTGATGTTTTTCTGAAGCACAGGATGAAGACTTTCTGTAATTCCAGCTAAAGCCACAAAACTGAGTACAGCCGTCAAAAATGAGAACTATCCTTTTTTTTTCCGTAGCCAAGCAAATAGACTCAGCCAAACAATGGAGAAAAAAACTGAGACAGACTGCTTGCACAATGGCTGGGTATAGGACTAAAGTTACCATTAAAAACACATATCTGTCAGATGTGTTCATGCCAGAAATAGCTTAAAATATCAAATCACTGAGGTATACTGCAAGATCAAAGATTCTACAATAAGAACATTAAGTCTGGCCATTAAAAATAAACATTGAAACTCGGACTACCACTAACAAATACAAAATCAAGACAGAAAATAACTACTACCTTAGGGTACTGGCCTGTCCCAATAAATAAGACACCTTTAAAGTGCTGAAGTTTAACCACTGCGTAAAAACAGTTCTATGAGTATAAAATTGGCGTATGGTGCAATTATTTTCCTCCCCCTCTATGAAAGCTGTGATAGCAACTTCATACAGAAGTAACTATATCCATAGTTAGGTATAGCACGTTCACTACGCAGTTGCGCAGAGTGACAGCATAGTCAGGAAATTCCTTAAACATACATAACCTTGCAATTTTCCATAACTTTGGGGCCTGGAAATATACATCTACCAAGAATTCTGCCAGCTTTAAGGATTTTCCAGCAGACCCACTGTTTTGGAGCAAAACAAGGATCCCAGGGAGCACAAGGGAAGTATCCAAGAGGGAGGACATGGGAAAGGGGCTGCATACGCTCCATCACGAGGATCTGAATTACACACCTGGGGCTATAGTAGACCTAGTGGTGAAGTACACAGGAACAGCTTCAGCAGTTCTCCAAAACCACCCGGTTTCACTGAAATAAGTGGCACCACTCTGCCATCACCCAGTTTTCACCTTCTCGCTCTCCCTAGCGCACGCAGGAAGCCCACACACATAGAGCAGGAAAAACTTGAGAGATTGTAAAGGAGGTCTCATTAGTACTGAGGAGCCATTAAATTTTATTGCCACTACTATAGTTTCCTCTATTCCGAAGTACTAAATTTGCACTCGAGAAAGACTGAAATCAGCCGCTTCCCGGGCAGCACTACTTAACTTAATTCAACTTCCAATCAAGTTAAGCTCCAGCATAGACCAAACCGTATTTCTTTTAATTTTCTGTTAGGTGGAAAATCTGGTGTGTATGGTATTGAAACAGATGCATTAGCTTCCTTTGATGAATCAATCCAAAACCTACCACTAGTAAACCAGGAATGAAGAGGGACTCACTTTGCTGTTCAGTTTTGGGTTTCATAGAAGGCTGTTCAGCTTTCTGACTTAGCTCTTGGTGGGAGCCAGCAAACTTCGGAGCCAGCATGATGAAGTAGCGTGAGCTATGCCTTTAGGCAGCAGACAGTCATTAGTCATCTTAGCCGTGAGTCGAAATGTCATCTTTCATTTTTTCATGATTAAAACTAAAAATAGGCATTTACCAACAGAAGGTAGAATAGAAGTAGTCTATCTGCAGCGAGACCTGGGCGAATAGTACAGGATCATCTTTCCGAAAGTCATTCCTCCCCTGCTGCTTTGTGAAAAACTAATCCTTGCCAATTTAAAATCTTCCCAAAGAATATGCTGCTAATCAGAAGTGACATTAAAATTTGCCTCCTCTGCATGTAGACAAACACAGAGTCGCAAACACACCTCCGCGCACAAACAAGACGACCCTCAAAGGGCGAGCTGACCTCTTCAGCAGAGATTGCCAAGCCACCCGTCATACCCCAGCACCCAACTGTGCTTATACCCCTTGCAATTAATAGCCCTCCTCCTCTGGCAGCACTAATTGTGCTGCCCACCGCGAGGAAGCATCACCGAGGGGGTGGGAGCGCCTGCCCAAGCCTCAGAGTTTATTTGGGAGTCCTCACCCCACACAGGCTGGTCTCAGTTGCTGCCTAGCCCTCCTCCAGGTTGCACATCTGGGCTAAATACTTGACCTATATAGAGAGCCTGTGACAGGAAATACCTAAAATCCATCCAACTTGGTTTTAAAACCTTTTATAAAGTGTAAGTCTCAGTTTTATGCAGACCTGGCGTGTCTGCTTTAGCAGTGAGTTTAGACATTTATACAGTTGGGTTTTTTTTCTAAAATCACATCTGTTGTTATTATTTCATATGAAATAATAAGAGAAATGAATAAAAACAAACACTTTCTCATAAAGCGTAGAAGTCACCGTAGTGCCCGGAGCTATTGCTCAGACAATGATTTCAGGAGAAAGTTGTGTGGTTACAATTAAACTGAACTCAAACTTTGTGCTCCTTCTCAACCATGAAAAAGGAAGACGTTTGTGTTTTCTAGAGCACAGTAAAAGAAAAAATAATTTAATCGGCTAGTTTGCTTTTCATTTAAGTATACTTTTTAATGGACGTAGTTTTTTTTTATTTCATGGCTCAAGCTCAGCTCTAAGACTGTACTAAAAAATCAGAAGTGGCTAATATATTTAAAATCCCAAACAGTGAAAAAGTTTTAGTGAAGGGATGAAAAACTGGCCAAGTGGACATAGAAAATAACCAGAGGTTGTTTGGATATACCCAGTAGTCCTGAAAAGCAAAAGATTTAGGAACTCATATAACAGAGCTTTATTCTTTCCTTTAAAGCACCCTATGTCCAAGCTGTTGCACCCTTGAGAAGCACCCTGAAAACAGAGTATTTAAGAGTCCAAAGCAAAAGAAAGTAAAACTTCAAGAAACAATTAAATCTCTAAGATTTGAGAAAATCAAATCCAGGCCTGGACTGAAATGTGACTACCCTAGTTTAAAGAAAAAAAAAAAAAAAAAAAGAAAGAAAAAAAAAAAAAGAAAGCAAAAGCCTAAAGAGCAGAGGAATGGAATTGCTGGGGTGCAAGGAGGGATGCTTCCCATTGCCTCCCGTGCAGGAGGGATGCTTCCCCTGGGAACAGGTCTATGACTGGTGTTTGGGCTCACTGTGGGGACGCAAACCCCAGGGGAGCACAGGAATCCCACTGGAAATGCACCAGCCATGAAGAAATCTAAGCACAGAGCCCAGCTTGCACAGGCAATTAATTAATCCCTAAAGTAATTTCTGAAAAAGGCATGGTTTTTAAGGAGCTCAGGAAAAACACACGCTCGGCAATCAGCCTCTCCCTTTCCCACATTTCACCAGCTGGGCTTCCCATGAGCTTTTGCCCAACTTCCCAAAGGATTTCAGCTTCCAGATGACTTTTTAGCTTTCGGATGTTCATTGTCAAAAAAGGCAATGGCACATACCATAGTCCATCCATTTTACTTCCCCCTCTCTACCTGCCCTCAAGCTAGTCATGGAAAAGCCAATTTTTAGGGAACTAAAAAAAAATAATTTAAAAAAATGCCTCACGCTCAAGCAAGCACCAGGATTCTGTGGTTTTAAAAGCTCAGTTAATATCTTTTAAATTTGGGGCGCTCAGCATTTTCAGAAGCCTCTGAGCTTCCTGTCCACAGAAAGAGAAATTCTAAAAATACCGTGAGAAAGACGTTGCTCTCGATATTTCTGAGCTGGTCAGAGGGAAGAACTGGAGGTTCAGCGGGGAAGCTCTTATGAAGCTCCAGCTCCATGCTACAGAGCGAAGGAGCCGAAACAGTTCAAGCAAGGTTCAGACAAATATCTCAAAGGGTGGGCACCCCTCCAACTCAAATGACTTGAGTGTTCAGAGGTCCTTCCTCCTTATTCCCACTTCCTACGATCCTGCAGCTTTGTGCAGCCCGCCAAAGATTCCCAAAATTCATTTTGTCTAAACATCGTTTCTGCTTTGTTTAACAATTCGGGCCTGGTCCAGCAAAGGCTCAAAAACACAGGCTGAACATTTAGCGCATTGGAGGTTTCACTGATTCAAAGCAAAGTGTGTCAGAAGCTTCAAATGTTAAGAAACGTGAGTTATTAGAGAGTTTAAAATTGCATGCATGCGTGTCTGCTTGCCCAAGGCCGAAAGCCCAAAGATCCAAACTGAAGGCAACGCGCTTACCAGCCTCTGGACCCCATGAGGACTGCTCAGGAAAGCATTCAAATAAACCCTAATTTATACTACATGCCCAGTGAGGTCTGACATCCTTTCCCCAGAGAATAGCGCCGTGCTAGCAATAGCCCATGTTGGCACCAACAGAGCCCTCGTCTCCACTGCAAAACAAGAACGTGCTAATGTGAAAAGTGCAGGATGTGATTTGGGACTTTGGGACTTATCATTGAGTCGATGAGAAGCTCAACACGAGCCGGCAATGTGAGCTCGCAGCCCAGAAAGCCACCCACATCCCGGGCTGCATCCCCAGCAGCGTGGCCAGCAGGGCGAGGGGGGGGATTCTGCCCCTCTGCTCTGCTCTGGGGAGACCCCCCCTGCAGTAATCTGTCCAGCTCTGGGGCCTCAAACATCAGAAGGACATGTACTTGTTGGAGCAGGGACAGAGGAGGGCCACAAAGATGGTCAGAGGTCTGGAGCCTCTCTGCTGTGAGGACAGGCTGAGAGAGTTGGGGGTGTTCAGCCTGGAGAAGAGAAGGCTCCGGGGAGACCTTATAGCCCCTCCAGTGCCTAAAGGGGCTCCAGGAAAGATGGGGACAAACTTTTGAGCAGGGCTTGTTGCAATAGGACAAGGGGTAATGGTTTTAAACTAAAAGAAGATAGATTTAGACTAGACATAAGGAAGGAATTTTTTACTCTGAGGGCGGTGAGCCCCTGGCGCAGGTTGCCCAGAGAAGCTGTGGCTGCCCCATCCCTGGAGGTGTTCAAGGCCAGGTTGGACGGGGCTGGGAGCAACCTGGGCTGGGGGGAGATGGCCCTGCCCAGGGCAGGGGGGTTGGAACTAGATGATCGTTAAGGTCCCTTCCAACCCAAACCATTCTATGATTAACTCAACTGCTGCCTTGGAGAGCCCATCCTCCTTCCCACCCACAGGAGCTAGAAGTATTTAGTAAGCATAGGTATTCTGCACTTGAAAAGCTGTGGAACAGAGAAAGCTTCCAGGCAAGTTTCCCTAAGCATAAAACAAAAATGTTTTCCACCTTGCTAACTGGGAGGAAAAAAATCTGATTCAGGATTAATGAACAGAAATATGGAATGGTTTTGCAGAGGAATAGTTCTGTGCTTTTTTCTCTCCACCCTTTCAAATAGCTCTGTGACATTTTAGCTGCGTAACTCCCTACTAGCATTTTTTATCACATTTTGAAAATTTTCCTGTTCTATTCCTCTTGTAAGACTGTAGGGGCTCTCAATCAGTCAGCATGGTTGCCATTTGATTGGCATTCAAACATCAAAAAAGCCAAAGAACATATTTGCTCTTTGGATATTAGCAATATCAAAAAATTCAGATGTGTCTGCAATATTTTGTATTCCACATGCCACATGCCACTAGCCTTCATCATGATTTGAATTATTTAGACAGTAGACCTACAAGAATTTTTTTCCCCCTTTTCATTTAATAGTTTAAAATAACACTGAATGCCTTCAGCTGCTGGTTGAGAGCTTGGCTCTTTGTTCATTGTGGACTTGAACTATTGCCTGCAGACAGACATCACCCTCTTTTTTTTTTTTTTTTTTTGTAGAAGTGTTTTCAGATCCTAAGCAACAAGCAGTAGTTTTGCAGAAAAATTGGAGCAAGAGTGTATTACCCCTTGTATTTCCTTCTCTTTTTAAATATAGAATTCAGTCATTCAGGCAGACAACAGATGCTATACTTTGTGATTTCAGTGACCAGATGCCTTAGCCCTCATTCCTCCTGGGCTGCAAGTTTGGCAACTGAGGAATTTATCCATTTTCTTCTCTGAGCCTCCCACATCCCACCCATCTCTGGGCCTCTGCAGTACCTGGGCTCACTTTGTCAGCATTTTCAAAGGTCTTTGGAAGAAGACTTATAGCGTTCTATCTCTGTGTATGATCTCCCAAACATCTGTTCCACTACAAGATGGAAAGAAGATTTTTTGGGGCCCCTTTCTGTCACTTAAATGTACCTAATGAAATACCTGATGCAAAGGAACTGCACCAGATACAAGACACTAATCTGAGGAGCCTGCAAGAGTTTTGGACTGCAGTCCTCTGCTGGGATCCGAGAGCATCCAGAGGTGCCCGAGGAAACAAATACCTGCCAAAAGAGCTGTAAGATACTTTTCTCTTTGTCTGAGCTGGTGTAGGTACTGGACCCTGGCTACAACTGTCCCTGGCTCCTCCTCTCCTCTCCTCTCCTCTCCTCTCCTCTCCTCTCCTCTCCTCTCCTCTCCTCTCCTCTCCTCTCCTCTCCTCTCCTCTCCTCTCCTCTCCTCTCCTCTCCTCTCCTCTCCTCTCCTCTCCTCTCCTCTCCTCTCCTCTCCTCTCCTCTCCTCTCCTCTCCTCTCCTCTCCTCTCCTCTCCTCTCCTCTCCTCTCCTCTCTGTTCACCAGCAGCACAAGATCTATCACCTCTCCTCCCACTCCAGTGGCACGCACTGAAGACTGGGACACGTCCCCATGCTGTTGTGTCCCGTCCCCATGCTGTTGGGTCACCTGCATCCTGGAGCAGATCCGGATCCAGATTTCCTATGGGAAATTCCAGCCTTCCCCCCAGCCATGTGTATAGGCCATATGTAACCCAGACATACTTTTGGCAAAGTTCTCAGTGGATTTTTTACTTGGCATTTTAAGTGCATAAAGAAAGTGCGTTTTAAATACTCTGTGGTATAAAACTGTGTCTATTATTTTTAGTAGGGTATTTGCCATCCATCTTGTGGTGGCAAATATAATTCTAACTGTTTCTGAAATGCTTTCTGGAACTTCTCAGTACATAATCAATTAAGGGAAAAAAAGAAAAAAAACATGTTGTCAAAGGCTGAAGTATTAAGTTCTACTTGCAGGCATATACACAAGGCTGCTTGGCTGAAATCAAAATTTCTGCTCTAAGTCAATGGCAAATCTTTGGGAGGGTTGAAATCCAGTCCTGTGTTGAGACCTCCTCTGTCGTGTATGGGGCAAACTCGTTGCGCAATTGAAAATTATATTGGGGAAAACAGATTGTGATAAAGCCAAATCTGGCGTGAGGGGTGGTCTTAATGGTGGTGGTAGGGAGTGCTTAACCCCAGATTTGAGATCAGCTCTCCCAAGATACTTTGAACTTTTCCCGTCATTTGACAGATGTTTTAGGCGGACCCTGACAGTAGAGAGGAGCCATAAACCTGTCAGCTTAAAACACCGTATCTCTGAAGAGGAGAGCATAAAAATACTCTGATTTCTGGGAAAGAATGAGAGAGGGTTTTCCGTTGCTCCCATTGCAAACAATGCCGTCTCCCAGCACACCACGATGATTAACGCACTCAGGCAGATTACAGTAAATCTTGAATGTGCTAGAGGAAGGAGACACTTGGCCTCGCTCTGTACTCTCCTGTCAAACATAACTCCCCTTGAAACGGGACACTGTTTTTCTTTCTGGAGTTCATATGAGGAAACAGGTAAAAGGCAAATCTGAGGACAACGGAGACCGCAGACTTACTGAGCCCCTCCATAGGTCAAAGAAAACTCTGGGAGTCAAGCAGGGACATTTGGGGTTACCTTTCAGGTTCTCTTTTAGGTGCCAACCAGAAAGGTCAATCTTACAGGGCCAAAAAGAACGGAAATAGCAAGAAAACTATAGTTGTGATATGCGAGAGTGTGAAGAAGAAATCTACAGGAACGACTCAAGCCCCATAATTTAAACAAACAAATTAGACTCAGGAAGCTCTGTTAGACCTTGTCTGGATGAGCTATTGATGTCCAAAAGAACATGCTGAACACAGGACTCTGGTGCTTAACCCCAACTGAATCCCATTATAGAACAGCTGAACGCTGTACCCAGCAGCATGTCTCCTTCTGGATGGTGAAGGTCTGTCTACCATGTCCTAGGATTCAAATCTGAGCATTTGTCTATCCACATGGCAGTACACTGCAAACATGTCCAACGCTCCAGGCTCCGGGTGAAACATGGCCACCAGACATGGCAAAGGAAGAGGATGTTTCCCTTTATCTGACTTCAAACGATGGCCCAGATGGTAAAGCGCTCTCGTTGATGAAGCGAACACACGTCTCCCAGGGAAAGCTGTTGAACATCAAATTACTGAGGCACACAGGTGGTCTCAGCCCACGCTGCAGGAGATACTCCTCTTTTCACAAAGGTCAGAAGGAGCTGAATTGGGGCTGGAGAACTAAGATGAGCATGATTCTCCAACCTAAGGGCTAGGGGATGAGAAATCCTGCCCTGATGATTATTTTTGATATTTGTATTAGCCCACAATGGATGAAATAAAGAAAGATCAACTACAGTTTTAATCACCACTACCAAAATGATGACTACCTGTGGCCATATTTCTATGGATAGGAGCTTCTCTCTTAGATTTTAATCTGTTGTCCTGAGCCCAAGACTGGCAAAACTCCTGTATTCTTAGAAGTTTATAAATATAAAAACACACATAGCCCTTTAATATTGACTTCATAAAGATTTAAGTCGCATTGTACGTTGAACTTGGTCCTTGGGAATCATGTTGATTTTAACAGAATAACACTATTGGCAGGCAGTGGCATAATGCACATAATTCACATGCAGGTGAGGTAGAGGTATAGTCATACAAGAAGTTTGCCAGGCAACTAATTAAAAAAAAAAAAAAAAGATAAAACACAAAGTAGACTGGTAAGCGATTAATAAAAAAGAAAAAAAAAAAAGAGAGAGAGCTCAATTAATCAGGTACACTCTTCACTTTGAATGTAATATTCTCTATGTCGGTGGCTAGAAACTGCAGAGCAGATACCATGTGTAGCAGAAAGAAGTAAAAAGACACGTGAGCTGCCAGTACATGAACTGTGTTTAACTTACGTATACAACAACTTTCATTACATTCCTGGTTTGGACTGTTGGATGCAGCAGCAAATTTGCAAATACCGCACCCTGCTAATTCTTGTGTAAAAGCAGGAGCAGAACTATATTATTTACTATTTACAGATCTGTACATTTACAGGATTTCCATGCAGTACATGACCACAAGTAAACGGAAGATTAATCCTGTATCTGGGTGCTTTCACTACTAAATCAGCTGCTCAACTTCACTCACGAGCAATAGTTACTGGAAGTCACTATGGTCCACTGTTGTTTCCCAATACCGAATCCCAGCGGATGCGCTGTGGCGCAGCCCCACACAGACTATGCACGGCAGGTTTGGGGCTCACGCATGTGTCAGAATAGGAAATCCTTCACTCTGCCTAATCCAAGGGTGAAATGTGTTTCTCTAGCTCTGAGGTATTAGTAGCATCTCATATAATTCTTTTACAAGACATTCTTGTAAAATATACTTTTGGGCCCAATTCCCATTTATAATACAGCTCCTTTGAACACCTCTCCAGAATCAGAAAGTCACTTCAAAGCCTCTTTCTGCTTAGAAAAATTATGCTGATTACTATGGAAATATGGAATAAATCCCTTACGTTTCCTCATCATCATTTAACCTATAATAATATGGTACAAATCCTTGCT
Organism: Vanellus vanellus; assembly: GCF_965231255.1. Lineage (NCBI taxonomy): Eukaryota > Metazoa > Chordata > Aves > Charadriiformes > Charadriidae > Vanellus > Vanellus vanellus. The sequence continues at coordinate 4,974,036 of NC_138912.1, read as the reverse complement.
TGCCAATGCCAGTATGTTACCCAGGAGAAAAGAACTATTTGATGTCCAAAAGAGGACTTAGATATCTATCAGCAGATTCCCCAGAATATCCTTTGTAAATTAATTCAAACAGGGCTAGAGGGATTAACAGCTAAACCCAAAGGACTCCAAAGATGCTTTAAATGATCCCCACATACTTCCTCTGATGTCTTCATAGGCACTGTGACTCTCAGATTCACCATCTGGCATCTCTTCATTCCCCCCTTGTTTTTCTCACCTTTTTTTTGTTGCCATGTTTAGCTATGGGTATAAAAGAGAAACAGTATTCCTTTTACACCTGTCAAGTTGATTTAGCACTGCCTGGTGACCGCATGAAGAAGAAAATGCCTTGCTCCTCTCTGATGGCGCTCCATCCCTTCCAGCACACAGAACACACCCAGAGTACCCCGTTCTTCCCCGCACTGGGATGATAAAACCACGGAGTTTAGAGCAAAAAAACCCAACCACGGAGTTCAGAGCAAAAATGTTCCTTTTGCTGTGATGCAAGAAAATTAGAAATGTGTTTGCATCAGAAGTAATGAATTAGCATTGCAGTGTATTTTACTAAGGGTTTAACGGAGGTGTTTTTTATGACTTGGTCAGATACGTAAAAGCCCCACCAAACCCCTTTTGAAGTCAGCAGAAATAGGCAGAGAAATGCTTCCAGAGGAGCTAGGCAAAGCCTCGAAAGAGGTGTCTGTGGTGCTCAGTGATCAGCATCATTGGTGGCTCAGGAAAAGAAGTCCCCATCAGGAAAATAATCAGACAGCAGCAGTGTTACATACCTATCTTGGGGCTGGCCACAGTGTCCTCTGAACATCCTTATTGCACTTCATTCTTGCCTGGGCATGGCCAGTGTGTTCAGGCAGGGTACTGAGAAGTAACTTCTACATTGGAGATGTAACTGCACAGATACGATGGCCATGACCACCCCTGAATGAAATTCCACGCCAAAATGAAGGCAACTCAAATGCCATCTTTGATTCACGGCATGTTGAATTAAACAGGACCAAGCTGTCCGTTAAGGTAGCTCCCAGGGACAGAAAAGTTAAAGGCGATTCTCTGTTTCTAACATGAGTGATTATTCCTGTCACCTCTGCTTTCCCTTGGTGAATGTTTGTTTGAGCTGAGTAAAGGCTATGGCATGTGCAATCACTGAATTTTAAAAGGCAAATAATTTCGGCTACATCACAGCTTTGCTTGTTCCCGTTTTCCTGGAGTACCCCAAACCCCTAGTGTTAAAGGGACATATTTATATGTTCATTTCAAAAAGCCTCGCTCTATGAAACAAGCAGTACCGCAAGACAACACCTCACCAGATGCCTGACAAGAGGACCACACCTGATGCACCCTTTGCATAATAATAATGTAAGCACGAGCAACCACTATGTGTGACTACGATAATCAAATCTCAGCTCTGTACCCAGACAACAAATCTTTTGGTAGTCTGCTTTTTACATAGACAATGGATTGGGAAAGGCTCAAAAATCCCAGGAAGGCTCAAACGTTGAAAATTCAAGAAATTGCTGCTTCTGCACCGTACCTTCCACTGCCTCATCTTATTGATAGATTCTAAGTTCACATAGCTGACAGAAGTCTTTGTTCCAAAACTAAAAGAAATAAGTGAAATATGATTGTGAACCATTGGATTGACCTGTCTAGCCAGCTCACTGAAAAGAGAATAACATTAAAAACCGAGAACAAATTCAAATAATGAGTGATTTGTAATATTCCGGCATTTCAGGAAGAAGTCTAGACTCAGGTTCATACTGTTAAAATCTATTCAGTGAAACTGTCCTTTTTTTAAAGAGGTATTTTTCTCACCTTAAAAATTAGTTTGAATTCAGAGAAGACTGCTAGGAGAATTATCATAGAAAACGGTTTTCTCTAGCGTAATCAAATGTGTTTATTCTTTTTTTTTTTTTTTCTCATGGTACATTATTCATTGAAGCCATGGGTACGGAAAGATGCTAATCAAAAAGGTATGGCCAATTGTGAGGGCACTGCTCATTATTCGTTCTTAGTCATTCTTTGTCCTCTTTTGTTGTGACATTCTTTAAAGGATGAGCTCTTAAATGGAATGGCTATGTTACATTTCATTATTCTACATGTTTGCAGAAGTGCTGAGGAGAAAATAGAAGCTGGTAGATGAAAGAGAGCTCATTAAAAGCCACATGTTTTCATCTTTGCTTGTCACATCTGGCAATTAGGAAGTGATACAGGTCATATTAAAATTCATGGGATATGCACCTAGGGCCAATGAGTTTGTTCTTAAAAGTTGAGTATATAAGAAGTTTAAGCAAAAGCTTTAAAATGACAATCTACGTTATAGGTCACAGGAGTGCTCCACTTTCTCGGGGCTTCTCAGGAATGGAAGCCAGCTACAAGAGAGGATACCCACGGGCTAGAGGAGAGCAGCGCTGGTAATTACCCAGCATACGGGTAATCCTGTGCTTATTTCTTAATTCCTGTATGACTCACTTATCACTGAATAGCCTTCACTTAAACACCAGCCCATGTACGCAGGAAAACCTTCATTCTACCCTCTGAGTCAGTTCCCCAACCCCAAACCCTGTTTCCTCTTCCCCCTGAATCTCTCTTGTAGTTCCAGCTCCTGTCCCATTTCCTTTCACGCCTTCCCGCTAAGCCCGCCGACACGCTGCCGAAAGCCCCTGCTGGCTCTGCTCCCGGCCAGACCCACGCCACTTGCCCGTCCCGTCTGGCTTTTGGCCCTTGCGTTCCACTCAAAGGCACCTGGCCAAGGTTTCCAAGGACTTCTTCCCAGCCAGAGCTCTGAGACGTTACCCCATCTTCAACGTGCCAGCAAAGTTCAACACACCGGACTACAAATGTCTTTGGAAAACTTTGACTTTGATGACTCCCTTTGCTCCTAGACTTCCTCTGAACTTTCTAGGTACGCCTTCAGCCTGCCTGTCTGTTTTCACTCTCCCCTCTTCCGTCTTTGCTCTAGCTGATCCCATCCAAAGCCACAATTTTGGCAAGCAATGTGGATTCACAGGCTACCTTCTCTTTCTGTGTTTCCTTCTGTTCTAGCTGGAAATCTGGTGTATCTTGGTGACCTCTTCTTAAGTGCTTTCAGCTATCAGTTCAATGCCTTATATATCCCTTTCTCCTGTCTTCTTCCTAGTGAACGAATTCACCATTCAAATGCCAGCAACTCCATAAACTTGTCATGTTTTTAAAATCACACTCTCTGCAGGTCTTCGTCACCATTTTGCAACAAAATCTTTCCAGCTCTTCTTGAGTAACATCTCTATGATTCAGCTTTTCCTCCTTATTCACTCAATGACCTCTCTTCAAGCCTTCATTATCTCGTATCTTGATATATGCCCCAATTAACGTACTATCAGTCTATTTTTACGCATTCAAATTCTTTCTGTAAGATAATTTTCATAGTTGCTTGCATTGGCCATTTTATCCTCTTTTTGCCTTCCCTTACTGACTCCTCCTTAGACACGTTGTCCAGTAAGACCCTGACCCATCCAAGTGATTCCTGTGCCCTACGTAAATTAAAAAAACGCAACGAACCGAAAACCTTAAGAATTACATTGCTGAACAGGTGGCAACATGACACAAAAATAAACAAATATGGGGCTAGTAACCAGTGATGCATCTGAAGAGTTTCATCAAGCCCGGGGAAAGCAACAGATAAGACGGAGGAAATCATGACTCCTACACAGACACATATGTCTGATTGCACAGAGATCAAACACTGGGAGACCTGTGAAATACAAAATAAATGTGCACTGAAACCCTTTAAGAGCACTGCCGGGTAAATACACATCACTCCTTTATTTTCTGAAGGCAGTCAGCACTGAGGTATGTCCAGAACAAGAACTTCTATAACAAGTATAGGCTTTGTAAAGCACACCAAAATAATTACAGATTTAATTGTGGCAGATTTGGGCGCAACAGGATTGACAGGGGGTACTGTCGAGTCGCGACCCTGAGCAATGCGCAACACCCAGCAGTGCTCGTGGGGGCTGCAGACAGACCCCCAAAGCATCTGTAGGGGTCTGCCCCACAGATGGTAGCTGAGACGGCGTATGTTAAACTCTTTTAATAGAGTTTAATAAAAGAAAAACATTGACGTTAACAAGACTCTTTCCACTGATTTGAATGGGCTTTGGATAGAGGCCTAAGCAAACAAGGATGGAATTAGAAAATGGAAATATGCGTATACAGAAACCTGTCAATCCAACTGTTTACCTTCCAAGGATGACCTAGTACCACTTCATTTATGAGTCGTTTAAAGGGCAAGGAGGCAGACTGATATTTTTAACTGTTATCTGAATCGACTATTTGCAAATATGAATTCTATTAATAGTTTTAAAAAAAAAAAAACAACAAACCAAACCACTGCAACCCCAGTGGAATCAATAGGATTTCTTCCTACATTAATATTTCACAGATTGAAAATATCTATATTCTCACCACCTTCAGTAATTAGCGTAAATAAATCGAGTCTGTGTCATCTGTTATGTGCTGCGTCCTTCAGACTGCTACGTTTGACTTCAACTTTGATTCAAAGCTCGGGCTGATCAGTACCAGCTGCTCAGCCAAAGGGCAGATCACACGTTCCTGTTCCTCCGCTTTCTTCATCCCAGCTCCCAGCCAGACTATTGTTTGTTACAATTAATTAATCCCACATGCCCAGCTGCCAGCGAGCCTCACCAAAAGCAAATTTTTGTATTTACTGCATGTCCAATAAATTAATTCCAGTTCCGGATATATGTTTAAACACATAAATGTATACATATACACACACCACTCATATTTACACAGCCAGATTTGTAGTTACTATTCATGGATGTCTGTTTGGCAACTGCTTTTATTATTTCTAGCTTTCCTCTTAACAAGCCACAAATGAGAAGTTATAGGGATGTATTATTATTTGGGCACCTCTATGAGGGGCCGGATTTTCAGATCTTCATTTCAAACCGGTCGCTGGTGACACGGCACTAAGCACTGGAGTCACTGCACGGGCAGGACCTGGCCCTCGCCTGCCTTTGAGAGAGGAGAAAGGAGAAATTTCAGATATTATAGCCAGAACTTTTAACACTGGCTGCAGTCAAAATTGCCTTCCTGCTAAAAACCCCCTGTTTTCACTTACGTCCTTAACGAACGCTAACCATTCTCTTTGCCGGGTGTTTGCCTTAGGGCTTATTATGGCTATTTCAGTTAAAATAGTTCAGCTGCTCCCGAGGAAATACACTGCATTTTCCCATATTAAAGCAAGTCTAAGAGCCAGTTTGTTGAGCTGGTGTCAAGTCTCCATGTGCTGGAGCAAGGACCAGAAGTTTGGTGGAGGGGGATCAGTTGTTTGTGGTACTTCTGGCTATTTTTTTAAAAAGCTTTTAGGCCTTAAAACCTCTTATTGCACATGGCTGGTGAAAGCTTAGAAGCTCAGCTGTGTCAAAAGAGTGAGTGCCTGTTGTGGAAGAAGGGTCTGAGCTGTTTCCAGCTGCTTTTGGTGGTGCCTCAGGAGCCTCTCCCATACTCCCCTTGACCTTGTGCTTGGCCGTGCTGAGGAAGAGGAGGAGGCTGAGGATGGACTTCAGCTGACTGAATGAAGAAATAAAATGACTCCCTGGACTCAGAGAGTCAGGTAAGGTGGAAAGTAAAAACCAGTACAGTAGAAGATGAATCTTGCACAAGTCAACTGGTTGGCACGCAACGGAGTGTTTTCTGGGGAGGGTTTGAGGAGGTCTTTTTTTCCCTTTCTAACTCCATAATTTCCTGTATAGAAAAATGAATGGGATTCCATTTGTAAACTCAAACATGCTTAAGAAATGATCAAATTCAGACTGCCTGTAAGACCTCGGTATGCTCCCTGGTAGGTCAGCAGCGTGATACAGCTTGAACTTTGTACTATGCATAAACCAAACCGGGTTTAGAAGGAATGAGCACTCCACCATGATGGAGGTAGTTACTGGTACGGCTGCCGCCTTCTCTGCCCCTGTGCTCAGCGCAGCGGGTGGGGAACAAGGAAGGTGCCTGTCTGTAAAGACAAATCAACGTTTTCCTCACCAACGCTATCCTCATCGCTGTCATTGGTGGAGTATATGTGAAGCTGTGGTGCTGGGGAAATTGGGAAAAAGCCAACAGTGAAGGTGAAACTGCAGGCTGGAAATCTGGATTGTCTCCACCAGACTGAAGAAGGAAAAGCCTGGTACCTAATTAGGCAGCTTTAAAATCCATGTGTTGCCCATGGTTAGATAATGAACCTAACAAGCCAGTCCTTGAGATGGTCCAGGCAGCGTTGTCTGCTTGGGAAGCTGCTGGCCCCAGAGGGAGCTGTGGGTGCAGATGTCTCGTCTCTGCTCCCCTGGACAAGGCACATTTGCTGTTATCTGTGATTTTTGGCCTTGAGTCACACCGGCAATCCAAACTGGCTGCCCCACGTACAGTCTTCCAGATTTCAGAAATGGTATTTTCTTATCACAATCTATTATTATAAAAGTTTGTATCATAGAACGGTTTGGGTTGGAAGGGACCTTAAAGACCATCTCGTTCCAACCCCCCTGCCCTGGGCAGGGACACCTCCCACCAACCCAGGTTGCTCCAAGCCCCATCCAACCTGGCTTTGACTTTGCTAATCAAAGGCTAATTAATTTCTGTTACTGTTAACATTAAATCGAAAGTATTTTGTTTATTATCTGCAAGATGTAACCAGGAAAAGTTAAAGCCACTCTACAGCTTTTGCTCCTCTGTTCTGCTGTGTACCGTGTGTATCGATGGCTCTAAATTGCAAACTTTGTGCCACACGCTCCAACTGTTAACATTAAAAGTTTCCTTCTGAAGTAAAGGGGAGTTCAGCTGTAGGGGAGGGGGATTTGGCCCCAGTCTTTAGAATTGTAAAGTTCATGGGCCAAACTCACTCCTCACACCCAAATCAGTAAAGTACCTACCATATTTTTGGGAAACACAGAAAAAAATTACTCTTTCAGGGTGGTGCAAATAGCCCTTAATGGGAACAACTGGACAGTAAAAGCTGATCAAGTTTCTGCAAACTTTCGTAACTGCATATTTTCACCCAATCAAATGCAGAAAATAGAAAATGGAATTAAGGGAGGCATTTTTGTCACTGTTTAATTTCTTTGTTTTGGAGGTCATTAATTAACTTGAGCTTGTTGTGGCTTAGTCTTTCACAGGAAGAACTTTGTTTACATATCTTCCTCTGGAGGGCTTTAAAGTGAAATCTCAAAGAAATTCACAGGTTTGTAAGTAAAATTAAGTCAGGAACGTCCCTTAGATTAAAATGACAAGGGATAAAGTAAGGTGTCACCGCACACAATCAGCTTTTACTACAGAATCTGTCTCTCTTCTTTTGCTTATAGAAGGGCAGCTCTAACAGCAAGCCAGTTGTCAAGTGTAATTAAGAAGGCAAAGTCTGTATGCTAGATAGCGTGCAGCATAATTTCTACATTACCGCTCTGAAATCTCTTTACTTGATGAGGAAAGGGTTAAAAAGCCTATAGAAGTTCTGTAGATCTGTTTTGTGGGGTATTAAAAATTAATGTCTTATCATCATCACCACGAGCGCATTTATTGTTATTATTACCAAGACTGCCATTAACTGGATATTCATTAATGCTAAAAGTCACAGTCAGCATGAGACTCAGCAGACTCCAAGCTCTGGAGGAGGAGGTGGAAAGTTACCTGGTGGAGTTTCAAGAATGGATTTTCCTTTTTTGTTGTTTTTCTTCGGTTTTAACTCTTTCCTGCTGGGTTTGAACCCTGGGTGCTCCTCCGTCTCCGCGGCGCGGGCAGGTCCTTCCTCTCCGGGTTGCTCCGTGAAAGGAAAAAACTCTTCACCGGGGTACGGAAAGGAATAATAATGATCCCTGTTGCTGATTTCCTGCAGGTAGTAATCCTGATCGTCCATGGGTACAGCCCGGGACACATCCCCCAGCAATGCCAGCCCAAAGGCGCAGAGAGCGAGGCAGAGCTGGGAAGAACGTGAGCCTTTCTTGCTAAGGGCGCTCATTATCCTTCGCTTTCGCAGAAATCTCCCCTGCGAGTCCCACAACTTTATTTGGCAACGGGGAAAAACAGAGAGCCTTGGCAGCTGGTGAACCCCCCCCCCCCCCCCCGGTCTCCCTGCTTCTTCCCAGGGGAGGCAGAGGGCTGGAGGAGCCCGCCCGCCAAAAAGCGTCTCCGCTTTGGGCTCGTTTCGCAAAAAAAAAAAAAAAAAAGTTGCGAGGAGCGCAGCGGGACGGAGGGCTGCGGAGGGAGGGGGCAGGACGGGGATGCATGTGATCCCCAGGCTCACCAGCCAGACAGACGGACGAGCTCTCCGCTCCGCCGGCGTTTGGCAGGTGGGATCTCCGGCACGGTTGGCTTGCTGCTTTTCCTCGCCCGCCTTTCTTCTTGTCGTCGTTCTTGGTACTGCTTTCTTCCAAAACCAGTTACAAGACAGTTTCAGCTAAATCCCCTAACAGCCTCTTTAGACTCCCCGCGTGTAGCTGATCTGAGAGAGCGTTTACTCAAAGCAAAGTAAACTTGGCAGCCGGCCTCTGCCTCCCAGCCTCCTGTACGAGAGGGTTTCCCTCCCCCGGGAGATGCTGTGCAGCCGGGGGTGGGCACACCGCGCCGGGGCTGAACCCCGCCGGCAGCTGGAAGGGCTCCTCTGTCCGGCTCCCACACTGGGCGTACGTGGAGACGCGCGGGATGTGGGTCGGCGGCAAATAATCCTCATTCCGTATATGCTGTGCTATATTCCCTTTCAGGGTTTTTTTTGGTTTGGTTTTGGGTTTTCTTTTTTTTTAGTGTGGTGTTTTGTTTTGTGTTTTTTTTTTTTCAGCTTTTACAATTGTAGGTTGCCTCTCCAGCACCGATCTCAGCCTCCCTTGTTTATATTGGTTTATATATATGTAACATATAGTTTCTATATTAGTTTATGTATATATAAGTTCTATATTAGTTCATATAGTTATATTACTTTACACCTATCACTTTATATCTATATATTTACATGTATAAAAGCTATATATGAGTTATCTACAACTAATATAACTCAACACATATCCTCTTATAAGTTGGCACGTGCTTCTCCTGGGGTACATGGGAGCTCCCTGGACTCAGCCCAGCCAAAAACCAGGAAGGACATGTTTCATCAAGTTGCCCTTTTTCTCACTCTTTTTGGAATGATCCTGACTTTTGTTCTCTCGGAAACATCTTCTAAACAGATCAGGATGCATTGTGCTTGGCAGCCGCACACACGCAACCCAGTGTCCTTAATGGAATCAATTTGTCTGAGAATAAAATCTTATCTTTCATCTTTTTACTACCTCTAAAATAACCTTCAGTGCTGAAGGAAATGTGCAGCAGCTGCCTCGCATGAAATATGAATCTGTACTCCTGTGTTGAAAATACCAACTGATGTTTTCATCATGTATATTGTATTTCTCGCCATTGTCCAGTCATCTACGAGAAAGTATGACATCTCTCACCCCACTTTTTATTCTGCCTTTGCAATCACATTTTGTGTGTGTTTCTTATAAGTTTAATACCATAATAAGCATAATTTCATATCGTAGTACCTTTAGCTTTTGGTGTATTTGGTTTCCAGACTGTGGGTGATCCAGTCCCATACATTTAATGGCCAGCCTTGCTTTCTTAGTCACTGTCTCAAAAGCAAATTAGTGATTATATTGTGTCTCTTGTCCTTCCTTTTAGATGAATTAAAATATTTTTTTCACGAGGAATTCTATTTGTATTCTTCAGTTTTACTTTTTTTTTTTTTTTAAATCTGAAAACTGACTTTTTCTATTTTAAAGATAGTTCTCATTTTCTAAAGCTAGAGTAAAGGGTACTTTGCTTTTTCACTGCTTTACTCAATTACCTTTTTTTTTTTTTTTTAATCCTTTAGTGGAAACTGCTTCCCATCAACCTTTTCAGCTAGTTTTATCTGGAATGGATGGCTTTGGCACCTTTGTGCAGCGACTGGGGGCAGTGTGGGAGCTAAGACCCACTGGATATGGTGTGTGAAGCAGACTGCTTGTTCTCTGTGTTCAGTGGCAGCCCGAATATCCTGGATATCCCGTTTTAGCTATTTCACAGATGTTCTCTTTTCCCTTTCCAAAGTATGCAGTCTTCTCCTCCCTTGGTCCAAACTTATGAGGGCAGAGCACGAGCTACAGAAAATGTGTATAATTTTGTTGCCATTTACAGCACAGTCACTCTTTTGCAAATAACGTGGAAATTCATGTATATGAGGAGATGTCATAGAAAAATAGACTTTTCCTTTGCATCATTAATGACCTATTTTTTCAGTAACTAAAGGAGCTTTAGCTACAAATTATTATTTAACTCATTGCAGTGGGGGAAGGATACACAGAAGCATAAGAGGATTTACATTTCCAAGCATAACAAGAAGTATTTTCATAAAATATAGAGTCAAGTATACATTAATTAAAGACCTAAGGAATGTGATTTGGGGGAATTTTACATTATTTGCTTCTGGCTACTTTACATGCGTACATTTCAATAACGTATGTGTGTAAAGATCATGTATTTTCTTTCACATACAAGAGTCTGGTTATAAAATAGCATATCTTCTAGAAAGACAGCTGTGTGTGTGGTTTTTGGTATTTATACTAATTATTATAACAATGTGGCACAGTGGATATGGGCCTCTAATAGGCGAGTATGCATAGTAACCGTATGTATGTTGCTGCGTGACTATAGCTGCACAGACTATAGAAGCAAAAATCTTCTCCTGTCAATATCAGACCTGTACCTGTTTAATACATGTAAAAATATACATTTATGTGACACAAACAGCGACCCAAATGTTACCCAGATCACCCATCACAACACCTTATTATCCATGTACTAAACGACTCATTGCTCTATCTTCATGTTGTTTAGGTGAGGTGGTGGTGGTAACAGTAGGGGCCAAATTGTGTGCCAGCGGTGTTCCACCTCATTCTTTCATCTCACCTCTAATAAGTTCTGACTTCACCAGCAGATCCCTGGAGGTGTTGAAAGCCAGGCTGGATGGGCCTTTGAGCAACCTGGTCTAGTGGGAGGTGTCCCTGTCCATGGCAGGGGGGTTGGAACTAGATGATCTTTCCAACCATCTTTGGCCTTCCAACCCAAACCATTCTATGATTCTATGCTTACAAGCAAGTTCATCAAAGCAGTGAAGATCTCGATGAAGTTTCCATGCCCTGCAGTTAGCTGAGTCCCTGCACGGGCCTCCTTACCGCGTGATTAGAGATGAAAGGCCACCACGTGAGCTTGCTTGTTGCTGGAAACAGGAGAAGCCACGCCTGAGCGTGCATGACATGGGAACATCCAAGCCAGAAGAGAAGCTTGTGAGGAATCTGCAGTCGGCCACGAGGATGTACCCAGCAGGACGCATCGAGAGACTCGAGGAGCAGCAGGTTTGCTTGCACACTTCCACTTCTGCAGGTAAGAACTTCACAGAACTTCAGGCAGGGCCATACCCACTCCTTCACCTCCTGCAGTCACCACAAAAAACTGTCTCTCTCTCTCTCTCCCTGTGTACTTACCTTAAGAAAGATTTATTCACCCAAACATACCTATCAATATCTGTTCCTGAGTCTCGACCTGTGCCCATAACCATCTCCCCTATATTTCTTTCTCTGGAATTTTAACACTTTCCGCAGGTGTGTGTATGGGTGCACTGCTGCTCCTTCCAGACCCACCTCTGCTTTTGGGGTGGGCATGCATCCAGCCAGCTGGGACCCCACAAAACTCTGTCTCGAGGCAGGATTTTGGTCTTCCTCACCGTAAGACGTTTTCACCTTTTTTTTTTTTTTTTTTTTTTTTTTTTTTTTTTCTCTCAGTCAGAGCCCTGGTAACATACAGCGTACAGGAAAGGAGATGTTACTTCTTCTTAGAGTATGAAGTTCACTGAAGGCTCAGATGTTTTTGGCTTAAGGGCTGTTCCTTATTTTTTTTCTGTGAAGTATCACAATAGCTTTTAAAAACTTGCAGTTGATGTGGAAGGAGATAAAGCAAACTAATATTTTTGTAGAACAACTACATTATCTTCCCCTCCTGGACCGATGCCAGCGGTCACGTGTAAGTCATTCTACACTTTGCTTTAAATCTTTGTCCTGCTGAAGTGAAACAAAATGTGCTGTTACCTGCAAGCGAGCAGGGCTTTCCCCCTCCGTTCCCAAGAAGTATTTATTTGAAAGATGATGGCTTACCCTCTACGCGGAGTTAACGCTTCTCAAACTGTGTATTTTGAGCCAGTTTCAACGACGCCCCTTGAAAAAGAGACACTTCCAGTTCCCCTCGCCCCTACCCGCCGGCAGAGAGTTCTCTTTAGCTGGAGCAGTCCCCGTGTCACCCCCGAGCTGGAGATGCTCAGCAGCGGGAGGCCATGCACGAGCCACCCTTTCCTGCCCTTCCTGTACCTCGAGATGGTGTTTCCCAGCTCTTATTGTACATATACCATTTTAACAATATACGGCTTTAGGGGAACTAGTGGTTTGTGTTTGGGAGAACTGGGCTCTACCTGTCGTGCTCTTCCCCTCCCATCTCTGCTGCTTTATTTCTCCCTGGCCGGTTGTCAACAACCATAACTTCGTGAAGTTCAGAGTCAGGAATGCACTTTTGCTGAAGAGAGGCAGAGCTGTACGCGTAAGCACTGTCCCGGTTCAAGATCTTCATTTGTATTTACAGTACCCAAACAACGATCGCACGTTTCTGCTTAACTCGACTCCAAACCGCTCGGTGACTCCTGCAACTTCTCCTCCGGAATACGCGCATCGTTTTCAAATTGGAGAAAAGCTTTGTGGTTGGAAAGAAAAGAAGAAGCAATAGGCATCCCTCTTTCATTGCCGTTCCACAGTAACCTTCTAAGGTAGCACGTAAAGTTTCTATATGCCTTGGCAACAAAACAACGCTAAAAATAACTTTCCTCCCAAACACCAGTAAATCCTCTGCTCCTTTGTACTTCAGATCTGTAGTAAATCCTGGAGCACAGAATGGAGCAAGAAAATAGAATTACGCTTTTTAAACAGTCATTTTCTTTCCCACATAAAGCGTTTACCCCGACTGTCAACAAGGTCAAACCGTCTCAGAGGAAATGGAAACCTAAAACTGACACTGGAAAATATGAAGTAAACCGCATTTAACATTTATGCGTCTCTTAGATGCCTGTTTCTTACATATGTAACAGAGCCAGCCACTGGTTAGCTGTCCTTCTGCTTACCTGCCTCCACTGCATGCATCCCTGCGGTACCCCGGCGATAAAAGCCTATTTGCACTCGTTGATAAGGCAGATCCTTGAAAAAGTGGCTCTTACTGAAAAAGAAAAAAAAAAAAAAAAAAGACTGGAAACAAAACCAAGCTCTCATATGGAGACATTTTACTCCTTTTGAAGAGGCATTTGGCTTTAAAGGGTATGTCATTATTTTACCAGGTGAGGGACACCAAAACCACGCAGGATCTTAACATTTGTCTCTGGGCACGTCAAATAGTGGTACAAATTATAAGTGAGTCTAAAGAACAGCCAGTTGTGCTGCCCTCCCTCACGAGCAGGCTGCTGTTTCCTTTAGGAAAACAGATTTTAAAATAAACAGATGACATTAATGAAGGCAATTATTTCCTTTAGCGATTGCTTATTTCAACTGGTTAGAAATGCAGCACGCATCCTGACTGGGGAAATTAGCCCGGCGTATTCTCTCTAACTTTTCTCGTAAGAACAACATGACCTTCAGATAATCGTTCAGCATATTGCCTTTGTGCTTGTGTCTGAAGAAGGAGCTCGGATTGCCATGGAAACAAAGGTTCCTTGTTCTCTTATACTTTCTTGTGCTATGATATTATTTTCACTATGCTTAGCAAGAAATGGAATTGTGGGATTTTCATGTTTTGAGCATCCCAACGTCGTCGTCTTAGGTGATGGCTCAGTTCATGGCAGAAATGCTTTGAACGTGGAGCAGAGGCTGCACCCATCATCATTATTATTTAGGGATGTTTAGATGAGATACATCTGCATCAGTACATTCCTGCTGGAGATATGAAAAATATCTATCTACTTTTTTTCAGAGTTTTCTTTACTTTTTCCTTCTGTGCTGAACAGATGAGAAGAAACAGCATTTTAAGAAAGACGATGTTAACCAGTGACATAAACAAAGCCAAAAAGAATTTCTGGCATTTTTGCAAAGAATGCAACGGCTCTTTTCTTTTTTTTTTTTTTTTTTTTTATATGATGGGAACTACATTTCTTCATGCCCCAGAATGCCTGTAGATTTTATGTTGACAACACATTGCCCTGGCATTTGGCAGCCGCTGCTGGATCAAAACCAGCAGGATTATCACTAGACTGAAGAGGCTTCCTTGTGATTAAAAATTCTGTAATGCTAGCAGTACAGAAAGGAGAAATAATAATTTTTTTTTCCAATACTGTTTTTCTTTGATTTATCAGCATTTGAAACACTGTAGGTCTCCATTAGTCAATGGTTTAAAGTAAAGGCTTTTTTGCATTGTTTGAAGATGGGCAAATTTTATGTGCATTTCATTTTAAGCGTAAGACTGCGCCAGCATTAAGACACCAGAGACGAGTGGGTGACAGTAGTTTTATGGAACAGTTGGAGAAAATGGGAGGAAATGCCCCCGCTGCGCACACAGCCAGGCTGCGGGTGATGTGCGACAAGAACGTCCTTTTCGGTTTACTTGTATGAAAACAGCCACTTCCAGCAAATTCCCATGGACATCACCTACCTGCCAACGTTTGAATTTCAAAAAAAGTAATGACTCTCACATTTCAGTCTGGTATTTCCTGGACCAAAACTGCTGTACGTGTGCCATGCGGAGTGTGAGCAGTATGTATAACACATCCCAGGCAGCAGCAGGGAAGCGCAACGTGGAGTTTGTCTGAAACTTACTCAAAGGCCGTTTTTCCTGGGATTTCTTCAATACCCACAGCCTAAATGTAGCCTGAGAAGTCATGGACAAAAGTCCGGTGGGAACTGAAGATGACACATAAATGCCTCCGTCACGCTAAATGCAATAGAGCTGGCAAATGCGACGTCATCAGAGTCGTCCTTAAAATTTCTGTATTTAAGGATTGTGTTTTCATGACACAACAGCAAGGGGTTATTCCTTTCAGATGCAAATAGTATTCATAGCTGTGATTCCTTTGGGCGAATAAATACGTAATGTGGTATTTCTGTATGATAACTGTGTCTCTGCATAGCTTATGTCTAAATCCAAACAGATTCAAAGTAATTTAGTGAAGTTTCATTATATGTATTTGGTTGAAGGTGGGAAAAGCTGACTTTGTTTATTTTCATAATCACATATTTTGTCAATATGCTGTAAGTACCTTCCATAGCACATTCACTTATTAAAACTGTGAAAATGCAAGAATTTATGGGAAAGAAAAGCTCTGAAATGAGGTTGCACTTGTCATACAGAAGGCATGAAAGATTAACGTCAGACTTACATTGCCGGATACGCCAATATAATTTCACAGCTGCGTAATAAACTTGTTTGAACTTGACTTATAGCCATTAAAAAAGGGCTTGTGCCAGCACGTCGGATGAAGCTGTTTGAAAGGTGAAGTGATCGGCTCTAAAGACGCACTGAAGCTTTAAGGCTATGCAGATGTTTACTAATACGTGGCATAACAAAAATTACAAAGTTCCAGAGAATTTTTTGCCATCTCATATCACGAATACCCAACTGTTTGGAACGCACTATCTTTTTCTGCATAGGTCCTTGGCACTGATTCTGCCAAGGCAGGGGGATGGTGAAAATTGCCTTGCATTTTCAAATCTATCTTAAGTATTTAGTTTCCAAAAATCAAAGAATAACTTAGGTTGAAAGGGACCTTTGGGAGACCAGCATCTCCCTTTTTAATCCCCGTTGTATATTTAAACTATAAGACCTCCAAGACAGAGTTTGTTTCTCACGATGCGGTTGCGTATCCCACTCATTAATGGGATCACCACTGTTAGACATATTATTGTCTTCAACAGAGTTATACCATGAAGAGTATCGTTAACGTTTGGGTTACTGAATGTGAGTTTTGGAAACATTGAAACTTAGCTAAATACACCCCATAGTGCAGTTCAGAAGGCTTTTGCTTGCTTCGTACTGGTCACTGCAAACAGTCCAAGCAAAACAAAAATCCGGCTTCACTTGAGGCCAGATAAGCTCGTCAACTGAGTAGGGAGTAATTTCCAGAAGCATCCATCAGGGCTTAAACAGCTTATCTCAGAAATAATGATAATAATATTTTTTAAAGGAAATCACTGCTGTCCCCTTTGCAACAGTAACCAGACAAGTGAGTTTCTTCTTTCTTTTTTACTGCTGTAACTGGATTGATAACAGAACTGGTACAAAGCAATTTCCAAACTCTCCTGGCATTTTTAAGGATGCTGCTATGTGCTGTTATTGCTTATGACCTTCTTTTCCTCTCCTGCCAGTAGTCCCCACACGTTTGCCTTGGGATGGGCCTCCTCTTCTTCGGCCACGATGCCGTATGGCATTGATGTCAGCACCCTGGGGAGATGCTGGGCCCAGAGGGCTGGCAGAGCGAGGACCACGTTGCTTCTCCAGATGGTGAGGCGTTACATAGTCAAGAAGGGTCCCCGATTCTGCAGTGTCACGTTCCCAGGTTTTAATACAAATTCTGCTGCCGAGACCTGCCTTCACGCCTGTGACTGCGTTCCGCGTCATCGCTGCTTTCTCCTTCTTGGTGGCCACAGTCTCGGGGCTCCATTTCATGGGAAATCTCAGATTTGCAGTGGTTTTGGGAGGAGATCAGCAGACCTCCCGCAAGTCTAGGGCATTGGACACCTGCAGACCTAAGCCTTGAGGTTGGGCTGATATTTATGTAGGTGTAACACTGCACCGTAATTATCTTTCCCATCTAGTTTCCCAGGTGATTTGAAGCTGTATTAAATATGGTGCCTTTTCTGAATATAAACAAGCATTTTCAAACACATTCATCATCTGTATTTTATTCACTTCGGACAGAATCCCGGCAGAAACTCACAAGAGGCTCCAGATCATTCGCAGGGAACATTACCGAAGGCCTCTCTGCCAGCAAATGAGGAAAAATGAAAACTTAGCTCCTCTCTCTCCAGAGAACTCCATCATGCACTCACATATTTTGATTAATTAATGCTGAGTGACAGCTTTAGGTTTCAAGTGTACTTTACATGTATTTTAAATGAGATTACAGTCATACGAGGTCATGATGTTCTATAAATTGTAGAAGTCACTTGCGAGTACTCATCTGAAAACTGTGATTGCATCAAGAATGTCACACCCTTCCTATACATCTGGATTACCTCCAACAAACGCAAACAGCCCAGGGTGTTACAGAAGCATCATTTTTCCGTCCTTACTACCTCAAGCCCTGTGGAAGATGTTTTATTTGTTAGGGTCTTTGGAAACGCCTGTCCCATTGTGGAGCACAGTCACCAAGCTGTTTGTCCGCTCGTCTTCCCAGATGTCTGTCCATCTGCAGTGCCCTTGTCGCTAGTGGTGCTGGAATCCCTGACGGATTTCAGCTGAACTGAATGGAAAAATCAAGATGGCAAATAAATTCCCTTCACATATTACGAACTTTGGCTGAACAGTGAAAACGCGGCCAAATTAGTAACCCCAGAGATGGAAAACTGCACCGTGAATTTAATGATTTTGTGTTGTGTTTAGCGAGCTGATTTCTCAACGTACAGATAGCTTCCAACCAACCCAAGCACACGAATCCTCTTGGCAAGACAACGATTTGGGGGTGTGGGAGAGACCCAAAGGTCCTCCGCCAGGACAGGGGAGTAGGAGATATGGAGAAAAGTAGAACTTGCTGTCATAAGCAGCCAGAGGCATCAAGTCATTGGAGAAGAGCCATATAGGGGACATAGAATGGAGATCCAGAAGAAATTATTCTCAGCGTCCTTTCTGCCTGCACGTGATACCTGTGCCTCAAGTCCCCCCAGGATGCTCACTGCAAACTTGGGGTTGTTTTTTTTTCCTTATTTCTACATCAGCCTCCCTCTTCTCAAAGGCCGCAATGTTCTTCCAGTCCCTCTGCCCCTGGCCAAAATATTGTGTCGGAGGTCTCCCCTGGGGGAAAATGCACTGGCTGTAGAAGGGAGGTACTGCTCCTCTTTTCATGCGAGAGGCGCCGATGGTCCGAAGGTGCCATTTCTGCACCAACATTTCTGGTGTGTGATTTCCCC
Organism: Vanellus vanellus; assembly: GCF_965231255.1. NCBI lineage: Eukaryota > Metazoa > Chordata > Aves > Charadriiformes > Charadriidae > Vanellus > Vanellus vanellus. The sequence continues at coordinate 4,955,815 of NC_138912.1, read as the reverse complement.
GCGCCTCACAAGGCTAACAGGCAGGGGAGGAGGGCAGACGGCCGAAAGCTCTTCCTGCGTCAGCTTCCAGACATGTAGGCAGCACATCACCAAACGGAAGGGAGTTTTATAGGCACCTTTGATTTAAATCACATATATTCATCTTACCCGCAGAGGAAAAAGGAAACCTCGATCAAAATACCGGTCCCACCAATGAAGTTTCCATATGTGGAATTCAGGTTGCAGCTAAGAACTTCTGGGCTTTTTAACAGCTGTGAATGTGTGTCGTGATCGGTTTCATAAACTAATATGAATACAGTCTTTGGCAGCAGATCACCTTCCCTGAATTTTTAGGATGAGCCGAGCTGTCAGCCACTTCTTTCTTTAATCCCAGAGCTGCAGTTATTTTGGTTCTTGATTCGGCAGGCGCTTTGCTGCCGGGCCTTGGGGAGTACCGTTTGAGCAGAGTGGGAAACTCTTCCCTGTCCTGAGCTGCTTGGGCAGCCTGTGAACACGGGCAAAGGGCTCTGAGCCATGAGGAGGAGAATGCCCAGGTAGACATGAGGCTCATCAGTGGTCATCTCCCTTACGTGCCCGTACAGCTCCTCGCAAGGCTCAGCAATTCACTGCAGGGCAGTGTTAGTTATTCAAGACACTCAAGCATCCACTCAGACAAAGGAAGGGTTTTCCAGTGTCATATTTTCATGTTTCATATGTGAAGTGCTCCATGTCATGAGCCTTCCCATACCCACAAACATCTATTGCCTCCAGGGCTGCGCAGTGAACTGTGTCTAAGCAACCCGAGGGCCAGCACAGCAGGGAAGAAGGATGCAATGTGCCTAGGAAGTTTTCTTCTGCTGTAGCAGATGTATCTTCCCGTTGGTAGTGGAAAATTAGCTTCAAAAGTTTGGGTCAGCTGGAGGATCACTTACAGCTACTTTCGACGTGGTTCGCGTCTAGCTGTGATCCATCATACATACCAGACTAATGGATTACAGGGCAGCAACTTCAGCTTCATCTTCCTTTATCTTGGAAAATCTGGGTAATGGTATTAAGTGTATTTTTCCGTAAATAATTTGTATGAGGAGGCCAACCTTGTAATTGCAATGGAAGATATTTTTTTCTTGTTAGTTCACCCAATCATGTGTATATTCCTCCTGCCTACTTGTTTAAAACTGTCACAAAAGAAAAAAAAAATACTTAAAAGGCAATGTTGAAAATGCCCTGCAAACACCAGCAGCTTAAAATAAAACAGTGGGGTAGAGAAAGGCAAAGCAAGACACAGTAAATTCCAGCCAGCCAGCCAGATTCCACAGATAATCATTAATCTGGGGAAAAAAAAAAAAACAAACCAAACTTTGCAATTTCTAAGATTGTTGTAAGGGGGTGGGGAATGGTTGGTTGCTGTTGATTTAAATACTCCTGCCTAAATGGCATTGGCATCGCTCATCTACCGCAGGGACAGCAGGAGAGGTGAACCGCGCTCGAGAGTTCGGATGCAAACCGCATCCTCATCCCTCCCGTGACCCGCCGGGAGCGCGTGGTCCGCTGGCCGCGCAAACATCACTCCCAGCTCTAATTTCCACCAATTTTCTTTTCAAAAAGCTCTAATGAGGTGGTGTTTACAGAGCCCAGCTTGTGCGTGTCGGCGGTGCCGGGGGGAGCCGGGCGGCTGGTGGCGCAGCCCTGCCCGGTGGGCAGCCCCGCCGTGCCGGGGCACGCAGCCAGCTCCGGGCTCCCGCAAGCCAAAAAGACTTTCTTCAGGCCACGTCAATTAACGATCCCCTGAACTTCTGTCTCAATCCCCTTGCAGGCAACCCAGTTATTTGGTAGCTCGGTCCCCTAATGCCTGTGCCATCCTTTCACGAGGCTCCTCACTCCATTTATTACAGTATTGGTGCTCTCAAATTTTTCCAGTAGCTGTTTCTGCTAAGAAAATAGGATGAAACCAGAAGGTTTTATTATCAGCCCAACAGCAATCTATTGAGGTAACACTGCCTTTACAGACAGACATTTCTGCTTGGTCTGTCAGTCTCTTTCATTTCCTTGTCAGAAAATAAATGTCTGCGCCATAAAGAAAGGTTTAAAATGGGACAGTTGTGATTCTGGTCTCTTCAGAGCGTGCTTCTATAAATAAAATATCAAAAGCTATTAATTCTGGAGAATCAGAGGCGCGTGTTCATCTTTAAACAGATAAGCAGTGATACTGCACTCTTTCAAAATCAGATTTAGGACTCAAGAGAGAGGAAAACTTTTCTTTTTTTCCCCTCTATTTTTCTCCCTTTCCCCCAGGCACAGAAGTGCTCGTTGCATATTTTCCCTTTGTCCGGGTTTTTTGCACTAACAACAACACGTGGTCCAGCCACGAGCACAGAAAGCTGAGGAATAGCAGAGCTGAGTGTTGCTTTGACCTCTGGCACTGACTTGCTGTGTGAACCTGACCATGTTGCTTAAACTTTCTGTAACTCACTTTTTTTTTATTTTTTTTCTCCATGGAAAAAGTACGTTTTTATGCGGCTGATAAGAGCTATTAGCATTATTCACTTGTACTTTCACGTGCATTCGTACCTTGAGCACAGGTTCAGTATTAACCTGATAATTTGATTTTTGAAAATTTATGTTAGGGAGATATTAATTAATAAGTTGACTATGAATGGTGCTCCACCATCCTAACAAGGAGAAGGCAGGAAAAATCTCGGCATCTGTTCAAACAACGTCACCTGGTCGCACGCAGTCTGTTTCTTGAAGAACCTACAACTTGTAAAGGACCAACCAGTCTTACAGACATCCTGTTTATAAACGGGATTCTGAGAGTCTCTCTCCTCTTAATACAACTTTTGAGGTCTCATCTCAGTGCAAATTTCCTGGCTAAAATGGTGATAAAGTATAAGGATGCTTCTCCTTTGCCACAGAAGAAAACAAGAACAGGTAAGAAGCCAGCTATATTAACAGTTGATTCTTATAAATGGTACTTTCTGAAGCAAATAAGGCAAAACGGATTGCTTATACTTTTCACCGAAATGAGGATATTTCCCTAATGAAGAAATTTAGCATGCAAATTTTTGAGTTATGCTCAAAATGTAACTTTCTGCATATAGCAAGCGTGTTATGTGTGTCGGTTTTTACAGAAAGATATAGGATTACTCGGTGGTTGTATAAGGCTGCTATAAAGTTGTTGAAGTGTAGTGTTCTTAAACGTTTAGGTATATGGTGGTGGGTGTATTTTATATATTTATATGTAAATTTATAATTGTGATCTATATTGTATGCCCTATACATACTAACACAATAATAGAGACTATTAGGAAGCACATCTGTACTAAATCGTATGGCTGAAGCTGGGAGCGCACAGGTGGACTGAGTTTGGCAAACCACGTTATAAAGGTGCTGTCAGAAGACAGGCTCTTCCGTACACCCTGGGAGAGGGAAGGAGCAGCTAGAAGAAAGGGAAGAGGAAATAAAAGTTAGGTTTGTGAAAGCTTCGCAGTTCCTGCATTTAAGGCTAATATCACAAGAGGACCACATTTGTGTAAATTGGGCCAGTTGGCTTTGTCGGTGCCGGTTTCTCGGAGGTGCCGGCCGCGAATCACTGTTCCCTTTAGAGGTGAGAGAGATTGCTAAGCTTTCGCCCCGCATCAGGCAGAGGTGTTGCCGCGAGAGCCGCCGGCTGCCTGAGCCTGACGGGCTGAGCGCCCTGAGCAGCGCAGCCCCTGGCTGCCGGGACAGGCTGGGTGCAGAGCGGGATGACCTCCTTTACAAGAGCCGTTAATGAGGGTTTCAAAATGAGGTCAGGGGTTTGGTTTTTTGTCCAGGAAAAACAGGCAGCATGATAATGGTGTGTAACTTCGCCTTTCTCCACACTTATCATTAATTCGGGCTAATTCTGAAGAATAGGCTCATGATCTGGATGGTAAAAATTGTTATAATTGGATATTTAACTCCCTTTACAGAAGGAGCCGAACACTCTTGGACAAAAGCAGCAGCAACTCTTAAAAATGTCTGTTGACATTCTCGAAGGCTGATGTCACCATGCAGCTTTTTCTTAATAAAAGGGTGATATGTGTGGGTGCCTACAGAATTAATTAACTCTTCTTTCTGTGTGGCTCTGGATAGTTAATGATTAACACTTCTATCGCATGATAGTGGTCAGAAAGGATTAGCTCAAACCGCTGCTGTTACATCTCTAAATAAATGCAGATCATAACACCAAATAAACAGCATCAACAGCCAAGCTGACCTTTAAGTATAGCACGCAAATGAGCTCAACATCAATAGTGATCTGGGGCCATTAGTGAGCGGGTGAGATTGTCCCGCTCTGCAGGGGCGGATGCTGTTTCAGAGGGTTTTTTGCTTCTTGGCTGCATTGATACTGGTTCTAAAACCACTCCCTGTCGTCCAGACCTGTTTGGACCTGTTGTTGAAGTGTAGTGTTCTTAAATGTATAGGTATATGGTGGTGGGTGTATTTTATATATATATATGTAAAATTATAGTTGTGATCTATATTGTATGCCCTATATATAATAACACAATAATAGAGACTATTAGGAAGCACATCTGTACTGAATCGTATGGATAAAACAGTTCAGACCTCTCCAGACCTGTTTGGGTCCCCGGATCCCCCAACATGTGTCCTGTGACAAGCCCAGGGCTGACAGATTAATTTAAACTGTAAATGGATTTTTTAGAAGATGCCCGGCAAGTGCTGCTGTATCCCCTAGATGGGCGGTGAATCAACCCCGCGAAAAGCCCAGAAGCCATCTTCATGCGAGAATAGCTGTGGGAGTGTGAAACCCTGTCTGCTTTTGATGGCCTCCCCGAGAGTGCTGTCTGTCTGTCTGTCCGTCTCGATGCCGAGCGGCCACCAGGACCTCGGCGCACGCTTTGGGGCAGATGTGCTGTGGAGAGTCACTGCCAATTATTTCAAACCACTGCCCTTTTCTTGACTGTTTCAAGAGCAATTAATGTTGGCAGCTCGGGGGTTGTGTTGCTAAACAACAGGTTTCCATCGTTTCCCTCGTGTTGTTGGAACAGTGAGTTGCGATATAATTTTTCTTTTTCTTGTTTACTTCCCTCTTCTGTTATTGTGTACAGCCCTGTGCTTTCTGGGGCTTCACCATGTAGACATTGGTGGTTTGGAGCTCCCCAGGTGCTTTAGCCTTGCTGAGGGACTTGGGGCTTTTTAGTCTGGCGAAGAGAAGAGAAGACTGAGGGGGACCAATAATAAGACCAATACTTATAAATCCTTAAAGGGCGGGTGCCGGGGGATGGGAACAGTCTTTTTTCAGCGGTGCCCAGTGACAGGACAAGAGGGAACGGGCACAAATGTGACCGTGGGCAGTTCCATCTCAACCCAAGGAGGGACTTCTCTCCTGTGCGGGTGGCAGAGCACTGGCACAGCTGCCCAGAGAGGGGGGAGTCTCCCACTCTGGAGCCATTCCAAACCCACCTGGATGTGTCCTGTGCCACTGCTGGAGGTGCCCCTGCTCTGGCGGGGGGTGGCACTGGGGGAGCTCCAGAGGGCCCTTCCAGCCCTGACCGGTCTGGGATTCTGTGATCTTCCCTGACGTCCATGGGCAACGCTGAGCAGAGCTGTGTGTAGGCAGACCCCAAGAAGTAGCTGCGTTCCAAGATCAGGCCAAATATCTGTCTCACAACCAGAACAGAAACTATGACAGTTTACATTACATAATAACCCGTTGCAACAAAATTAACCATTAATACTGTTTTATGGTGACCGAGGTACTTAGGATGTGTCTGCCCATATAAATCCTCTGTTTTCTCTTAACAAGTCGGTTCAAGCTATGGGCCGTTCCTTACCCAGAGCATCAGTAATTTGTATTTCATAAAAATAAGAATGTGGGAAAGGAAATCAGTAGTAACTTTAAATCTCTGCAACCTCCATACTCTCTGTCAAAATCCTATGAGCCAGGCCAACTGGGACAAAAATTATTAGAGAAAACACACGCACGGTATGGATATCAAAGCCTAATTAATTAACTAAACAGGCTAATTAGAGAATCAAACTGGGATTTGGGTGCAACATCCAGAGCACTAATAAAATTAATCACATGTGCTCAATTAACATGCTGCGAAGATTTGGGCTGATAGATTATGACTTTGAAGTCTCCTTTGAACATGAGGAAAAGGTGAGGAAGATCCTGTGCCCGGGCCGTCATTCAGATCGGCTGTTGGCCATCAATTAATGCAGGAGGCACTATAAAGTAAGATCCACGGAGATTTCTGCAGTGCCACTGGTGACGACAACTCAACCAAGGTCAGTTCGTAGGGCTCGAGGGAGCCTATTTACTTTCAGCTTCTTGAACGTTTCCTTGGAATTTTCTCAGATGTGATGGATCCATTCAAACGAGATCGTACCTAAATGCCCATTATAATTAATAATGAAGGCAGCTGCAAGGACCATAGATGTTCATTTACCCAGCCTCCAGCATGGCTCGTGCTGTCACCCATCAGTGCTTCCCCAGCTATATAGACTGGGCAGGCTGGTTTGAACTGATCACCCAAGACTGAAGCACATGTTGGTATAAATTGCTGTAAATCTGGCGCAGAGAAAATTAGTATTACATTTTAGCTGCCTGGGTTTGCTGGAATAGATGACCCACTGACTTCCACTAAGTGAATTTACTCTCCAGGCTGTCGGAGGGAAGAAAGACTGTCCTTAGCGCTGTGTCTGCAGCCAGCTTGCCCCGTCCACTCCTCCTCGATGTGCCCCCTAACACTTGTAGTGGGCAGAGGGCTGTAACAGGCTGTGACGCTCCTCCTGCCTCTCAGAAAGGCTCCTTGTCTCTTCACAGAAAGCTTCCCCGTGGATTGGTCTGCACGGCTGAGCCCCTGGAAGCCACCAGAGCGGGACGGAGCGTTCAGCCGGGCGATGCAAGGGAAAGCCCAAGGGGACCCCGGTCCAGCCATCCGGGCGAGGGTAGCAGCAGCCGGAATAGAAATACCTCTCATAGCTGAGATTCGAAGAACATAAACCCAGAGTTTCAACCAGCAAATTGCTTTCACTTTGCAGAAGCAGAGCTTTTGTTAAAGGTCCATTTCCACGCTTGTAATGAGAGCCATATTTTTATGAGCACTGGGAAAATAAATTAGAAAGCTTCAGCCTTTGGACTGTTGCTAGCCTTGACAGCATTTGCAGGCGCTATCATCTTACATTTTTAAAACTTCATGTCTTTCTTCTATTCTAGATGGAGCGGTCGTGCTACAGCATATGTTGCAAAACAATACCAACCAGACCAGGGCAAGGCGCCTTCTCTAGAAGAGTGAACAGTGTCACGTACTCATCTTCACTTTTGGCTGCCTGGTTCACTCTAAAGACAACATCTCAGCTTGAGCCATTTTTCTCGATGTTGTTTTGAAGAATAACTATTTCAGGGCGAAATCTGAGACTTAGAAAATTTGAGGAAGGGAGACAGGGGAGAAAGTATTTTTGAATTTCACCACAATTGAAATGCCAGTGTTTGCGATGCCAACCCACGCAACTGTCGGCGATTTTAGAAACGTTTCAGAACAGAGCTACAAGAAGGTTGCCAGCGTAAGAAATACTGCTTGCCAAAACTTTTCTGAGCTATGCAACTGAACACTCGACTGTGGGCTAGAAGTCCCCTGGGTGGAAGTAGGTTGCCAACAGCAGAGGGCTCTTTTGGCTCAACAAATGACAGAATTATCAACTCTAGTAGCGGAAACCGACTGATAAAACAAATAAAAAGCAGAACAGAAACGAGCTGCAAATTTTTAACAGCAAGGCTAAACTTTATTGAAACAACTTAACTGGTGACAGATGTGATAGCTAAGTGAGAATGTCTTTAAAAGTTATGAATTTTTGTGTAGAAATAACCTAATAAAACTCCTTTTCTAGCCTGCATTGTGCAGTAGATCAAAATGGATAACCACAAAAATCCATTCCAAATGTACAGCTTAAAATGTCATAAGATGAGGATGGGTGGTTAACATGATTCTAATTTCTAGGTTTTATATGTTGGTATTCTAGAAATGTGTTTTGATGGAAATGTTGTCGACAGCACTTTCATATTTGGTTGGGTTTTAGTTACGCAAGTTCACCAGCCTGATGTGTTTACAAAACATTTAGCAATACCGTCTGAAGCCTGAATTTAAGACTTGGAGAGAAATCAGGATAAAGTAGTTGAAAACAGCAAACTTAGGGTTCTTGGAAAATGATACTTTTTCCCACAGGGGCATGAAGTGGACATTATAGATCTGTAATTTAGTAACAACGAAGTGCATCTTGTATTCCTGAGGCCACTTGGTAGACTCAGGATCTTGAAAGATAAGAGCAGAAATGGGCAGATGTGCAGGTAGGTGCAGGAAGTTTATACTCTTGTGGTGGCCGAGTTCATCATGATCTCAGCCAAATGACTGTCATTGAGATGACTTCTATATTATTAGGCACGTTTCACCTTCTCTCAGCAGGGCAAGTATTAGGAAAGCGTTCTGCTGTACATTCCATCTAAACAATAAAAATTAGTCCTACTTAATGGGAGACTCCATACCACTTCTACATCAAAACTTGGTGTCGATGTTTGATTCTTAATGTCACGTCAAGAAGGTTCTTACAATACAGTATATAGCATGTATTTGGTGCAGAATACTTTACAATGAATTGGGATAATTTTTTCCCAATTCAGAATTTGTTACTGATATTTATTGTAGAAAACATTGCCGTACCTCTCTGTACTGTGTGCAAATCTTGATTAATCTCCGTTTAATCTGAGTCTGCCGATTAGAGATTACCTTAGCTCAGCATCATGCGCGAACATACCAAACCGATCCGATTATGTATACAGCCTATACGTGGGGTCTCTTCATGGGACATAGGGAATATTTGAATGTAAATTAAATACAGGCAGCTCTTTGAAATTAATAAATAAATACCATATGTCAAACCTTTTCACGTGCCCTTGTGTAAATTGTTGTTTTGTTTGCACTATGTAGCCAGATGTCGTTATATAAAATCTCCCGCGCTGAGAGCTGTTACCGGAGCCTGCAAAGAGCACACGCCGACAGCAAAAGAAACGGCGTTCTTGCCTTTTTTCCTTCTATGTACAGCAGTTTATAATATCTTACCTCTTACTCAGAACGCATTCGGTCCTGATTTACACGCTCCCGAAGGAAGCAGCAGGCTGTATCTATGCAACGCCTGGCGCCAGCATTTCCCCTAGCCTTGCAGACTGCTCGTCCTCCTCTTCCTTCGAGGTGGTGTCGCCTTTTAGCTCCCATCACTGGGCTGAGGCTCGTGCAGGAACCTGTTCCCTTTCAAGAGCAAGAGGGCGGCTGTCCTTCCCTCCCGGGCCACCCTGCCCGGGCAATGGGGTGCAACTGCACATCTCCAAAACTGAACAAGTAGTTTGCCTTAAGTTGGGAGACGAGCTTTGCCTTTGTTGCTGGTTCTTTCAATATATGTTCTTGAGCTCACTTTCTCTACTTTCACACAAAGAAATAGTAACAGAAAAACTGAACTTTTCCCGTTCTGCGGTATCTCATTGCAGATGACTTGGCACCACACTTTGCACCTTCCCGATGTACCGCAGAGCTGCCGCCTGCGTGCCACGTTCGCGGCCGGAGCTGCTGAGCCAGGTGGCGGCTGAAGATCTACCCCAGTCTTTAACCTTCCCAGGATGAAGGGGTGACTTTAGGGACCAGAGCGGGAGACTTTGCAGATGACTTGAAAGATTCTTCCCCTTCTGTTTCCGAGGGCCTCCTCCATAAGGAGTAAAAGACTGAAGAAAAAATGGATGTTTGTGAATATCCCTCTCTCAAAACAACTGTGGGCATTTCAGTGCCAGCAGCTTTTCCGAGCTAACAGCTCCTTTTGGAAGCACGCAGTTTTTCACACACAAAGGGATCTGAGGCAGGACCCGCACGTATGATCTCCTTCAAATTATTGACGTTGCAGAGCTTGAGCCCCGCAGAAGAGGACCTTACAGATTAAAGGGAAAGAGAGTGGGGAGCTCCCAGACTTTGTTGAGCTCTCAGAGGGGTGAGAACCCACCTAAGAAGGACCCATTCTCCCTCTGAGAGCAAAAGGCAGATCAAGCCACATTTATGAGTCTTGTGACAAAGGACTTTTCTACAAATAAGGAATACAGTACCTCCCAACAATCTTGCGCTTTGACGCGATCGGCTACCCTTAGCGCTGCTCACTGCAGAACCTTTCTGCTGTCGTTCGCGTACGGAGATGTTTTAAGCAATTAGGAGAAAGCGAGACGAGCTTTTTCTGCCACTTTATTTTGGAGTTCATTGAAACGGCCCTTATCGTGCAACGTGAACGGACCACCAACAGCTAGGAAATTCAAGCAGAATACAGCATTACTGTGAAAAATTAGCCTCCTAAGGAGCAAGTTCAGTTCTGTTCGGCTGAACAATGTGTTAAGAATATCTCTGAGCATATGGCTCCCCTATGATCCCCATTTAAAAACAATCTGAACTGATTGATGAGGGAAATTAAAGGGTACGTCTAAGTATTTCCTACAGCTGTTGAAACAGAGAATTATTTATTTAATTTTCCCCTATAGGAATATGGGACTCGAATTTCTATAAGGCCCCCAGCTATACCAACACGTTTTTCAACAGGATCAGCAATATGGACAGAAGGCCTGGGTAATGCTCATCCCATAAACGCTGCTTTTAACCACCTACTGGCTTCACTCATGTCTATCGCCATCAGATAGCAGAGTCTGTCTCTGGAAATGAAATCATAATGTACTGCAAATTTGCAATGCGTTACTATTTTTACTACTACTACAGATATCCCTAAGCCCATAACCAGAATTTCTGGTCTTAGGTTTGGATGCAGAAGTGGGTCAAAGCAAAGTCTCCCGTTCAATAAGGAGAAGCGCTCACCTCTTTGGATTTGAACAGGTTTGAGGCACTATACCAGGGAATCCTCACACCCAATTTTTGCTGCTGGTGTCTCCATATTTATGCGGATACCTGGGACCAGCTGATTCCCAGACCATTCCACCCCACAGACTCTGCAAGGGCCAAGATGTGTTGGCTCCACAGCCACTACAGATCACCGTCATTGTAGCAGAGCTGGCAAAAGCCTCGTACTGTGCGATGGAAAGTTCTTACAGCAAAGGGGACGATGGGCAGACAAAGAAATAACCTTTTAAATCACTTCCACGTGAATTTTCAGAGACCATCTGTAGGTATTTGTATCTCTGAGTGCCCTGCCTTATCATGTTCTTATCAGAAGATGGAAGAGACGTGCAGAGGTAGAGACTCTTTGGCTCTATGTCAGTATATGTACAGGATGATGAAATGTCTTTGCATGGAGTTATAATTAAGGGAAGCGTTTTAGTTCTGCTCCAGATACTGGGGTCGAAATTAAGTCTTGAAATAATGATGATAAAGTCTCCAAAATGTTTTCTTGTTTTTTCCTGATGCCGAACTAATATTTAAGAAAATAACAAAGGACTTCTTGCAAAATCAGGTGGCAACACGATGTACATAAAAATAATCTTTTACTAAGAGCTCAAAGATGAGGTATTCATTTGATTCGTGCCCCGTGGTCCAAGCAGAACTGTGTAACACATTCCTTTTGGTCTTAGGTTCATCCAGAAATAAAAGGCATCACATGAGCTCAGGTCTAAGGATCTGCCATGTCTGGAAGGTGAGATATCTGTCATTTCTGAGCTAAGCTCAATTTCAGTATTTCGATATACAATCTACTCAGGCTGGAGACAGAGTCCTGCCTGTCTCGTGCTTCTTAAAACCTATATTCATCATTAGTGCAATAGTCCCGCAAGAGCTCTGTGTCTGAATGCCAAAGATTTGAATTGTCCTTTTGTGGCCTTTTCTTATCTGTGAGTCAGTACTGAGTCAGTATTTGCTTCTCTGACAATGAACAGTAAAATCTATTCATCTTTATAAATACGGGGGAAGCCAAGTTAGTCTTTTAGGGAAATTTACTGAACTGGTCCAGAACAAAAGAATTCAGCTACTTCGCATTTCTGATGGTGTAAAAGGCTCTTTGCCTTCTACACGTCACCATTCATCATCTTTTAATAAGAAACAAAACTTTTGACAGAGCAATGGAACAGAAAACCTGTAATAACCTATTGTTAAGCAATAGCCATAAAGGTATCTGTTATTCCTTTTAATGAGCTAAACGGTCATAACTCAATGAATCTCAGACCACGTGGCTGAGGTAGCTGGGTATTATCAAAGGCGAGGCAGCAGAAGAGAAAGATGAATCAGGAGGAATGTAACAGTCACTGGCGAAACCTGCAAGCTCGTAATCCAGCATTTTCAAAAGTAGTTCGATGCCCTAATTTTAATGGGAATTGGTTGTAAGCTGTTCCATAGCAAAATATAAATTCCACAAAGAAAAGGAAAAGAAGGAGAACTTTTTAAAAGTAATATATAACTCCAAGTCCGGAAGTGATGCCTTATAATGAGAAACTTCACGTTCATTTTGCTTAGCAAAGTGAAGATTGAGAGTGGCTTGTTTGCACTGAAAACATCTTTGCAAGTTACAGGATAATCACGTTATCTCTAATCTATTCTACGTTTAGAAAGGGGATAAGTGATCTTATTAGTCTCTTTAGCTGGCAAGCCTATGGAAAGAAAGACAAAGCTTTTTTTCCGAGTCTGGTGAGTATTAACGACTGTGAGGAATGCACAGCTACGTATAAAATCTCCACAGAGTGGAGGTAGCACAAGCGTTTCATAACACCGCCACTAATGCCTTTCGTCTTCTTCCTTCTCTGTTGCCATCCAAACTGCGGTTTCTCCACTCAGTGCCTCTCTTCGATGCGTCTTCTTTACCTTTCTCACCTGACTATGTTTCTCTGCGAAAAGGGGACGGAAAGGCAATTCTTCCCTGTAATTCAGAGCCCGGAGGCTGCCTGGATCCACCTTTGGGAGATGACCCTACAAAACCTTTTATTCCAGCTCCTTCAGAGCCAACCTCAGAGAGTCTATCTGCCTCCTTTGCAAGGTGCGCTAGCCAGAGCTGGCTCCATTCTCCTTCGTTGCCGGTTGTGGCCTGAGCAACAGGATGATTTTATTAAGGATGCTGGACAGGTTTACGGCCCTGGACTGCGGTGTAAAAGAGCACAGCATGCCCCGCACAATGTTTTGTAAGAAGTCAACAGAAGTCAGCGTTCTTAAACTGGAAAACACGTCGCATTGCTTCTCAGTCCCAGCTCGTCCTAACATTGTCCCTGCTGCTACATGTTGGTCAGGGTTGGTATCCTGATTTCCTGATTAATATCAGAAAAAAAAAAAAAAAGATAAATCTTAATACATATTATAGCATGCAGTGTAAACAGCATTGTTTCTATCACGGTGCCTTTTCTGCTGGCTTGTGCTAACGATAAAACTGTTTGCACGTTGCCATTGATTGTAAGTAGAGCTGACTCGAACCATTCATGCTGTCTGAGTGATTAAAATTCTCCAGATGGATCCTCGAAATACAAAGGTCAAATAATTAGTCTCCCTTTAAGTGAGAAATTCTTTCTTCGGGGTCTATCCGCAAAATAGAGTGTGGTATATAATACACATATCTCTGCACAGTTCAGTTTGGAGTGTCTTTGCGCTGCAGCACTCCTCAGATTAGGACAACGTTCCCAATCTAAAAGACAGACACTTCGTACCTACTACTGCACAGGGTTGCTGTATTTTCCTGTCACGCTTACGAACATCATAGGAGCAGCAAAGACCTTTATTATGAAGCTGTTAAGTAAGAAGCTTAACTTTTTCATGCCATGTTTTTAATCTCAATTTATCTGCTCCTCTAAGCCTCCCCAAGATTGCCATGGAGAATTTTGTGGGGTTTTTGATTTGTATTAACTACACATGCATTTGCAATGAGAAGATATGATTTTTAAAAGATGACAGGTTTTTTTTTTCTAATTGTAACTAATGGAAATAAATACTTGTTAAATTATTAAAATAATCTAGAAAAGTGTAGAAAAGTCATTGTCCTTTCTACTCTGTTTTTTCAAAAGCTTTCATTTAGATTAGACCCGCAGATGTTTAATCTAAGTGTAGGTCTAAACCATGAGTTTTCTCTTGTATTTTCTGCCGCGTATTGCTTCTGATGTATCCAGAGATGGTTGAAATTTTTCTCATACTTAAGATAGGTACAAGCCCTCAAAATAGAACTTAAGGGCAAATTTTCTGGTAAGGCAGCAATGGATTTCCACTCAGAGCAGAAGACAGACTTTAGTCGATGCTTTCTGAGTTTCAGAAGGGTTAAGCATTATTTAACCTGCAAGGTTTCAGGCAGAGCTTTGTGGTGATATGTGTGGCAGTGTAAATGCAGGCAAAGTGATTACTAATAAAAGCTTTGCCTTTTCAGGTCTCACAAAAGGTCTGGAGTAAGGGACTCTTCATTTAGTTATGCACAACCTCAGCATCATCCACCACAGTTTTCTTTGTTACCATATTACTTTTCACGACGATTTCCATCTCCGTCTTTCTTCCTGGGAAATGACTCTGGCACACCAAAACACCGTGTCTTTAAGTTTCCCTCTAAACATTTTCTTAATTTCTTTAAAAATTCTAACTCTACTGTTTTTTAATTCTAATTTTAATTCAATTCTAGATATAGTTAGTTTCCTGTGGTTCCGGGCGGATGTCTTTATTTGGATGTTGAGGAATGTCAATGGCAGATGTACAGCAGTGATATTATGCTCTAGCTTTGGACTCCTTCAGGCAATTTTCCCTCTAGATGTCAGGGCTCTCACTGTGGCCAGAATGGATTTCTTTTCTCCAGGAAGACTCCATTAGGAACTGAATTCCTGTAAATTATTATCTCTTTTTACAGATCTCCAGTTTTATATCATGACTAATTCAATCTCACTTAAATGTAATAATAATCTCATTCTAAAAGCCGACAAGATTCTGTTCCTGAAAACTCTCTTACGGCTTTAAAGAACCATATAATTTTTAGCAAGGCTGTTCCATTAATAATTTATTTCTACAGTTTCTTTCTTTTCTTTCAGAGTTATATTCACTGTCTTCTATACTTCCATCTTTTATTTCTCTCTTTCCTTTTGAGTTATCTGGGTGAAGGAGGAAAACTTGTGAGGCTATTATTAAAATCTACCTAGAGTTGTCTATCCTGGATAGGTTCAGATATCAAGGTCACCTTTCTAAATTTTGTCCAGTGTGAATTATATAAAGAACAGAGTTTAAGCCATCTGAACTTTAAGTCATCTTATTAAACAAAGTGCACTTCTTTGTACATTTTAAAATGTATATAATGCTTCTGATGTTTAAAAAGTATCCTAACAAGATTATATTCATTAAAAATGTAAATCAAAGATTAAAAAATGGTCAGATTAATCCTCGAGAACTCCACTCCAGTATTTTATCATGGTTAAACCTATATGTCATCTAACGGAGAGAAATAAGGCCCATTTAGAAAGTTGAAAAGTTTGGGGAAAGCACTAGCTTGAAAAGTAAAAAGGAAGGTTCTAACTTTTAAAGAAAATCTAAAATCTCTCTCTTAAGCTTTAAAAATGGATGTAAGAATGTATAAACTTCAATCAGCATTGTCCTCGTTTGAGGCAAAACACAACCAATTTTCTGTTCAGTAAATTTACTTCTTAGGGAAGTCTCTTCTAACTAACTGAACTCTCTGAAACTAACAGCATATTGTAGAGGCACTGTTCTCAGAGTGATAAAACCTGATTATTTGTAATTTATGCCCAGGCAGAGAGGCTCCTGCTTACACTCATTGCTCTAACCCCCAGGGCCAACCAACTTTGCTATTTGCCCCGTCGGAGTGTCGGAAGCATAAAAGCATAGTGGGGTCCCACCTGCGGGGAGGAGCGGACAGGACGGGTGACCCAAACCTGACCAACGGGGTATTCCATCCCCTCTGCCTCATGCTCAGTATAAAAGCTGAGGGATCAAAGGGTCAGCGCTCTTCCTTCAATGGCCGACGTCTGAGCAGGACTCTGGTTGTCTGCCTTTGATCCCCATCCATGTATTCCTGAATCCAGATCTGGATTCCAGCTCCCATCCATCACTGAGTCCAGTCTAGGACTTTCCCTGTGCCTTCTGGTGACATGATCGTCATCCTGGGAGCTTGATATGGTGTTGTATGTATTGTATATATTTCATTATTGTCTTTTTAAAATTATATTGTTAATTTATTAATATTTTCATTAAAGTAGTTTAGGTTTTCTTCTAAACTCATGAGTCTCTTTCTCTCTCTCCCTCCTCTCCTCGGAGAGAGGTGGGGGGAGAGCATCTGTTGTTTGTTTCAGCAGCCAGTCTGGCCCAAACCACAACAAACATTTAGTGTTTAGAATCCCTTCCTAAAAAATACATAACGTTCATACTG
The DNA here is from genome assembly GCF_965231255.1 of Vanellus vanellus. NCBI lineage: Eukaryota > Metazoa > Chordata > Aves > Charadriiformes > Charadriidae > Vanellus > Vanellus vanellus. The sequence continues at coordinate 4,939,495 of NC_138912.1, read as the reverse complement.
AAATAGAAATAGAAGTCTGGAAGAGTCAATGAATAGTAAAATACTAAGGGGTTTTTTTGCAAGCTGAAAGTTTTGCCTTAGCCTAATTTCTTGTCACATTTACCTGTGAGACAGTTTACACGTGGCTAAAGTAAACAGTGTGAGCCTGCCAAAGAGAATGGCATGAGACAATCCATGATGGACAATTATGGAAGAATGTATCTTCAGAAAGAATTTCCTGCCACAGTTGGCCAATCCACGGGGAAATGGGGACTTTTATGGTAAATCTTTGATCCCCACTAGTCTTGAAGAAGCTGTCTCTTCTTCAAGAATGCAAGGAAAGGGATAGGATGCTCTTCAGCCCTCATTAATGAGCAGGAAGCTCATCTAGATGCCACCATGGATCAACTATCTTTTCTCCTTCCAGATGCAAAAGTGAAGAGTTGCCCAGAGTCCAGCTGTCACCACAGCTAAGTCCCCAGTACCGCAGGAGGACTCAGAGCAGAGCTCCGATGCCAGAGCTGCGCCTTCAAGGCTGATGGGCGATCTCTCTTCTCTGTCATTTGGATGGAAGGATTTGGTATTCTCCCTTTGTACAACGTGGAAAGAGCTTTATACGTAGAATTTTGCACATGCACCTCTCTGCTGCGCCCTGGGAAGCAAACTGAATATTGTTTTCAGCTGGTCGTCTGCACTAAATAACCCTCTGCTGCCTTTGAAATATGCTCATAAATTTAAATCAATACTGAGCCTGGAGTCTCCGCTCCTTGATAAGAGCACATTTTTCTTGTTGCGAGCGTATTGTTGAGACTCCGGAGACTGAATCCTTGTCTGCCGGCCAACATCTGGGGTATCATTTTTTAAGGCAAACATTCTAGGTCATTATAAACGGCACTAATCTCCCTTGTTGAAATTTACATTTCTAAACCAAAGAGGGATCATGATGCATTTGTCCTGTCACATGCTACGGCATTTAACCAGGAGGTTAATTCATTGATTGACTTACCGCCTCTCTTCAGCCTGCTTTGCTAATAATCTTCCATACAAATGGGGTTAAGGAATACAATTTAGATTTACCGGCATAAACAAAGCGTACAGCCACCCTGCTCGGATATAAAGCCAAGGGAATTCAGGGGATAAGAAGAAAACAGCACAGCTAAAGAAGCCATAAGATTAACAGTATAATCCACACGCTGAAAATGTTGGAAATTAGAAGGAACGCTCTGGGGAAAGGAACGTTTCTCCTTCCAGCAGCCAGGGCTGGGCACAAAGGGATGGAGAAGAGAGCAACATCCCCTCCCAGTTTGTAATCCGTGTCCACGAGCTACTCTGGCTGCGGATCGCAGGCTGCCCTTTCTCGCGGTGTCTGAAATGAGTGCCCAATGGGCAGGGCTGAGGGTTCCCCTGTTCCCCTAGAAGTTCATGGTGGTTTGAAGACCCCCAAAGGACACTGGCTGTGAGCCCCAAGGTGGCTGTCACCCCTGAGCCGTGTCACGGCAGTTGCGCCGCCACGGCTGTAGTGCGCAGAATCTGCACCAGGTGACTCAAAACGCCCAAAATACATAAACGAAAAGAAAAAAAAAAAAAAAGAAATAAAATAATCTCATTGCTTTGAACACCTTCAACCAAAAGCCCCAGCTGAGAGGGCTTGTTTCCTGGGAAAAAAAAAGGCAAAAAATAGACATTCTGGGTTTGCTTCTAGCTCAGATTCTCTGCCCACCTCCCATCCTGCACCGCCGCAGAGCAATCCTCCCCCTGCAGACTTCGGGGGAGCCGTGAAAACCCAGGACCTCTCCACATCCATCCCTCAGTGCTGCCGTTACAGTTTCAGAGCAATTTCTACCCTGCAGGTAGATCCTGTCAGTCTGTCTATCAGCCCAGCCACATGGGAATAACTTACGATTATTAAAAGTATCATGAGCTCACCAGCCTGGAGACCCAGCGGGCCCCGGGGACTTTCTAGCACCAGCCGGCGTGAAAGGAAATAGCAACTTTTGTCAAAGGGGCACAGGTTTTGCAACGTGCAGGAAATATTCCTCTACATCCACCGCCAACCTTGCGCTGCTGTGGTCGTTGCTATGCTGTGCCACGTCTCGATGAACCTCCCCTCTCCCACGCTGCGGGACGAGGGCGCTGAACTGAGACCTGCCCATTTCACCACATGCACTCAATGAAATTAATAGAATCATAGAATGGTTTGTGTTGGAAGGGACCTTAAAGATCACCCAGTTCCACTGGGTGACATCTCCCCCCAGCCCAGGTTGCTCCCAGCCCCGTCCAACCTGGCCTTGACCACCTCCAGGGATGGGGCAGCCACAGCTTCTCGGGGCACCCTGCGCCAGGGGCTCACCACCCTCACAGCAAAGAATTTCTCCTAATATCTCATCTAAATCTCCCCTCTTCCAGTTTAAAACTGTTCCCCCTCGTCCTATGGCTCCCCTCCCCGATCAAGAGTCCCTCCCCAGCTTTCCTGTAGCCCCTTTAGGTACTGAAAGGGGCTCTAAGGTCTCTCTGGAACCTTCTATTCTCCAGGCTGAATCCCCCCAACTCTCTCAGCCTGTCCTCATAGGAGAATTCTCAGGCTTGCAACATGTTCCCTTTTGTCTCACTACCTGTCCAACCATGGGAGCTCTGCAGAGATGATAATGATGGAGGGGGAGGCCGTGAGCGCTGACATAACTTGTGTTGACTGATGCTTTGACGTGGTTTGGGAGAAAGGCTGTGATCTTGTCGAAACACATGGCATGAAGGTGTGAATATGTGAGGCAACTGCCAGCCTCCATCTCAATTAATGAATAAGTGTTAGGCAAAGTATTTTTCCCCCTCTGCCTCCATTTTCTTCTCTCCCATTCTCTGGTTAATATACTTTAACGATCAGGAGATTTTTCCAGTGGGTAAATTAAGGGGAAAATGGGTAAATCTCAGGTTCAGAAACAATGGAAGAAATCTTTGGGTGAGGATGTTGCAGCTGATTTTTCAGAGTGCTGTGTTTGAACTGCAATCTCCCGCTTTCTCTGGCAATGAAAATCATCTTCTTGGTACGCGATGGCAAAGGCTTAGTGAGACGCCGACTTCAATCTACTTTTATGCAAAGCATTTCTGCAAAAAAAAGCAATGAGCGTGCTTTGAATACAAATTGATGAAAGCAAATCCTTGCCTACTTAGACTTTTTGCCAGGTGAGAAGCTAAGAAACCTTCTCTAATTTTAGTGTCTTCAGTCTGGTAATTTTAGTGTCTTCAGTTCTTTAGCCCGGGCGGCCTGTCATCTCAATTGTTGTTGGTTTGGTTGTTTTTTTTTTTTTCAGAAATATCAAAGTAAAGTTCTTTTTGCCTGTCTGTACCTTATGTTCTAATAACAGTATTTTATTGGAACAATAAACTGGCAGAACTCTGCCTCTGGCCATAGCTCATGCAGCCCACAGGCACACAGTTGCCTTTACAGGCATTGAGCCAATCTTAAAAAAGGAGAGAAAACTGAAAATATTTTAATGGAAACATCCATTTTTAATACAATCACATCTTAATTGAAAAAAAGATTATGCAAGTGATCCTATTTTGAGCTAATCAGAGAGTATCTAAGACATCTTTAAAACTTATAGAATTTTGATAGAATTTTAAAAGGCTGATGTTCACTGGCTTTTTAAATTACTTTTTAAAAAATCTGTTGAAAATTATTATTATGTAATGAGAGGTTTTCTCCTTACTTTATCAAAAGAGTAAGCCAGGGGGTTGTCATGGATTGGCTATCACAGTCACCTTCCCTGAGAAATGTTTATTCAATATTTGGCTGCTTTTCATTCTTTGTCTGACTTTGGTCTCACAAAACCGAAACGCAGAGCTGAGGGATGTTGTCTGGGACCTGGACAAGAAAAATAAATGCAGGAGTGTTTTCTGACCGGCTCCAGTTAGAAATGAAATGGATTGTTCTCTATTTTTTTTTATTAGTGTGTCTGGACAATTTTGACTTTTTGGGAAAATACCAAGCCAGAAGTATTCAAAATGTTCCCAAGATACAACAGGGTAATTGAAGTTGAGTTGTCCTATTTACTGTTCTCTTGGAGGAGTTGGACTTTTCTGGACGATTTGTCTTTTCTCCTTTACCGTCACCCCTAAGTGGTAAAGGATGCTTCTGGAATGTCTACAGCAGGTCCCAAAGAGCATGTGAATTTAAATACTGGGAGGAGGGAGGGTTTAAAGGCAAAAATATCACAGCTCCCCTGGAAAATGTCACCGGCACATTTGTGACAGATACCTAGAGCTGTCAGAAAAGGTAGAAATGTTTTTCGTGCAAATATCACTGAATTCAAACACCGTTGGTGTGGATGCACCAACACAAGGAGTAAATAACGCCCCCAGGACAGACTCAAGAGAAGGACCATTAAAGGAAGCTTTTCTTTCTTTCTTTTCTTAACTCTGTTCATATTTTAGAAGGTAAAACCATGGTGGCTTCGTCACACAGTGTGTCCAAGGAAGGCAGAGATTTCTTAGGTTAGAAAAAGTATTTTGTTTACCCATCTATTCTCAGGGTAAGGATTACCCCAGCTCCCAGCTTATTGCACTTTCTGCTATACAGACCGGTCTCTTGTGACTTACTGGGGAACATGTTTTCTGAAACAAAAAGCTTTTTCTTTAAACAAATTGTGACATGACTTTCATCCAGCTTACAAAACAAAACAGCGAACATTTTCAGTAGTATTTAGGAGTGGGTTTGGGGGCTCCTGTTTACACGCAAGAATTACTCAAGGCAATGAATCAAGTTGCTGGCATCCAGTTTTGCCGGGACCCTACAATCTCTTTTTTGTTGTATAATAATATTTATTCTCAAAGCACTCCCTACTACAGCCTCAAATGTCAGTGCAATAGATAAATTTCCCGTACAAGTAACAACAGATACTTCCTTTTTTCCTGTACCACGAGGCTGTGGTTTCTGCTTCGGATTCCTTTCCTTAGTTCTCCTCCTACACTCATTTTTCTCCGGTGCAACTTCCATAAAGTTATTCTTCATATCTATCAACATGAACAAATGCACGCTTGGGGACAGAAGTATTATTAAACAATTTTTGCAAATCTCAAACCCAGCTTGTTTATTGTATTTAAATAAGAACAGATTTTTCAAAATTTGCAACCATGTCTTGGTAATAACCCGTGGTACATTAATAAAATATGTTTCGTTGCTTGCAAACACTGTATGCTGTCCAGGGATTGTTCCAGTAACAAAAGCACATCCAGATATGTTCTTTAAGTGAAGTAAAGAAAAACAAACAAGGTCAGCCCAGCAGACAGATTTCAGTGGCACTCCTCAATCTGTGCAGCTTTGAATCCTGATCGTTGTTGGTTCCCCTAGTCCAGCTGAGGAAATGCACTTTGTGTCTTCGTGAAGATTTCTTGAGAAGAGGTCAATGCGGTACCCCCAGGGCTCAGGCTTTGTGGAGCCAAGGTGATGACCTACCCCCAAGCCTTCCTCTGCTTGACCCCTGCACTCATCGCCCCGCGGTCCCCAGAAGGTGCCACTGTCTGTGGAGGAACAAGTCCATGGTGTTACTCAGCATCCTTTTCTCCTTGTGCTGGCGATAAGGATGTGGGTCACCGAGGACATGGGACCTGGGCCAGTTTGGTGGCCCACCTCTCAGGTTACCAGCTCCTCATGCCACAATTGTGCTCTGTGGTCCATGACATGGGTAACGTGTACAGAATTTGGTGGTGTTAGTGCTGCAGCCAGTGACACGTGCCCCATTGACTTCTCTTGGATAGGGCTTTCATTTGAAAAGAAGAAAAATTAATCCAATTTTATGATTAATGAAAAAAAAAAAAAGATGATTAACCTTAAATTCTAATCAAAATTTACAGAAACAAATGGTGCATTGAGTCCAGGCAAGCTAAGCAAAGTCATTGTGTTGCAACCAAGAAAATATATTCAATTTTATAAATGGTAGAACCTGTGTTGTTATTATTATTATTGTTATCACTGAAGGAAAGAGGGAACAAAACGAAGAAAAGATCCTATTATATTTCTCAATGTTCTAATGAGTCCTGAGTCACAGCTTTTTTCTTCTCAGGTTAGAGAATTACTAAGAAGGTAATTTTCTAGTTGGCTGTGTGTCAGGAATATAATCCTTATCCTACTTTTTAGAACAATTAACACTTACAAGACTGTGATTATGTTATGAGTTAATCCACAGTAACTATTGCAGGAATTACCAGAGGCAACATCCTCAAAACCCCAGTTTTATTTAACTAACTTAGAGTGATACGGCCAAGAAATCGTATACTCAAAACTCGGGCCACTGTGGGTACATTCCTTCTCCTGAACATTAAAAAACCTCAAGTACTCTATTTGTAGATATTTGCGATTTTGTGGTGATTTAAATAAACAGTTTCTCAGTTAAGCACTAAGTCTATAGCACTATCAGGCATTAAGCAGCATGAGATCAGATATGGAAAGTATTTCTCATTGGAAAAGAGATCTCAATTCAGATTTCAGCTCTGAATTTTCTTTTTTAAAAAAATAAATTATGTCAAACAGTCACTTATTGCTCAAGTAGTATCTATCTACAAAGCCAAAAATAAGTGTAATGTAATTGATTATGGAAACAAAAGATTGGGATAAATAAAGAAGAGTGGGAGGAAAGAAGAGAAGGGCAAGAGCGCAAAGAGCTGTATTATTTTCTGAAGATATGGGAACATCCCAAAGCCTTGATGTCTAGATGACATAAATCTGTGGTTGTACATTGATATCAGCTCAGCAATGTCAACATTGATAACTAAGTATTCCTCTCTCAGACTCTCAACAAGTGTCTCACTATCTCCACCATCCTTGGGGAAATTGTCTTAAGGGCCAGGGAATGGGTCGGTGACAGCAACATGGGGTGATAAAAGTTAAGGTTTGGGTTTTAATGACTTAAAGCTCCTTCATTTTGATAATCTAGGGTGTCGGAGAGTTATTTTAAGAGTCTGAGGAAAATCTAGCCTATCATTTCAGGGTAGCACGCTCCAGTCACCTTTGCAGCCCGGAGAAAACCTCATTGAGAGCCTCAACCACAACACAGGGAATTTTTCCTTAGTGACCTCAGCTGGCGTTGGCAAATATCCTACTCACACTGAGAGGGGTGAAGAGCTTGCATAATCTGGAGTGATATAAAATACAAAGAGACCAGCTGCAGGCTCTGGACCCATCCCGGGCTGCGTGGCAGACTCTGAGCAGCAGTAAAGTCGTTTGATTTGTGTATTTGTTCCACTTTTTCTATCAATGGTGTCCAACACAACATGATGGCAACTGGAATTGTGACAGCGTCTTCCCATACATTTCACTTCACCTCTACAACTAGCACTCAACTACTATTTTACAAAATTTGTACCTGTTTCCTTCTAAACTGTCAAGATTAGCCTCTTTTTGCTTCCATAAGATTAGAAGAAGTGAAAAAGCCCTTGGAATAATGAGCCAAAATAGTAACATTATGTAACTGGGCGATGGCTGGCTTTACAATAGAAACCATAATAAATATATTAAAAGAAAACATGTGGGGCTAATGGCTTCAAGACCTGCTTTATTTTCTTCTGTTGGCAATTCCTCCTTCTTTAGCTCAGCGTAGATTTGGTATTTCCTAAGAGTCTCAGGTGTTAGAGGGGAAAAAAACATTTTTATTTATATAATGTTTGTCACGGTAAAAGCATAGAAAGGCATTGTTTTAAGGTCAAAAATATAAACAGAATCTCCTGTGAAAATAGATGAATGCAAATACTTGACTCCTAAGGAACGCTACCTGTAGAGTAACCAACTCACCTGCAGCAATAATGAGGCAAATCCATGGACTTGTGTTCACTGCGTAGGCTTCCAACCTCTGCCTTGACCCTGGAAGAGGGCTGGAGGTCAACCAGCCACCAGAGACCAACGCACACCAAACACTCGAAGAACACCAAGAACATGAAGCCCACGAAGAGCAACATGACACACACCGTGCCACTGATGAAAGATTTTATTACAAGTCGCCTGGTAATGAATATTTTCTTTAAATGCCTGTCAGCTAAACTTATGTAATGTGTAAAAGTCTCAGCTTTCTTTCAAAAAGTTTATTTCTAGCCCACGTGACTGGGAAGGCAAACATGAAAATGAAATTGGAAACCCGTGGCTAAAGGGGGAAAAGCAAGCTTCAGTAAAAGCCCAAATGTTTTACTTTAATTAATCTCATATTTCGTGGGATTGGACTCATATTTTTTAATACATGGGATTAGCAACAGTGCACATTCAAGATATAATATTTTTCCTTTTAATTAAACCTGAATTAACTGAAAGTATAGGATTTCTTGTGTGGCCGAATGCTTTCTAGAGTTGTTCTCTTTCCTTGCAGCTACACTGCCGTCCAAGAGCGGAGATCTCCAACCTTGTCCAGGACTGCGCAGTAAAACTGACATTGTCAGAGGTCTGAAGCAGTAGTACCCTTACCCAAAGAGATGTCCTACTTATGCCTTGGCTGAAACACATCTTTTATAAAAGTTAAGATGCTTTTCTGGATTTTCACACACAAACCCAGAGGTGGTGTACGACAGTAAAGACCGTTCGGAGCTGACGATTAGTAAGAAACATTAGCCTTGTACTTGATAATGTCAGTAAAATCCAGTATTTTGGATGGATGAATAGAATCAGTCTAGTATTAGCCATCCCAAATCAAATTTCAAAGGCATTTTTTCACTTGGAAAAAATGTGCTGTCCACTGTGTGCTGTCCACTTAGAAGCAGCAAAATAATTCACATTTGCTTCATCTATCACAGAATCACAGAATTTTCAGAGTTGGAAGGGACCTCTAGAGATCATCTAGTCCAACTCCCCTGCCAAAGCAGGATTGCCCAGAGCACATTACTCAGGACTGCATCCAGGCGGGTCTTGAAAATCTCCAGAGAAGGGGACTCCACAACCTCCCTGGGCAGCCTGTTCCAGTGCTGTGAAATTAGTTAAAAATTCTAATTAAATTCTAATTAATTCTAAAAATTCTAATTAAATTAGTTAAAATTCTAGTTGGATTTTCTTCCACAAGCAATGGATTAAACTGGATTTCCTATCTATCACTTAGGACGGAGATACAGTGTGATAAATTGCCCTTGAAAATAAAAGCGCGAGTCTCTTATTAATGGTAATACTACCCCAAAAACATGAACAGGTGCAGAACTTGACTCTTTCTCAGCTGAAAAGGCACAGCATTCAGGAGATGAAAAACTGGATTATTAAAGGGCAAAGTTGAATGGATAAATATCAAGATGCAGAACATGTGAGGTTGTGGTGGAAGGGCTCTCCTCTTTCCCTCTCAGAAGACCCAGAAGTTGGCACGGTGCTTTCAGGTAGGTGGACGCAGGTGATTTGCAGAACTATTGCTGTTGCAGTTTGACATCTGAAAAATACATGTTTGGCATAACAGTATGTACAACTCCTCCTGTTGATGGCTACTACGTCGAGGATGCGAGGCTCAATTATAATGATGAAAATGGTATTTGGAAATAGTATCAAACAGTACCCGATCACGGTTAAGCTGAAAACATGGTGGGTCTCAAACAACCTAAGGAGATTTCAGAGTTGAATAGAAACAAGAGCAAACCTAAATGAGGCAATACTGACCTGGAAAAAGGTGCTTCCTTAGAAATGGAAAATTAAAAGCTGTTTATAATGCTTATGAAGACAGAAACAGTGCTAAATTTCTCCAAACGGTGAGATTTCAATAGAAAATTATCCCTTGGCTTGAAAGTCTTCCCCGTTTCATAAACCAACGGTCCATTTTTAGTTTTAGTACAATAGTTTGTATAGCAGTTAGTTATAGTAGCTAGTTAGTATAACAGTTCGAAGCCAAAAAAAGAACTTCTCACAAACAGACTGAGAAATGTAGTTTAAATTTACTAGACGAAATGCCAGAAATAAGCAGAGAGGAACTGACGGAAAACGAACTTTCAGTGTGACTGAAACAAATATTGGCTTCAAACACTTAACCGGCAAGGCGGCAAATTCAGTGAAATGGTTGGAAAACATTTGGATGCTCATTCTCTCAAACAGACATTTCTGATACCTTAAGAAAGGGAATTTAGTGGTTGAAAACGTAGCTCAGTATTTAAGGCCGTGGTATGAGGTTTAGTAGAGAAGAGGAACCGTTATAATGACCTTGCCATTAAAATTATGCTGTTTAATATTGCCCTTAAATGAAGGAGATACTAGATATGTTGGTATACCATGCTCTATTATCCAGAAGTTTACAAGGGAAGATCTCCCACACAACAGTGCTTCAATTCAATTATTTTTAATCTACCATTCGAAATTGGCATACGGCCCGCTGCCAGGCAAGGTATCCCACCGCCCGTCTTGGATTTCCAGGCTCCTCACAGAGGTGACACAGAAGGGTGCGATGGCTCAGGCTCAAGCGCTGAACCTAGAAGGTTCCACTCACAGAGCCATCGACCCCAGAAGGATCCACGCCGAGCCTGTCAATGCCGTTCATCACAGTTCCCCAAGCGCAGAGGCAAGCAGGACGCGCGCCTTTGGCAGCCTCCCTCCGTTTTAGAGAGGGCTTTTGTAAGGGGGGGGAGGTCAATTTTTAGCAGATGGTTGTATTTATTTACATCTCAGCAGCCAGTTCTTGGCTTGATTGGTATTTATTGCGGGGGTTCTGGTTGTGGTTCAGGGATTGCACCGGAGGTGTGGTGGTGCATTATAATCAGCGCTGACCGTTCGGCTTGTTGAACAAATAACAACTGGCAGCCTTTGCCGTGTTTCCATTTGGTGAGCACTTACTGCTGTGTCTCTCCGTGATGAAACACATGTCGGCTCCCAGCAGCGTAGGACCACCTGGAGCACATTAGCATCAGAGCGATTTAACAACCTGATCAGGACTTTTTCAAACGATGAGTGGCATTTGGAGGAAGCGGGACATGGAAACCTCACCCAGCCTTTCCAAGCAAGCACGCTTCCAGACATTTCTCGGATTTTCAGCACTCCATAACTTCCAGGTTCACTCAGTAGCCGCGTGGAGTGCAGTATATCAGAGCCTCTGAAAATCGCCGGGAATTGCAATATTGCTGCCAGAAGAGCGATTGTACCCGTTAAATACTATGAGAGCTGAGGGGAGCAGCCTCTCACAGGTAGATGCTAGAATTGGGTTAGCCAGAGCAGTCGAGGATCTTGTTTTACAGAAGGAAGACATTGCCTTCCAGAACTTGCAGTGATCTTTTGAGCAGGTTCTTTACAGAACTGCCTGCCAAGGAAAACATGGCTATGTGATACCGGAACCATACTGAAACAGCACTGTGATTAAAAACTCTCAGAAATTAGGAAATGCCAGCATCATTCCATGTGTGTGTTTGTGTGTGTGAGAGCGTGTGTGTAGAGGCTGTGGGACACCCTCTGCTGGGGCTGCCTCCACCACCCCGTGTTAGCACAAGCAGCACTGCGGGGCGTTACTCCTCCCCTGGCTACGAATAATAGCAATACACAACGGAGAAAGCAATTTGAATGATTACAAGGGTATTCGGGAAGGATGGAAAGGATTGCATAGGAATTAACTCAGTGTTTTAAAGACCCTAGAGTACTTCAGCAATACCAGCCCAAAGATCGCTTATTCTTTCCTTAAAGACTCGGAACATATTTTGTAGTTTTGGAAAATGGCTTTTTGTACGGCTGGACAAAATGGCAAAAATAGTAAATTTTGCTTTGTTTTGTTTTTCATGTAAAGGAAAAGCACGTTATTTTCACTCACCCCTCATAGGGAGGTGGATGGTATATACAAAGAAACCAAACCTTCTGTTAGCATAACGGCATTATGACTGATTATAATCTTTTCTTTACTATATGAGAGCTTCCTCGTGGCAATTAAAAACAGCCCTAGAACAACAAATGTTTCTTTCACTGGTTTTCTTTAATGAGAAGCTGGAAGGGACAGCTTGGGTCATCAAGTTCCAGCCCATGTAATGCAAAGTAGCCATATAAATGGATATTTAATTCAGAAGGGTCCCTAAAACCCCATCTGAAGTGACCTACACCCCACAGACCACACCACCTACCCCAGCAACACATCCAGGACCTCTAATCAAAGGTCGTGTTTTAGAGCACTCCAGGGAGAGAGAGGGAACAATGTAGGAAATTCCCAGTTACTCTAGTTCCCTGCAAGACCAACAGTTGGATAAAACTCCCAAACATGTATATAAGTTTCCATATATTTTAAGTAAATTCCTCTGGTTTTCTTTCTTTCTTTACTTTTGTCCCTGGACGAGCGATTTGTGTTATTGCAGTCTTTTCTCATTTATGCATCTGGAAATGCCTTTGTTTATAAAGCACCAAGATCCCAAGGCCATATAAAATTTTGATGAGACATGTTCTCCTGGGGGGTGAGAAGATTCAACGTTTCACCTGAAGGCGCCTCTTCGATTAAAACTAGGCCACTTCAGCCTATCGACTCACATGGCCGAGGCAGCAACCCACGCATTCTGTTTGGATGAGCTGGCTGGTAAAAACAAGTTTCTGCTGTGAGAAATGCCCTTCCAGCAGCAGCCAAGCGCCTTCCCACTCACCAGACGGCTCCCGGCAGATGTGTAGGATGCACATCTGTTTGCTCAGGACCTGCTGAGCTGTGACCTTCCTTTGGCGCGTGGTGGGACCACCGTTGGGGAAACATCTCCCACAGCTGGGACGTTCTGCTCCTGCAAAGCGCCAGGTCCCCGCAGAGCGAGGGAGCGGGCTTCGTGCCATCCCACCCTCGCACATCAGTAGAGAAGAAAGAAAGAAAGTCTCTTTTCACCAAAAGAAATACCCAGAGGAGGCCCAGGTCAGAGCTTTGGAGAGCTTCCCAGGAGCTTCTGTTGTTATCTCCACAGATGACTTTGGCACTGCCCCACCTTCTCCTGCTGTCCCTGTGCAGCCACCCCGCATGCCCCGTGGTGCGCATCTGGGGTTTATCTCCAGGAGGGGTGTCCACGCTGATGAGAAGGAATGCAGCGGCACCATCTCTCACCCAGCACGGGACGGGACTTGTGCGTGTACAACAGCCAGGCCAACAACCACAGAAGGGCACTGCCACTCCTGCTCCTAGTCCTTGGAAACCCGCCCTCTGGTTCCGCCTGCCGGCTTTTACCGACCTGTGCTCAGAAGGGGCAGAGGAGGATTTTATTCCTTTCACTGGATTGCCAGTAAAATTATTTCCTGAGCAATAATTACAGGGCCGAGGAGATACATCGCCACAAAGCCCATCCCATCGCACATAACTGTATCGGGGGCAGAAACCCACCCTGCAGATGCTGGCACGTCACTACCGCTGGTGTCTGTAGGGGTGGCATACAGAGGAATCTTCTTTTTCCTTGTTTCGTTGCGACTGCAGTACATCTTTTCGTTTCTTGGCGCAAAGTCTGCAATATTGTTTTGTGTGGCCTTTATTGTCAGGATGGAACCTCGAGTGGTCGCTGTTGAAATACTGTCTTGTGATTTTGACTGATTTTTTGTTTAATCCTTAGCCAGTAAGAAAACCTCTGAAGCAGCAGAACTATGCTTCTCCACAGGTGATCCGGACACACAATAATTAGAGGCAGACAGCGGCAGGAGGTACCAGAGCAGAAGTCACAGGTTTGCTGTCAGGTCCCTCTCCGCTTCAGACACTCTGCTGTAGTTTTGCTTGCTTCCCCCCTTGCTCCAAACACAGAAGTAACAGGGAGAGGACCTTGCTCCATTAAGTCCCCGCTAATACTGACCTCAGACCAAGCAACACAATCCTTACTACGAGGGATGCCAACCAGCTGAGTCCATGTTTTGTCTGCACAGAGCCCTTCTCCAAAGCATTTCCACAGCTCACCGCTGTGGGAGACCTTCCTGCTACTCTCCTCCTCCCCAGCGGAGCTCCAGGCGGGGACCACCAGAGCAAGAACCGGCTCACATTTAGGCTGGGGAGGTGATGGTTGATGTGGAGCCCCTGTAGGGTCCGTGGGCACCCAACTCAATGTGCCCAGGTCCCATTTCTCTCCCTGTCGGCGGGGGTGGTGGGTGGCAAGCGTTTAACTGGAGCAGCATGTGCAAATGGAGAGGAAAAAAATCAGCTCGAGGTGCTTAACCCTCTGTGGCTGTGGCTGCACAAGGCAGCTAACGAGGTTATCATCCGAGATGGGATCGACCGGTGATGCGCTCTGGGTCTGCTGCCTCTTGTGAGAGTGCCTCGAAAGCCAACCGCCCCTTACACAAGTGCCATAAAGCCTGCAAATGCCAAAGCACGGCAAATAGCCGGCGCTTTGAGGACGTGACGCCAACCAAATGGATTTTCCCTTCGCTGAGGAAAAAAATAACTCGCAGCAACGGGACTGTTTGGATTAGAGGAGCGACCTGAAAGTAATGCCTCTTGTTCCCGTCCCTCGCCGAGGGACGGTGCCCATCGCACGAGAGGGTGCGACGCGGTTTTGGAGAAGGCGAAGATGTGCCGTATGCAAACCGGGTGGCTGCAACACGGAGAGGAGGGCAGAGCTTCAGCTCAGCTGTGCAGGGAGGGGGCTCACCTCCTTGTCATGCTGGCACAACCTGAAAACAATCCTTTTGCCAAATATCTCCAATAAATCACAAAACCAAGGTAGCAGATGCTGGAAATAAGCATTGCTGCCCCTTACGGTCCTGTTCAAATTGACTTTAAGCATGTGAAATGATTTTTAAACTGCAATGAACGTAACTACAGGTACTTTTTAAGCATTGAAGTTTCCTATTGTGACTCACTCAGAGATGTTTTTCTTGGGTACTATCCTCTGGGCTTGCATCTCAACGTAGGCATTTCCCATATCCTAAACATGGAATGACTTTGAAAGACAGTAATTCAGGGAAAAAATATTTGTACTTTCATATTCTTCCTTATGTGTTACGGAGTGCAGGAAAAGGCTTTGGCATCCAAACGTACTGCGAGGTAGCAGCTCCAGGTCTCCATCCAGGCGTCCAGCTTGGCTCTCTTGCAGCCTTGCGGGAACTGTTGGGAGTGTTCACATTCACCTTTGGGCTCAGTAGTCCTGGGTTTGCGTTTCAAGACAATTTACGCTCTTTTTTAAGGGGTATTGATTATACCGAAGATTTCTTCGAGCGACATCTTGAAGAACGGCATGGTGGAAGCATTTGCACCAGCCTAATCTGCAAACCTGAGCCCATGTTATTTGTGTTACGTCTGCTCCTCAAAACTGGGCTAGTGTGAAAACGCTTCAAGGATCACCAGGAACCAGCTCAGCTTATTCTGGGGACTTGTGTAAGCTGCGGAGCAGAAAATCTGCTGCGTGTGTCTAGAAATCAGTCGCTCTGGGGAAAAGTAGGACAAACGCGTCAGGAAAACCAGGCCTGAACGGGGCTAAATAAAAACGTGGTATTTCTTCATGGTAAGACTGGCAATATGCTATAAAATCCTCTAGTAAATCGGGAGTTTTTTCTTCTTAAGCACATGGTAGATATCGCAACATCATGTCAGTCAGAAGGCCTCCCAAAAGACTGCATAAGGTAATGCTGAAAACTCCTTAATCTCTGGTAATGCAAAAATGTCACAGAGGAAACCTGAGGTGCCGCACTGGTACCTGTTGCTGTTAATCACAGCACTAACTATGCTGCCTAAAAGCCTGGAACTTGGTATTGGCGGTGGAAATGGAAACTGTTCCAGAGGTTTGTGTAAGTTACAGATTTCTGGTCTTCTGAACTATTAATACAGAAAATTCCCCTCTTTTTTTTTTTTTTTTTTTTTTTTTTTTTTCCATAGCCACAGCGAGACAGCAGGCACCTATTTTGGAAATGCAGCGAGGATCTACTTTAACTGTTTATCAGGAAAAAGAGGAGAGGGGATGTCTATAGAGTAGAAGCAGCAAGATTACACTTCCTGAACAATGTGTATGTTTCCAAGTATAGAAAACAATAAAAAACCCCAATATTGTTTGGTTCTTGGCTTTAGGGACAACCAGGTTTTGGCTACCTCCACAAAGCTTTGTGAAACGCTCCATGTATTAAAAAATATCGGGATATCGTTCAAGCAACATATCCTAATACCTCATATTCCCTTTTGCCTTGTCCTTTTGAAGCAATCAGCCAAGCAAATACCGGTCCGGCTCCTCGCAGCAGAATTTCTCCCCATGCCCGTACGCAAGCGCTGCCAACCTCTCCAAGACGGTCCTTCAATCTTCCCACCAGTAGCTACGTGTGGTCTCCTGCCCATCCGCAGGCTGGGTTTCCTAAGTAGCCTTCTATTTTTCTTCCAGTGCCAGGTTACCTCATGAGACGAGGAACTTTTGGGGTTCTTTTCCTCTCAGGGGGAATATTAGGTTAGGCGTAACACCAAGCCACCGTGGCTGGTTTGCCTCCTGATGTTTGCCAGGCGAGCTGAGCCCAGGTGTGTCCTGTTAGAGGCTTCCTCAAGGTCCCACGGGGGTGTGGGGATGACTTGCTCTTTAAAACCTTCTGACTGCCAAGGAAGGGCATTAGCTGCAAGATCATCTTCCTTTTCTTTAGGTTTGATGACTACAGCCATGAGCTGGGTGTTCTATTCTCTGGGGCAAATCCTTGATGCAGCATCCTTGAAAGGAAAGAAAATGCAAACCGTGAAGGACATGCAAACTCGGAAGGACATGCAACTCTTCAAAAAGGTAGTCCTAAGAGCAGCAACAGTTTTTTAAACACCCACAGCTGAGGGCTCTTCAAATTTTAAAGATTTACAGTCTAAAATTTCTTAGACACCTGCCAAGGCACCGTGAATAGCGAACACTTCTCGCTGGTTCATTCCTTTTACAATTGGAAGACCAAATTGCTCTGGCAGAAGCCACAGCTTCTCTGAAATACAGCAACTTACCCCCACCCCCCCACCTCGGGCTGTGCTTGGAGCCTTTCATCTCTCTTGCCCCGAGTTCTCCAGTTCTCCAGCACTTCAGTTCCTGAACTTCAGTGTTAAAATTCCCAATTTCCTGGCTCTGCCAGCAGTTAACTTCAGCAGATCCTGCCTCCCGCGGTGCTGGGCACCTACAGCTTCTGCCTCCTGAGGTTTTATCATACTCGTGCCGAGTACACTTACGCTAGTCCAAGTGCTTTGAACCTTCTGGCTTCAGAAGCTCTGGATTTTGATTGCTTGCGGAATTGTTCTGTTTCAAATACCTGTCTTAGCTCCTGCTGTGCTGCCTTCAGCCCCTCAGCCTTTAATTGCACAGCGACGCGTACCTACCGGGACGTTCATTAAGTGATATACACTTCTGTAGCATATATAAAAGAAAGGAAAACTATTGAAAATCAGCTTGATGTAAATGTATAAATTCAGTTCTTCTCAAATACAGTAGTACAAAAGCACAGCCCCAGCTGGAAGGACAGGACTGCTCGGCAGCACCACCTGCTGAAATGAAATAAACTTTGTAATCCAGTTTCAGAAAGCCATATATTAACTGTTGAATCAGGCCAGACATCGTGCACACACGGCTTTGGGTTGGGAACAAGTGTTCCAGGAGTCACCCTGGGCTGTATGACACACTGCAGTCAAGGATTGACTCACATGTGCCTGTTGGGAAGGTGTTATTTAAATGTAGATGGGGTTTTTTTTCAGTCTAAGAAACCTTTTTTGTGTGTATTTTGATAGTACTACTGAAGCAAAAGATGTTTCAACACCACTCAGTTTGGTAATATCACCGTGAGGCAATACAGCACTTAACAAATGCTGTTTAATGATTCGATAAATACTGAACTGACTGCTCAGCGTGCAACTGTCACAGAAGGATTTTTCAGTGGGGATGAATTGTTCATTTGCCCTTTTCCTGACATACCGTGCTACAGGATAACTAAATAATGCACTGAAATAATACACTCATAGAAGCTGAGTTTATGTTTGCCAGTCACAATAAGGAAGTGGGATTTTTATTTGGTACCTTCAAAATCCATATTAGTTGCGTTGAAGTTTGAGAAAGTATTTGTATTCGGCAGCACGAAAGAGTGAGTTGGAAGGTGTGGGGCTTCCCCAGTCCTGGTAGGTTCATGCAGGAGAGAGAAGGGGTATCGTGATGCCAATGTCTCTATAAGAATAGCGCCAGTGCCATACTGTGTGTAAATTGTACTGCTGGGCATGTTTCGGTCCTAATTCTCCCAGTGCTTTTTGTGTTATGTTGAGTTATGTGTGAGTTATGTTGAATTATGTTCAACAGGGGGAATGGCTTCAAACTGGGAGAGGGGAGATTTAGGTGAGATATGAGGAAGAAATTCTCTCCTGTGGGGGCGGTGAGCCCCTGGCGCAGGGTGCCCCGAGAAGCTGTGGCTGCCCCATCCCTGGAGGTGTTCAAGGCCAGGTTGGACGGGGCTGGGAGCAACCTGGGCTGGGGGGAGGTGTCCCTGCCCAGGGCGGGGGGGGTGGAACTGGGTGATCTTTAAGGTCCCTTCCAACCCAAACCATTCCGTGATTCTATGTGGAGTTACATGCGAGTTATATTGAGTTATGTTGAGTTGTGTATGCATTTGTCTTATGTACTGTGAGAACCGCTTTCCCTCCATCACTCGGTGCGATTCTGAGGAAATCTCTGATAAAAGCTTTTTGTGAGCGGACCTCTCGTAGGCTGGGAGCCGGGGTAGCAGGCTCTGCTCACCCTGCTGTAGCCACCATCAGGTCCCCCTTTCCCCCAAGTTTATTTTACCTCCTCCCGGGTGTCCTTTGCTGTGGCTGCGCTGGACCAAGGTCTGGCCATCGCACACCGGCCTTTCCAGCTGCAGCTGAATTTCCAGATATGCCCTGCCCTCTTGTGGTCTCCTGCTGACCTAATCACGCCTTATTTCGTGCTGGTTTTACTTACACCGGTGGAAAATAAATGCCTGGTGACCCCTCAAAGCTGCAGCTGGAGGGGATGGGGTGGCAATGTGCTGCGCCCCACCTCTGCTCCTGCCCCACACGGCCTCCGGCAGCGGCATCACGCCCCACCACCTAAAATCACCAGCGTGTTTTCCCACAGAGCCTAATATAAAAGGCATATTAGATTTTTGCCATCTGTTATACACCCTCTGGACTGGACTCCTGCCCTTGGATGGGTCCTGCCATCCGGAGCCTGCCGGCAGGGATGGAAGATGCCTGAGAAATCTCCAAATGCGCCAGCAGGGATGGAAGATGCCTGAGAAATCTCCAAATGCCGACCCTTTTCTCTTTTTAGCTGTAAATACAGCATTTAGCCACTCTTTCAGACTCTTCATCTAGACAAGTAGCTCCTGATCTTGTTTTAGCCCTTCTGCCTCAATAATTTTCCTATTCCCTTTAACAAAGCTTACTCCTTCCCAAACCTAAATGAAGCGTTGGAGTCTGTTGTATGAGATGGGCAGAGGGAGGTGAGGAACCCTCATTTCTGCGGATCCTGGCCCCGTCCCTCCTGACGCTGAGGTTAGACCTCCCAGTGCAACGCACAACAAAAGTCAAGTCTGTGGTGGGCTCAGCCGATACCTTTCCAGTCAAGCTGACATAGTTTCCCCAGGTTATATCACTATTTTCCTTTCCTAAGCCTTTTCAGATGGTATAAACAAATCCATTTCTTTTTTTTCTTTTCATCTGACAGTGGTACATCTCCTTCTGCTTATTTTTTTGTCTGATTTATTTTTTTTGCTTCAGTACACTTTTGCCCGATCGATTTGCCTCACTGCTCCAGGATTCCATTTGACTTAACTGCAGGATTTCTTTCTTATTTTCCCCCTTCCTCCACCCCTTCCTGTAGCTCCTGTACCTCAGCCTTTCCCTCCTCCCCCTGCTGTAGGGCCATGCTGCCCTGGGTGCCCTGCTTGCATCAAGAGACAGCAGTTTTCATTGTCTTCTATCTCTGATTTCACATACTGGAGGAGGAGTTAACATGGACCTGTTGGAGCGGGGCCAGAGGAGGGTCACAAAGATGGTCAGAGGGCTGGAGCACCTCTGCTATGAGGACAGGCTGAGAGAGTTGGGGTTGTTCGGCCTGGAGAAGAGAAGGCTCCGGGGAGACCTTAGAGCCCCTTCCAGTACATAAAGGGGCTACAGGAAAGCTGGGGAGGGACTTCTTGCAAGGGCATCTAGTGATAGGACGAGGGGGAATGGCTTCAGACTGGAAGAGGGGAGATTTAGATTAGATATCAGGAAGAAATTCTCTCCTGTGAAGGTGGTGAGCCCCCGGCGCAGGTTGACCCGAGAAGCTGTGGCTGCTCCATCCCTGGAGGTGTTCAAGGCCAGGCTGGACGGGGCTGGGACCAACCTGGGCTGGGGGGAGGTGTCCCTGCCCAGGGCAGGGGGTGGAACTGGGTGATCTTTAAGGTCCCTTCCAACCCAAACCATTCTGATTCTATGTGTAGACTCAATTAACCACCCAGGTAATTGGGACCACGTGGGCAGAACAGCACAGAGGACAACCCTGGGCTTCTGCCAGGCTTAGGGTATCTTGGCTGGAGGTATCCAGCCAAGTGTATCCGAGCGTATATCTGCTTTAATGCCTATTTAACGGTAGCGTGACTGTTCCCCAAGTGGGGAGTTGGTAATGGCTCTTCTCATAGAAGACCTGAGAAAGCAACAGTCACATAAATGAAGTCAGTTCAGGCCTGGGGTAATACATATAAATAAATATACACACACCATGTGTCACCACGGGGGCTGAACTGCAAAGACAGAAAAGCTGGGAGTGATCTAAATTATATCGTGCACTTATCTGACTTGCAGATGTGTTCAACAAGTCCATAAACCAAGAAAAATAAACACTGAAGTTTTAAACTTTTTTTTTTTCCACAATCCCTTTTTTCAAAATGTCAAAAACTGGGGAAAAAGACCCAGTTTGGTTGGCTGAACTGTGAGCAGCCACTGATGAATGACATGGTGCTACATGTGTGATGCAGACAGCCCCAAATCTTTGGTCTCTGGGAAACCCAAAATGTTCCACGGTCAGGATGAACTTGTCATCAAAAGCTAGACCCCATGTTATTTGCAAGTCATCTGTGATTTAGGCCTCTGTAGCCTAAAATAAATAAAATTTTGGGAGCTGCTCTGAGTCGGGTTTGTTCTTCGACTGCAATGCTGTGAACACCAACACAACCCTTCCTTTGTTCATCCCCATTCATTAGTAGAGGAAGGGATCGTTCTGTAATGTGCGAGACATATCCAGACTGAGGCAAGAATTATTCTGCCCCCCCCCCCGTTTTGATATTAAATGACAGTGTTTGCCCGTGTTTTCCTTGGGGAAGATGTCCTGTGCAGCAGCTCTGCAGTGCCACTGCTTCCACGCAGTAAGATGCTACCGCAGCAACTGCTACTTCAGTAACTAAACAGCAATTTTAATACTCTTAGAGTTGTATTCTCAGCATTTTTGTATTCAAAATATTGTATTTTTCCTCTAGCTCTCCCATGTATGTGACCCATAGCCGAAAGGAGTGCAAGCGGGTGAGGAGGCAGGGAAAGGGGAATCATAGAATGGTTTGGGTTGGAAAGGACCTTGAAGATCAGCAACTTCCAACCCCCCTGCCATGGCCAGGGACACCTCCCCCCAGCCCAGGTTGCTCCAAGCCCCGTCCAACCTGACTTTGAACACCTCCAGGGATGGGGCACTGCAGTGTGAAGAATCCAGGTTGGGGATTCAGACTGAAGATGAAGGGCATGACTCTTCTGGAGGTAGGGAGGCAGCCACCAGCTGCACTCTGAGGTCACTAGAGGTGATGAACTAGTGACACCATGGGCTTGGGAGTTCTCACCCCTGCAAGCATCAGAGGAGTCAAAACAACAGCCATCGTGATACAGATGTGCACACGAATCTTACCCCCGCTTGCCACAGCCTTAGACATCACTGGAGAAAAAGGCATTTGGTGGGTGATACCAGGAGAAGGAAGATGGACACTGAGGGTGCCCAGCTCCCCCAGTGCCCCCCTGCCCTGGCATGCCGGGGGGTGCAAGCAGCCCCTGCCCCTGCCAGCCCAGCTGTGGAGGCACCAACACACCTGCGCCTGCTCCAAGGGGCGGCTTTTTCACCGAGCAAACGGATGCTCCAAACTGATGAGAGTGAGGGATGGAAAGTGTGTCTTTCCTCTGAAATGTGATGTGTTGATTACTATTTGTGTCTCTCTCAAACCTTATTTTCTGCTAATTGTGGCTTAATACGTACACAGCAGGCCTCTAATTTTCAACGGGAGCGTTCAGCCTGGCAGTCCATTAAGCCCCTGCCACGCTGGCAATCACTTTAAGGGCCTTTCTATTGATTGAGGCAGCGCAGAGAGCCTGCAGAGTTTTCACAGGAGCTGCGACTTAAAAGCAGGGGTCCCCAGCAGGACACAGCTGAAACCGGCGGAGGTGAGCATCTCCCCGGCCTCATCCGCTGATGACATCCTTCCCCTGACACAGACGGAGAGCTGGTACGGACAGAAGTGTGGAAGCCCTTGGCAGCACCTCTGCAAACTGGGATTCCCAGGCCACAGTTTGGCAGCCGCTCTGAGCTGATGACTTATTAATAACTAGAATTACCGCTACAATAACATGACCCAACAAATTCCCTCAGCGCAGAGGGACGTGCTGCACGATGGTCTGCACCGGTGCTGGGAAATCCCCTTGGGGAGGCTGCAGTGCTCGCAGGACCCCATGACAGCTCCCCAGGAGGGACCAGAGGGACGTGGGTGTAGTGAGGTGGAGGGTCGGTCTCTTCTCCCAAGTAACAGGCAATAGTACAAGAGGAAACAGCCTCAAGTTGCGCCAGGGGAGGTTTAGATTGGCTATCGGGAAAAATTTCTTCACCGAAAGAGTTGTCAAGCATTGGCACAGGCTGCCCAGGGCAGTGGTGGAGTCACCATCCCTGGAGGTATTTAAAAGATGGGTAGATGTAGCGCTAAAGGACATGGGTTAGTGGTGGACTTGGCAGTTAATGGTTGCACCGGATGTTCCTAACGGTCTTTTCCAACCTAAACAATTCTATGAGCCAATGATGCTGGGGCTGTGCAGAGCCAGCGCTTCTCCGCAGGGTCCCCAACCCCTGGGCTGCACTGGAAATTATATTCCTGTGAGCATCTGAAAAGAAGTGGAAATTTTTTTTTTTTTTTTTTTTTTTGCACTTGCCTTCTCTTTTTTCAACGTAGAAAAAAAAATACAGGCATGTCCACGGCACAAAGTATTGCCCGTGTTGGCCACAAGATGGTACTGCAACACAGGCGGTTTGGTTGGAAAACTCTCGCTGCTCACGAAATGCCTCATTTAACACGTCTGCGGTAGCGGGATCGAGCAAGAGCAACTGTCCCGCCTTGCCTTTAATAAAAGAGCGTTTGGCTTAGTTGGAGGACGGATTAATTTCTTGGCAGAAAGATATACGGAGAACTGTGACAACTTCACTGTTTATCTTCAGTTTATTAAGCTGAAGCGTACACGCCTGCGCACTGCACTCAACAGATAACAACATACCGTTTCCCGTGTAAACCAGTGCCTTGTTTTTCTTAGCAGGAGACCCTTTGTTTTTACTGTGCTTCTTCCAGCCAGCCAAGATGCTTGGCCCGAACACGCAAGGTCTTACAGAAAACACATTTCACATTCTTCTGCAGTAGCAGCGAGAACATTCGGACACGACCCTTTGCTCGGTGCCTTTGCGCTCAGGGAAGCTGCATCTTTCCCTGATTACTTTTGTTCGGCGGAGATAAGAGGAAACACAGTACGAGACACACATTTTCTGAGGTCTTTGCAGAGAGCCACTGCTATACGCTTTGGCAAACGTGAAAGTATATTGTCTTGATAGTACGTCCAATTTCTTAGCAAATTACTGTTCCGGGGATGTAGGTCAGCTCAGTGCTACGGTGAATAATAACAAGAATATTGAGTTCTTTCACAGCTAGAATTGTCAACAGAAAGGTAAAGGGAACTGGAAGAACTTGGGATGAGCTTTTTATCCTACGCGGAGATTTGCTGTGAGGCTGGAGGGAAGCCACTGCATGGCAGTGGTACACTGTCTGCTCTGGGGCTGAGGAGGAGGGGTCTGACACCCAGCACCATCATGTCACTCAAGAAAATCAAATGCTGTTTTATTTCATTCTGAATCACCAGATCAATGGTACTTTTCCAGTCTGGACTGGAGAGCAACATCTTTACCTCCAAGATGCCCTCTTGACAGCTAAATTGCTACTTTTCAATATTTAGTTGTGCCACCACACAACAGTATACGGTTGTAATGCATTACATCAAGAGATCATATTTTGGAGCTCATGAAAGAGCTAAAAGCAGCCTCATTGCAGACTTCACTTTTGGAAGGACCACCGGCTCCTAACAGATCATCTATAGCTATAGCCCCTTCCCCATGTGCTACGCACAACGTGATGACATTCAGGGCACCACCTGCCCTCTGTTGAGCGTATCCACATTTGGGCACATGTGGTCCCCACTGTCCACCTTTGTATGGGGAACCTTCAACTTTCTCCTACCTCTGAGTCAGAACGAGGCAAGACCTTGATTTAGTGGGGTGATGGGTATGATTCAGTCTAAAGCAGAAATTTTGACCATGAAGCGTGTTTTGATTTAGATTATATACATAGGCAAAGGACAGAGGGAGTCTCCCCCACCACTGGTGGGCTGCGTGAGTCTGCTGGCAGAAATTAGAGTTCAGCACCATACATCAGTGTGGCACAAAATAGTGCGTGTGATTTGTTCATGGAATTAATGCTCACGCGAAAAGATAAGGCAGATACACTCACGAACTTTTAGGGCTGGTAAGATAACATCATCAGATCGTGGTGGTAGCTGACAACTAAATGGAAATATTTGACCACGGCCGATCGGGTTCGCAAACATTCTGTACAGAGTTATCCTGACCACACAGTATTGACTCTAATTCAGAGCACTGCTGGCAGAAATCCTTAGTGTAAATACACTGTTGACTGAAAATTTTATATTTGCAAGCAGTGGTGAATTCTTTCTGATTTTCTGATTCATGCCGCCATGGTACTTTTTTTTTTTTTTGTACTGGTAAAATAGTCCGTTCTCAGTTCTCTGACTATTTTTGGTCTGTAAGTATTTCTGAACTAGAACTAATCTGTTCTGGTTGTCTAGAACTGCTTCCCTAAATTATGTGCTTTAGGCTTCCCAAACACCAGACTGAATCCTTTTTAAACAGCACATTACCAGTTGGCAAAGGACTTAGAAACAGACTTCCATTACAAAAAAAAAAAAATCTCACATTATCAATCATATTCACTTGTGAAATGTTCAGGATTCATGACGTTTTCAGCATTAACTCTCAATTTAGAAGCACAGGAGGTGAATAACATGTCCCTATGGAGGAGAATGGTGAATAGTTACCCTTAATATCCGTAAACGTTTTTGTGAATCTGTCAGCACGCTGTATTGTGGGCTCCAACACAAAAGTCAAAAGGGCACCTGCAGCCAACTAGAGACGATTCTTTGAGCTTTTGATACCTGCTAGCTGAATACGAGCTTCATTTGACCCGCTCAACATGCATTCAGGGAAGAAACAATCAGTTTAGCCCTTGAAAGGAAATGATCAAGAGGAAGCATTTTCATTTGTCTCTTGAAGTCCCTAGCTTAGGTAGACCATGCTGGCCAGTTCCACCTGCAGGAAGACTGCAGACTGTAGCTGACAGTGACCCTAACCAGGTGTGTTTGAAATCAAGTTTGAGTTACTGCACATTTTTATATAAAAACTTGTCCATTTGAGATAGTCTAAAGTTTCTCCATAGCTTTCAAATTGTTTTTTCTCAAGTCTATATCTCACCTTTTTAAACTAGATATAGGTATCTTTCATGAAGACAGAAACTCATAATGTGCAATTAATAAATATTTCTATGTGGATACAAGCTACTGTGCATCCTATCCATTTATGCATTTAATAACAAGATTTCATAATGATTTTAAAATGCCTCTTTGCAATGGAGAAGAGTAATTGTGTAGGACCTAAGAGAAAACTCCATAAAATCTCTCCATGGCCAGCAACGGACTTTACATCAAGCCCATTAGTAGTTTCCTTAGAAAATGTGCGACTGATATGAATGGATGATATGTATCTGTATGTACATGAACGA
This sequence comes from Vanellus vanellus, assembly GCF_965231255.1. NCBI lineage: Eukaryota > Metazoa > Chordata > Aves > Charadriiformes > Charadriidae > Vanellus > Vanellus vanellus. The sequence goes on along the minus strand of NC_138912.1, from coordinate 4,913,547 downwards.
AATATGGAAGACAATGTATTTGTTATGCTAAACACTGAACGTAGCCTGTTGTTTAGATTCTTACCTGGAATATAAAATTTTCTTTTACAAGAACTGTGGCTAGGAAAGTCCATTTACCTTGAAGATACAGATAAGACTTGAAAATGTATTTAAATGCAATTATCCTTTATCTTTGTTTCAGAATTAAGGAAACAAAAACCTTAGTGTGAGTGAAGACCACTTATGAACATGCTGACAAAAAGAAACAAAATATTAGGTTGAATTCAATTAAAAATTTTAATGACTAAATGACATTGATAGTTTGAAAAAATGAATGAATAACATATACTGAAAATGGGATTATATGCGTAGTTGTAGGAAACTGATGCGAATTCTGTGTTGCAGCATCTTAGAGAAGGTTAAACTTCAACATCCCCGTGGAGAGCGTAAGACATCATCTTTGTACCAATGCTTTTCCACTCTACTCTTTTGCCGGGGTAAAAGAAGTTGCAATAAACTGATAAGCAAGATGCTTTACATTCTCACAAGGAAAATGTGGTATAACTGTGGTGAAGTGTGCTGACTGAAGGTGAGAGTCTCAGCTCATCAATCGGCTTCTCTTTGGAATGGGAAAAATGTAAATATCCACGCACAAAAATAGAATTTAAAAAAATAAAAACTCCTTTAAGCACTGTATTTGTGGCACTAAATTTACATATTATGTCCTCTTCCATAAAAAAGCATCATCAAAAAGAACTTGTGCCAGTTTTGTATTAAAAGGCCTGTAGAAATCTCTTAAAATTGCCTTTGTCGTTGGTAGCATAGGTCCCAGACTTCTGTCTTCAGGCCGTCTAGTGTTAGAAGCAGGACTCTTTGTAATCAAAGCTTCTTGTTTCTCACTTAGAGGTCCTGTGGACAAATAGAATATTATCTTCAAACATTTCACCAAAAACGCCCATGCTAAAGAAGACAAATGACTAAATCGGAAGGTTTGCCAAGGGAAAACAAACGGAATTTGTGTTAGCAGTGATGATTTTTCAGAATATTGAATACAGGCTTAGATTAGTAAAATAAATCAATCACCGTTAGTAAATATGGAAATAATATGTTTTCCTTGCACATTAATTCATCATTTCTACAATAAGCAGCATAAATCATTCATGGGGAAACAAACTGTTTTCAGAAAACAACTATGACATTGAATTCAACTTCCTGTCCTGTTTGGATCTGCAATTATCTTCTACTGTTATTTCATTTTATGACGCGAGTTGTCTAATACCCCATAGAAACTCTACAAGCTTCACTCATGTAAGCCCTTTTTTTTTGGCTTGTTTTGGAGGCTGTCAGGGGATCAGAGTGGTACACAGGTATAGCGATGCCCCTATTCCAGGAATAAATGTAAGCCCTTGACAATGTACTTCAGCAAGACAAAAACCCACAGACTTTTCCAGCGTAAACCATATTCAGGAAGAAGATGCCAAGCTCTTCATCTGTTCAATCTGCCACATTCAAACTTTCTCATCATCTAGACCAGTGTTTGGACCAGCCAGACTATTTTGCAGCCACATTTTCATCCTCTTGCTACTGTCAAATCAACATTGGGCAACATTTTGTCTGCCAGCGTTTCTCCGAGGATTAGCAACAGATGTCTCAATCAACACAGCAAAAACACAGTCTCCCCCTTCTCCCCAGCTAGAAACGCAACCTTTCATCGTGCTCAGATTGAGATGCCGGATTGGTGCACGCTGGCAACAGCATGCACACCACGGTAGCACTTCAAGTTGTTGAAATTACGTGGGATCGCTCTTGCACCTATGTAAGCCCATGACGAGCAAGCCCTGACTGCCTTCAGAAGTTGGACTGGCTTCCGTATGGTGAGATATATCCCTATATTCCAAATGGTTTTGATTTTTTTTTTCTTGCTGTAGTCTTATTAAGGTCTTCTGACACCAGCCTTTCTGTGGGAATTTGGGGATTTTAATTTTGCTTGACTCCAGGCAACAAGATTAATGCATCCTTCAAGACAGATTCCCATGCTTCTGTTTTGTCTCTTTATAAAGGAAAAATGACCTAGAAGGAGGACAATAATGATTTTTTTTTTTTTTTTGCACTAATCTCAAAATAGCCAGAAGACACCTACCCAGATCCAGAAACTGGAACACCATGTGCATGGTGTATTTCACATTTGATGCGTGGTCCTCCAAGCGAAGAACAAGTATCTGATCTTTGTCAAAAACTGTCAGCCAGTCCAAAAGATACACGACATAGAGCCCGACCTGTAACCTCACCTGTAAGCACAAAAAACCCAAATCAGGTAAAAATTAATTCATCTTACAGCCTTCTAGCAATAACAAACTAACACTCACCTCTGTCTTCTCAGCAAAAATCACAAATATGTGCCTTTGAAGAGCCATGAAAAGAAGGTGTCTGAACATTTTTTAATCATAGAATGGTTTAGGTTGGAAAGGACCTTGAAGATCATTGAGTTCCAACCCCCCTGCCATGGGCAGGGAGACCTTTCACTAGACCAGGTTGCTCAAAGTCCCTTCCAACCTGGCCTTGAACACCTCCAGAGGTCTTCGTCTTGTTTTCAGTGCTGCTTAAGGAAACCTTTGCAAGTGGCCTTTCTACTGGTTGGAGATGTCATTTTACTAAGGGTTTGGCCGTGCTCTTGCTGCATCGGCCACAGGTCTGCATAAAAGTGCTGCACAGAGACAACCATACGCAGAAGGATGCTCGGCCACCTCACCTCCACACTCCTCTGTGCTTGGGATGACCCAGCCTTCACGGAGACACTGAGGACTTTCAACCCCTGGATGAACAGCAGCGGAAGGGAAGATGCTAAGTTCGCTGCCTTCTCCAGCCCCTAAGGCTGCTGATGTCACCTGCCCCACGTCAAGCTGCTATGAGTAGTACAAATATTCTGATTTGGTGTCAGGAATGAGGTTTGGGTGTATTTGCTTGTATCCTCTGATTGCAATAATTAGATTTAGATCTAAGCTGCAGTAGCAGTGGCTGCTAGACAGGGTTAATGGTGCGTTGTCTGCGTACGCAGTGAGAGCACCAGCCTACGTTAGACCAGACAGAAAAGAGAGTTTTTCAGCCCGTCCTGACCTAATCTGTTTTCCTTCCCTCCTCAATTTTACATAACAAGTTGAAACATAAAAAGGGCAGTCTGGTGTTCTTAAAAGTCCAACCTCCAACTGTGCTTATAAATATTTTCCTAAATCCCTTCAGGCTCAGAAGAGAGAAACATGAATCCCGAGTCATAAGCGTCTTTCATAAAAGAGACTTAACATCTTCAAGTCGCATTACTGCGGAACCAACGAAGTCAGATAACAATAGACTCTTTCGCTTCTTACACTGACTCGTGTGACCTACATTGATACTTAAATTCCAGTAAAATAAACCATATTTTGAATTATTGCTAGGTCATCATTATCATGATGTACGCTTCTGATGCATGTCTTTGGCTGCTTATAACAATACGCCTCCATATTTAGCAGGCGGCTTTATATACGTGCTACACAAGAATTTGAAACATCTCACTTGATTAAAACATCAGCAGCCTAACGTAATCATACCGGCAGGGCAGCACTCCAGCCCCCAGTCAACGCCCCATTTCACTGAACGCTGGGGCAAACCTGTGGCCCAGCGATGGGGTTTGCTTTTCTTTCTCCTGGGAGATGGAGGTGAGGGAAAGGCAAGCATCGGCTGCACGGTATAGTTTGGGATTGCAGCGCTTGCCTACACGGGCTTAGAATCTTTTTTTAAAATTCCTCTTTCTGGTGAAAAGCTTTAACTAATATCTCCCCAAAATGTTAACTAATATAACCCCATAATTTTCAGTTTTCTTGGGATCAGCAAGAACCTTGATTTTATTCCCTATACAGTGTATTGTACTGACTTCTTTTTCATCGCTCTTCTTCTGAACCAGGTTGTCTCCTTCCATAAAGCTCCAGTGCTTCCCTCTATACGTCAAAGACATCAGTAGAGTTTCCCAAGCCGCCCTCCCCTCCATAATATCCATTTCTGCGTTTTTGGTTTCATCACCCTGGCTCAGCATGTCTTTCTCTGCGTAATATGCTTTTCACTGACCCTAAGTGAGGTTAAGTTGACGAACAGCCCTTTCTTTACAGGTTAGCATCTATCAGCAGCGACCAGGTCTGTGGCACCTCTCTTGTTTCAAGAATACGTTAACAAATAGCAAAACAAAATTCTTCTGGTCTAGTCGCACAATTAGCAATCTAATGAGGGAAAATAAACCCTACTTTTTCAATATAGAGCAAACCAGGCACATAACGCAACTCGGCTGAAGCAGCAGCTAAAAAAGCCCGTGGAGGAGCACAGTCAGCATTTGTGTTTTATTCCGAATACCTGCTTGTGGCTCTATGGAAAGAGGAATCCTCTGTTCTTTTCCAAAAGTATCTTCTTTGGAGGGCTACCTAAGACAAAGCTTTTGTGATGTTCTAATATGAAAGCTAAAAGCGCTCTTTTAATGCGGAGGTAGTAGCAATTTGCCACTCCGGTTGCTGTGGTCTGTCTCAGGGCTTGCGTCAATGTGCCTGTGAGGTGTTTTGCTCATTACTGCTGCGATGGTCCCACTAGTAGAGAGACCTTGTCCTTCACTGGGGCATAAGTTGGGGAAGTGTGGCTGGAAAGCTGCCTGGCAGAAAGAGACCTGGGGGTCCTAATTGATTCAAGCAGCTGAATATGAGCCGGCAGTGTGCCCAGGTGGCCAAGAAAGCCAATGGCATCCTGGCTTGTATTAGAAATAGCGTGGCCAGCAGAAGTAGGGAGGTGATTGTGCCCCTGTACTCAGCACTGGTGAGGCCACACCTCAAGTACTGTGTCCAGTTTTGGGCACCTCAATACAAGAGAGATATCGAGGTGCTGGAGTGAGTGCAGAGGAGGGCAACGAAGCTGGTGAAGGGCCTAGCAGACAAATCATATGAAGGAGCTGGGACTGTTTAGTTTGAGGAGGAGGAGGCTGAGAGGAGACCTCATCACTCTCTACAACTATTTGAAAGAACACTGTGGAGAGGCTGGTGCTGGTCTCTTCTCACAGGTAATTAATGACAGAACAAGAGGGAATGGCTTCAAGCTCCAACAGGGTAGATTTAGACTGAACATTAGGAAAGAATTTTTCACAGAAAGAGTGGTCGGGCATTGGAACAGACTGCCCAGGGAGGTGGTTGAGTCCCCATCCATGGATGTGTTTAAGAGACATTTGGATGTGGTGTTGGGGGATATGGTGTAGGGGAGAACTTTGTAGAGTAGGGTAGATGGTTGGACTCGATGATCCCAAGGGTCTCTTCCAACCTAGACAATGATTCTATGATTCTATGAAATAATGGTTGGACTCGATCTTAAAGGTCCCTTCCAACCTAGAAAATTCTATGATCCTATGAAATAAAGATTAGTTTTGCACCCTGAGGACGAAGATAAGAGGAAAATCTTTCCTTTGGGTTCTCTCTCTGCCTTTCTCTCCCCACACTGGGAGAAATGCATTTGTGCAAGGAACGTGCTGTGACACTTCCCAGCAGCGACTCATGCCTGTGGAGGTCCTGGAGGCTATCAACAAGGACTGGCAGCTCCAGTCTACCTGCCAAGGTAAGTAAGAGGAATGTCCTCTTTGCCCTACTGCTGTGGGGCTCAAGCCTGTGCAATGCACTCTTCTATAGTTCTTTTATGGAGTGGAGGAGGCAGTAACTTCACCCCCGAGACAAAGGAGGGAAGTATTCCCTCTGAGTCCTTTACAACCTGAGCAAATAAAATAGGATGGAACTGGCCAGACGTGATAGTTCAAGTCAATCTCTTCCATATTGTTCTCCCCCTTCAAGCAGAATTTGAAGTCAGTTCTACACTAAAATTGTGAATTTTGGAATACTGAGCCTGTAATACTTACCCATTCCCCTGCCAGCAGTTTCTGTATTTCCTTTTATCATTTTCTGATGTGCACAATTTAAAAAAAAAAAAAAAAAAGAAAACTTTTATCTAGTTATTGGTAGCCTTTTCTTGAGAAAGAATACATAATTTATTCCGATTTTGAGGCAATTTCGTACCACAAAGATCCTTGCCAGAGCTACTTTTTGGAGAGATCTGCAAAAAGCTTACACATTAAACTGTAATCTTCACTAAATGGGCTCTCCATACGCTTGCACAATAGAAAGACTGTATTATTACTGTTGGCATTCATCAGGGAACAGACTGAGGAGACAGCTGAGCCAGTACATCAGCTTTTACGTGCTTACATATATATTTATGTCATCCCCTTTACAAATGAAAAGGGAGAAAGTTTTATTTCTCGATGCTTATTTGCACAGTATTTTGGAATTTTAATAAACTTGACCCAACGTACCATTAAAGAAGCAAGGAATCAAATGTTCTTGGAAATACGTACGGGCATGGCATTGTTCAGGGTGTTGTTGTAGACACAGGCTCTCAGTGAGTAATCCAGCATGCAATTTTCAAACAGCTGCAGTGATTCTGCCACTTTTTCGTGAAAATCTTCCACGGATTTATTAGCACTCGCAAAATACAGATAATCGGAGTACAGTCTGCGAATGAGATACGTATAAGTAAGTGGCGGAGGAAATGAAAGAAGATTTATTTGCATGACAATGGCAAACAATTACATGAATCGAGGGAAAAGGCACATGTGTGTAACATTGCCCCACCGACAGCCTGTTCAGCCAGCGACACTTTTTCTGTTCATTTTGATGAGTTTTGGCTCAGAGTAACATCCACTCCAGGGAGATCCTAAACATCCCCGCTTTCAAGGTCAGCGTCCCTTGAGAACCTGAGCCTAGTAACTGTGTGAGCCAATATTTTCTTCTGAAGGCCAATTTTTCAAATGTGTATACTTTAAATTTGTGTCATCTATGAACAGGAGAACTGGTCTCAGCTGACATTGGTATCCCTCTATATTTGGTGCCCCTCCATATTTGGTGCTCCACACTGCCATGGATAGAAACAGTCCTTATCTCAAAAGTTTAAGTTGACGTCAAAACCAACAAAGGAATGGGATGGGTTAGAAAGAGTGATTTTTATGTGATTACCAAGCCGGCCATCACCAAAAAGAGGAAAAAGCCCAGATTTCCTAGTTTTTGCAGAAAGCTCCACCACCAATCCCGTATCGTTTCTATGTTGACTTTCTGTCAAAACCTCCCAATTTACAGCATTCCACCTCTCGGGTTTTTTAAGCAGCAATATGACGGGTAGGTGAATGGTTCCCATTTGTGCTACCGTCTGCGGTGCTGCATTCCCCAAGCAGTCCCACCTCTGCTCTGGGGACAGCAGGAGGTGGCCCCAGGTGTGCTGGCAGCTTGCAGGCAAACCAAGCGCCCGCCTCAGCTGCTGCTGTGAGCAAGAACCACCAGCAACAGGAATTTCTCCAAAGTTACAGCAGAGGAGTATCCCCCTCGTTGCACATTTTTAGCACAAGTTTTACAATTGCTTAATATCACTTAAATAAAGATTATCTGCTCTCAAGTCCCTTTGGGTGGTGGTGGTGGGGAAACAACCCAAAACCTACAGGCAATACAATATCTATTTTAGCGTTAATCGCCGAAACCTTGATTACACTTTTCCAAGATAAGCATGGTTCAAAGAGAAAAGGAAATGCTCTGACATGGCATAAATATTAGATTGGGAATCAGCCGCTGAACATCATATTTTCGTTTTGCGTAGAAACTATGACCAGAACCCCAACCACGCTGCAGGATTTTGGGGACATCTTTGTAACACTTGAGGAGTCACTTCCCCAAGTGCGTTTGCAGAACAAATATTATGCCTCCATAGCACCCACCTCTTGACACAATTCCAGAAATCCTAGATAACTATCAGCCTCTTCCAAAAAAACACAGGTTTCTAAGAAATTACCCCCCAAAAATCAATTTGTTTAGGTCTTATTTTATTGCTGCAGTAACATTTTATATTGCACTTACTTTATTTATTTTTTTAACTTCCCTAGATTTCCACAGGTGCTTAAAAATTCATCATTTAATTTAGAAAGTTTAGGCCCTAATCCAGCAAAGCACTTAAGTACAGGAATAGCCCCTCTGCACTCATTATTTATGTTAGTGTTTTGCTAGAACAGGATCCTAATTCCCATATGAAACAAAAGAAGACTCTCTGTTCATTTGAAAAGGAAGACATGAGATACATTTGCTACAGGATGCTTTTTAATTCCATTTTTTACTCGCTTTTTAGAAGAAAAATCACAACAAACTATAGAGGATGAGGCAGAGGCACTCAGTACTATCTGTAGGAGTTACCAACTAAGAAAGACAAAGACTCTGAGTTTTGTCCAGTTCTTCCCAGTCTGGTAAATGCAATTGAGACAGTTTCTTTTAACCAAATAAACTCCATCTCGGAGCAGAGGGAGGGTACCAAGCTTGGACCGGACTGATCAGGCAGCCTATTTCAAAGTGATGCCCACCGGTGCTCGAGGACCACAACTGCAGCAACACGTGTCCTCCACGTGATCCAAGGTAGACCTTGGATCCCTCACGCTGCACCCACCGAAGGGCCACCCCAGCAGCTCAGGGTACGAGGAGGAGCTGGGGAGAAGCTGAGGGACAAAGCCAACCGACTTCAACCAAATTAGGCATGCAGCAGTATCCCCTGCATGCAGAAAAGTGCGTACATCAACAAGACCCGTGCTTGCCCGGCTCGTCCCAGGGAAGGCAGGACTGACCACTCCTGGCCGAAGAGGTGAAAGCCTTTGTGCTGGGGGAAAGCAGCCAGCAGGCATCATGCACAGCATAGGCCTGGCCGCAATTTTACTTAAAAAGATTTAATATGACCACATAATATTTCTAATCATCCACTAAAATAAACGCATCATTTTTAAGACTTGCTGACATCTTATGGAAAACTATGTTCTTGAAGACAAGTTTTCTCTCTCCACAGGGCAGTTGGGATTTTTCTATATTTCTTTCCATCTGTTTTTAATTCTGGGGACATCTGCCTGGAAATAAGACCTTTGCTCATTAGGATTTCAGCTGTTCCGGCTACTTGAAGTCATTACCCTCAATCGCCATCCATTATAATGAAATAATGACGCCAGTGACACCCACCATCACAAACCTTGCTGCCTTCCAGATATCTCCCGTTGGGGGATAGACCAGACCCTGTGCAGGTTAGACCAGACCCTGTCCCAGACCTTATGCGGCACCCACGTCCTCCTGGCTACTGCAAGGCAACTGCCCCGCACCGCCGATGGAGCTGCCCAGGCTGCCCCTTCTGCCACGGTTGCTTTTGCTCCTGCAGTTGAGCTGAGCTATCAGCCACAAGGGCATAAGGGGTCGTAAACAAAAAGAAACCAATTTATCATAAATACAGCAAAGGCGATGAAGCTGACTTTTTATCTCACCCTTATTAAAGCTGGCGAAGAGCTACACCCCCGTTACAGAGGGTGGTTAAGGCAATCAGGGAATTTGTGGGTAATTTACATGAGGAAGCCACTTCAGCCAGCTCTCTCGCATAAAATTACCATCTGTTAAATTCTGAGGTCAGGAGATGCCGCTCAAAGTTGAGAACTGCATTTCTTGACATAGGAGATGGGAAGGGCTCGCACATTTCTGCCTCTCACGGGTAGCCGTGCCCTGCCAAGTCCTACCATCGGGGAAGCTCATCAAGGACCACCCGTCCCTTCCCACTGCCAAGTCGCTCTGGGCAGCTGCAGCCCGTGCCTGCCCTTCTCCCAGTGCCCGAGCCCCCGCCAGAGCCTGGTCCCCATCCTCATCATCTGCATCCCCATCTCCTCTTTCCTGGGTGTTTCTTGGCTTTTCCCTTGAGTGCTGACTTAGCTCTAAGTATCCTCAATATCCCTACAGAGCTACGGAGAGAAGGAATTCACAGCCCTTTGGTCTGGTCCTTTTTGATTCTGCCTCCATCCCCTCCATCCTCTTCGTTACCCTCATCGTTATCATCCATCCCCCTTCAGAGGACAGTGGAAAGAAACACCCTAGAGATCTGGAGGAAGACTGGAGAGAAAAAGTGGAACGACGGACATTCGTGGCTAATCCAGTGGAGAAGCATTCACGAGCAGCCCACAGCTCTGCAAAAGTAGAGCCCTTCCGCTGCAGACAAAGTCAGGAAAACCAAGGATGAATTCCTAAGCAGCTGTTAGCTGTGCAAGCTAAAATTGTCTAGGGAAGCTTTATATGAGTGTTGCACCAAACATTTTTAAGGTTAAAAAAAAGTTTGTACCATTTTCTGATTCTGGAGCCATTTTCAATCTTTTAATTATTTTGAACAGTATCACAGTATGCTAGGGATTGGAAGGGACCTCAAAAGATCGTCTAGTCCAATCCCCCTGTCGGAGCAGGAACACCTAGATGAGGTTGCACAGGAAGGCGTCCAGGCGAGTTTTGAATGTCTCCAGAGAAGGAGACTCCACAACCTCCCTGGGCAGCCTGTGCCAGTGCTCTGTCACCCTCACTGAGAAGAAGTTTCTTCTCAAATTTAAGTGGAACCTCTTGTGTTCCAGCTTGAATCCATTACCCCTTGTCCTATCATTGGTCGCTACTGAGAAGAGCCTGGCTCCATCCTCATGACATTCCCCCTTTATATATTTATAAACGCTAATAAGATCACCCCTGAGTCTCCTCTTCTCCAAACTAAAGAGACCCAGCTCCCTCAGTCTTTCCTCATAAGGGAGATGCTCCACTCCCTTAATCATCTTAGTTGCCCTTGAAGGCCCCTTGAAGACATAAACCTTATTATTTAACATGAATTGAAGCGTTTCACAGCACCACTTATGCTGAGACATGTAAATGCAGTGCCATACTCAGTCTAGGGAGTCTTCTGCTGAGAACTCAGTCTAGGGAGTCTTCTGCTGAGAACCAGAGCACATTAGCTCAGGTAATGGAGTTACATTGCATTTGGCAAACAGATAAATTATTTTTTTTCCCCAGAGTAGCTCTGGTCTCCACGCACGGCACTCACTGTGGCCTTTACACTCACATGCCCCTCTTTAAAACACTATCACAATTACCTACGCCAAAATACACAGAACAAAACCCCCCGGCAGCTCTCATCGTAAATCAAGTAACTCTGTCAAACATCACGCGAACGTTTATTTGCACCCAAAAGAGCCAGAGTGACTGCAATGATTATAGTAAGAAATTATTCTTGCGTATTTTAGCAACGTGATCCTTGCTCACCTTTCAACCGGGTCTCTCAGCATGATGATAAGTTTGGCATTCGGTTGGAAGGCATGGATGAAGTCCTGGATTAAGAAGGGAGGTTCTCCTTCAGTACTGTTGTCATAAAAGAAAATCCAAGCGTTGTTGTCCCACATGGTCGAGGCACTGGCCTCCCCTGGAAATTAAAAGCATCTCTGCTAGTAACTCATTTCATTCTTTGTATCGGGGTGGAAATGGGTTGAATTTTTAACTGGTGTAGACTGTTTAAAATCCACGTTATTAATTTCAACACACCTTGCTGTTCCTTGCAAATCGACCCGGCTAACGCTCCCCAGAGCCAGAGCCGTCACACTGCCCTGTACCTTTGCGCAGGCAGTGATGTAGGCAGGTTTTTTTAATTCCACCTGAAATACCACTGTCCACCAACTACACTGCTTCCCGTTAGCGGTCAACACACGCAAATATATTTGATCCGGGCTGGAACGGATGGCTCAAGGTTTTTTGGCCCACCCTCCAGCGAGGGGGCAGGAGCTCATCGCTGCCGAAGACCTGCCGCGCTCCCTGCGGCACCCCAAGGGTTGGCTTTAATGTGCCTCATCTCAGAGAAGCAAGCTGCTAACAAATTACGCAATCTGACACAAACTGAAGAAACAAGCGGAAACCGCCACTCCAGCAGATCAATAGCGTTTAGAACGTAAACAGGAGAGTTGGTGAGCACATGGGAAATATCGAAAAAAAAAATAAAAATTTGCACTAGGTGTCACTGCCCTTTGAAATATTCCTTTTTGAGAATTACCCATTATCAGAGCTTTTTTATATAACAATTATTAATGTAGGTTAAGTCAAACATAACTATTTACCAACTATTAGACAAAAGGTCTGTAGCATAAATACCACATTTAGTTAAACGCCAGGTTCTGCTATCCATAGTTTGTGAAGAAGCTTACTCTGAAAGTAATGCTACAGGGAGAAACACAATCAGTAATGTCTCTGCCAGAACAAAGTATATGATGCTTCAGCTGCTAAATAAATGATCTGATACGATGTTTTGAATTGTGTAATCTTCCCTGTCTTTTTAAGTAATACCGGCTTTTATGTGGCACACTACTGTTTAATAAAACATATACTGAAGCTTTTTGGAAAGTTCCACTCTTTGACAGTCTAATGAGAGCTAATTCTTGTTAATGAGGTTTTTCGATTCAAAAGGAATGAGATTAAAAAAAAAAATAATGTTGTAGGCTTATGGATGTGCACATGATTTCCTTTTTTTTTTTTTTTTTTTCCTTCTTTTCTTCCTCTCTCCTGGGAAAGTCCAATAAAGATTTTAAAAGATGGCCAAAACACAACATGAAAAAGGTACTGGCTCCAAACTTCAGCTTAACATAATGTGATTCATTAATAGAGCCTGGGAGTTGTTAGAAAACACATTAATCTTCTGTCATGTTCGTTTTGCCGCTTTCCAAAAGCAGGAGATCAGGTCCATTGGCTAAAGCCGGGTGTCGGCAACAGCCCTGCTTTTCCATTCTAAATTAATTAGCCAAAGCACTGCCTAATCATCAGCGGGCTTTACTTGTCAATTAAAACTCAATTAGCCCAGCCCCCATGCTGAGAGGAGCAGAAACACAAAAGACTAAACATGGGACAAGAGCTGATATGGCCGTACCACAAAACCACCCTGCAGCTCCTTCTGCACTATCGGAAGATGGTACAACGCAAATGGGTACCAGCACTTGCAGACACGGACTGACAGAGCAGTGCACTCCAGGGATGAGAGCGACCTTGGAAAGTCACTGCTACATCTCTGTGACGGGAACGGCTAGACTTGAACTGCTCCCTCAAAAATGTTCGCCCAAATCGTGCCAAAGATAAAAGCCTATGGCCCCATCAAGCCATCTATTCCTCTCTAGAATAGTTTTTCTGATCTTCCTTCATACTTCTCTGCTCAGGAGACCTCTGATCATATTTGATGCTCTATTGCATTTAGTCCAACTGTCTCAGACATAGCGACCAAACCTGAGCATAAGGACATCTGCTTACACGTGTGCTATCTGACCTAAATAAAAATCAATGCATTTACACATAAACGGCCAGATTCTCTTAACACCACGGACCAGAACACTCCACAGGAATTGTTTCAGCTGGATCAACTGCCACCACCAAAATTCCGCAGGCAGCGCACAAGCCAGGGAAGATCACAGGCACATGACCAAACCCTGCTAAAGCATTAACAGGGACTCAAGGTCCTGCTCTAATGCAGCAGCCCAGGTTCAGGAAGGTAAATCTTCCCAAAACAAGATGCCTGTCAAGAATTAAGGGGGGGGGGGGAGATATTAAAAAAAAAAAAACAACATTATTCTGGTCTCTGATTATAATTTCAATTTCCTGAAGCAGCCAAAAATACTCCTGACAAACTGATCGTGTTCCTTTCTGTTTTATAATACAGATTTAATATCTGCAAAGAGAATGAGCTATGCTAAACATGAGATAAAGTAACCACTGCTATAGTAATTATATCAAATTACTGCAGTGCAACCAAAAATATATTCATTTTCTTAGGGACTTAAAGAACAAGACTTAAAGAACAATGAATTACTGAATTGCCTAAAGAACAGATGTATAACCTCTTTATTCAGTCACTAATGGGTTAAAATCTTACTGTGTTTTCACAAGACATTCCTTTGAATTCATCCTATTAATGATCACAAATAAACAAGTCCTGCTCAGAATGCCTCGGGCTAGATCAGTGTTGTCCTCTTTGGTTCATCTCTAAGCAGATGTTGAGGGTTTTTTTGGGAAAATGCAATTATTACTCACTAAGTATAATACCCAGAGAAGCTTAACTTTTCAAAATAATGTAATATGAGGAACTACTGAAATGTTTATAGTTTTAATTCGATTTTTCTTTCTAGCCATCTGAAATAAGAAAATAGAGGATTCCAAGCAAACCTGATATTCATATAGATTCATTTCAGACTAGCTAGCTTTGTTTTGCTTTTTTTACCAAGGTCATAAAAGACTGACTTAATGAGTATAATAATTCAGGACTTTTCCTGTAAACTTAATAAGAAAAGCGAACAGAACCTTAATGAAACAAGAAATGAGACTACAGGAAAAAGAAACACAAAGTGAACTCTAGAAAAAGCTGTAACAGGAGGTAAGTAATCAAAGATGTACATTGCCAATTAGATTAGTGAATTTAATTAGTATAAGCACTTCACCCATGAAAGGACAGGAGATATTATCGTAAGCAGGAGGAAAATCTGCAGATGTCCTTGATGGCAATGTTTCTTGAGACCCCATCTTGCAAATTTTGCTCAATGTAGAATATTTAATAAAGCAAATGACAGACTTAAATGGAGGCTGAGGACGTACTGAACAACTGTGACTATAGCCAAGTCTTTGGTTTAAACGATGTAAGACATCGTCACCATTTCATCCAGCCAACGATAGGTTAAATTCTTCCGGTTAGAATGAGAACCCAAAAAATTATTCTGAGGGAATTCCCTCTGAGGGCAGGCAGCAAAAATCTTGTCTCTATTTTCTGTAGAATAACGACTTCCACCCTACTCGAAAAGTCTCCTTTCAACAGGGAGCTGTCGTGCACAGCTAGTATTTTCATGGAAAGTGTCTGGTTTCCCTGGGAAATTTTGAGGTGACAGAGTAAGTCTGGTAAAACTCTCTTCCCCTCAGTTTTCTGGTTTTACCAGACAGCAAAAGCAGAATTTCGAAATTTCTGATGACATTCCTCGTGGGCACTGTATACCGATGGCATCATGGACCACAGCGGATGACCATAGTGTATTGACCACTGTGTGTCCTGGAAAGCAGCCCAGGGATCCCTCCCTAGAGCCCAGGCCTAACCACAGACTTCCATAAGGTACAATACAACCATTTTTAGTGCTAATCATGTAATTTAATGTCAACCGAAACTGTAAGATTATCTTCAAATCGTACCCTGTACTGTGCCTCTAGGTTCCACACCTGAAAAGAAATACCACGCAAGATAGCTTCAACTTGACTCTGAGGGTGGTGAGCCCCTGGCGCAGGTTGCCCCGAGAAGCTGTGGCTGCCCCATCCCTGGAGGTGTTCAAGGCCAGGTTGGACGGGGCTGGGAGCAACCTGGGCTGGGGGGAGGTGTCCCTGGCCATGGCAAGGGGGTTGGAACTAGATGATCTTCAAGATCTCTTCCAACCCAAACCATTCTATGACTCTGTATATTCCTACTCTTGAAGCCTGCATTATCTTTGCTGTTAACAAAACAGCTCAGGAGTTTAATCATATTTATTTCAGTCCACCATAGGCTACACAGGGATGATGACACAAAAAATGGTGGTCCTTTTTCCTACATATACTGGAGCTTGAGAAGAGCCGCTTGGGGCTGTGTTGGTATTATGGAAACTGTCTCCGGTCAGCTACAGGATTTCTACAGCACGCACCGAGTGTTGTAACACCACAATTAGTGTGTTATCCCAGACATACTGCTACAGCACTTGAATCTGAAGCTACAATCCCACGGCTACAGGCAAACCCTTTGTAATGAAAACAAAATGAAAGCAATGTTTGAAGGAGTCACCAGGGTCATTCTCACTCTTTTTTTTAAAATAGATTTGATTAAATGCTGACTTTCATCAAACATTTATTGCTTGCTCAGGCATTTTCTAGATAATCACAACTTTTTAACGGAGCAATTAACCACCCTCCAGGAAAAGGTAAGAACTTCTGCACTATCCACGTAGAGCAGAGAAAACCAACATGAGGGGCCCTGTGCTGTGAACCCTTCACACCTGGGAAAATGCCCCTCTCGTGCCTTGGCCACAAACCCAACCTGGAGCTCCACAGACATATTTCAGAGGCCGTAGTTGCCCTACCAATGATGATGTTGTTCATCTTGCCCCGCTCTTTGGCCGCTTCGCTCTGCAGCACACCCTGAATCTGATGTGCTGCTAAGTCAAACAAATCAAGGTAATCTTCCACCGGGTAGCGATCGTGAAATCCATCCCTCAGACGGATGATTCCTAAAAACAGTGAAAAGAGAGAAGTTTATTAAAAAAATAAAATAAAATAGCAGGGCAAGATTAACCGCTGGTGTAAGCTGAGATGGCTTCATTGACATTGCTGGCACTGAACCAGCTAACGGCAGCACAAAATTAGACCGATGAAGTGTAACGCTCAGATAAAAGTGCCAATAATGAAGTAGCTGAGATCTGAGATACTATACGATTAAGCCATAAATTCACAGCGATTGGAAATATCTTAAGTGTTCTGTTTAATAGTTCCTGCATGAATAGCTTGCATTTATTTTCTTCTAAATTTAGCTTTTGGAACAAATATAAAAGACCAGATTCTGCTTTCATTGCACCCATATAAATTGAAGTAATATTGGACTCCCACTAGATTTATTGTATTGAGATTGAGAACAGGCTCTAACGCCAAATATGCAAATCAACATGCACTTATCAAAATCAGAAAGCTGAGAAACCATTCATATTTTTGTCATTCACAAGTATGGAAACAAAGCTCCATGAGAGTGTCTCTTTTTCTCCTCTCCTTCCCTACGCTCCAGGGAGTGTTCAGTATCACCTTCTCCCTGCGTTTCTCAGCATCTCGAGCCACACTTGTGATTTTGACACTCCTTTTCCCACTCTTCTTCCACTCTTCTTCCCAACTCTAGGCTGATTTCTCCACTTTCTGTACATTCTCCCCATGCCTGTCTTTGCATTCTTGCTTCTCACCATACCACAAGAGAGTTTCTCAAGCGAGCAGAGGTCAGGGACAGCAGTGGGAAGGCAACAGAGCGAGAGAAAAGCTAAAAGTATAGGACAGGACTTCTCAGCTCTCCCTTTGCTGTTCTCACAAGGCCAATAATTATCAATTATATGAGAGGAAAGCTCAGCAAGGGAGTTCTTTTGTCCGTTCCCTCTGATTTTCCCCTTTAGGAAAGTGGGATTTAATGAGGGCAGAAGAAAGCTCGGCTGTGTGATTTGACTTGAGGCGGGGGGGGGGGGGGGGGGGGGAAGGAGGTACATGCATGGTGCTACAGACTGCCTTGGTTTGTTGCCACCCCATTCATGGGAATAGAAATTGTGGCTAAGAGTCAGGGAAGAGAGACAGTCGAGCTGAGACAACGTCCTGTAGAGCATCAACCATCCCAGCAGAACAGGAAAGCGGTGACTTGTGAAATGGGGCCTCCCCAGGAGGGCTGTTTAGTTTCAGCTGAAATTAGTCAGTCTCATAAAAATCCACTGAATCAGAGAATACCATGGAACAAAGAGACTCTCTTCTCCAGATAAATGTTACAAACTAAACCAAGTTAATAGCCAGGAGCATAGGAGCCGTACCCACTAGCTGGCTTATAAAGGGGGCTGTCTCAGTTTCATTTGTTAGTCTATTTGTCATATTCTCTTTTTTTTTTTCCTAATAGCAAGCATTAGCTAATACACTGTTCAGGCAGAGAGAAAGGACTGAGCCACCAGGAGCAAAACTTAATCCTCCGTTCTCAATAACAGACCGCCTGAGATGATGATGGGAATGTCATCTCAACCGATCTCCCTCCCATGACATCCCCAACTCTGCAATCTTTCCTCACTCTTCAACTTTACTAAATAACTTCAAAAAAAAATTAATTATGCAAAGAAAGTTCTCTTCAAGGATCTGCGCTTGGTCCCCAGTGGCTGACCACAAGATCATGCAAGTGGAGAGCTTGCGAATGCCCGCACAGCGACAGGAATGCATCCACGTTCTCAAACTATACACACTTCGGCCTGACTTCTAACACTCTTCTGCCTGTCTGGTAGGTCCAGTGCTGAGCTTTAGTGAGCCCGGTCTTGCTTTAGCGTGGTTGGATGCACTGCTTCCTCCAACATTAATTCCAAATATTTATGTTAAGGCTAATGTAGACGTAGAGAACTAATTAGCATAAAGCATTTTAGCCTGACATATGAGTTCGGTTCAGCCTTTCCTGCCAGCGGTCTCATGGAAGACATGATTTTCCGCAGATGGTTTTGCTGAGAGTCTCTGCATCTACACGCCCAGAGACAAGCAGCACGGCATTTGCACTGGAAGGCGTCCAAGTCTCAAATCCCCTTTCTTCGCTGATCTGACTTTTCACCTTCAGGTCAGGAGGTAATCCTTATCATTTGTCTTCAGTCAGCCGCTGACTGTGATGAACGAGTGCCTTCTCGTGTGACTTCAGGGGGCACCACGGTGCTTCTCTCGTTTGACTTTGTAGGTAGCCCAGCTATCCCCTTCACACGTGTACCTCCTAGGAGCTTTCCCGAAACTGGACCAAATTATCTCAAAAGCGAAACTGTTATTTTCATCATATTGCTTTACCTCTGTTTATAACAAACGTTCAGAAAATGTCTACAAACCTATTTTAGCCACTTTCTTATGGCATTTGCAAAGGAAGAAAACACAAACTCTAAGAACACAGCAAAGTTATTTCTCTATGAGAAATATGAAATCCCAGTTCTGTGGCTGAGCCCTCCTCCTCACTGAGCAGTGAGGGTCAAAGCCCCCTTCTGCAGGAGCTCAGAGGTTCTTCTGAGCTCCAGGGTACGGGGAAGGGAGATGGAAACAGCAACACCACACGCAGGAGAAAAAGAATTGAAGGTACAACCCTGAAATTAAGAACAGAAGCAGCAGTGCAGGTGTCCCGGTCCCTCAAAAAGTGTCTTTCCTTGCTGTTAGCCAGGGCAGTTCATTAGAAGAGACAGCTTCCCTTTTCAAGCAAGCTTAGAAAAGCACCGAAGTAGTGATGCAAAGCCCTCATCAAATGACCTACACCACAGCGCTAGGTTTTTCCTTGCTCCAAAGGCAGCGGCTGCTGGAAAGCAACAGCACATCAGAAACAGAAGTGAAGATAACATCACCGTAAAATAACCGGTATCTTCCTCTTGGAAACAGTAATATCACTGAAAAGCCTGTGATCTTTGATACCAAAGTCACACCAAGCAAGGGCGTACCAGCACTTAACAGCTAGACCCAACGGCAGGAAAACCCAGAGCCTGGGTGGAATACAGCAAGCGTTATACGCACCAGCATTTAGAGGAAAGCACTAAGCACACAGCAGAGTCAGAAATTGAAACTGGGTGGTCTTCTGCATCTCATCTAGTCTCTAACCACAAGAATGACCTCCCTTGGCACCCGGGGAAGAGAGAACAAGAAGGACATAAACATTTCAGATGGCCTCAGTCCCACCACCCTCAGACACCCTTTGAAGGTGCAATCACGAGGGGCGGATACGTCTTGCTCCAGCAGGTCATAACCTCAACTATTCCAGTCTGCCTTCTGAGGAGAAGGATCACTTCATGAAATATTGATGTCACCCAGAAAAAGAGCATCAAAAATATGTGCAGGTTCCTCGGTGTGAGAGCTTTCTCATGCAGAGCATCTCTACTGTTCATCTCTACTGCTTGACTAGAGCTGCAACACTAACGAAGCTTCTGCCACAGAGCACAGTCGTATTTATTGAACCATAAGGACTGAAGCCACCCACATTTCAAATACCGACCCATCATTTATTCATGTAAGAAAGACTTTACGGAATTTTGCAACACAAAGCCATCACGGCTGTTCTTTAAATCTCCTGTCACAACCTAATAGCTCCTCTTCCAGCTTTTAAGAATTCACAGGGTTGGTTTTATCTGTTGGTTTTAGTTTTTTCCTAGATTTTCCAAACCACTGCAAATAGATAAAATTAAATGTGCATCATCTCGAAAAGTTTAACCCAAAACACCATTAAACAAAAGCAGGCTGGAACCTATTGAGCATCCATCACCTGGATTTTTCAAAACTATTAACTCCAGTGGTTTCACAGGAAGCCCATATGGAGCAAATCCATAAATGTCATCCCAAATATACACAAGAAATGTCAAAGACATAGAAAAAACCTCGCCTGAATACCAGAGGACGTGCTTACTCACCGAACCGTTTTCTTGTCCACCAGTGCGGCTCTTTGATTGCCGAGAAGCGAACGTCGGGGTGCAGCCTGAGCCGGTCGTACAGGTCCGTCGTCCCACACTTGGGCTGGCCAATGATGTAGAAATGGGGCAGACAGCGCAGGCGGTAGTGTTTGTCCTTATAATGGTACAAGTGGTTCCAAAATACCTTCCTGAGGTAATCAAATATGGTTCGAAAGCGCTTTGAATACAGTGCATAGGAGTTTGTTGCATAAGGATCCGTGGTTGTGTTTCCTCTGTACTCTTCATACCAACAAGGATTCTTGCTATTTGGAAGGAATTTATTAGGAATTACTGAAAACATCTGCAACATAAAGAACAACAATTTCAGTCAAGGCAGCAAAAATTGACAGTTATCATTTTCTAACTTAGCACACTAAGAGAATATAACAGAAATACTATGTGGGCATTTCAACCCTTATTTTCTTAGCTACAAAATTGACCTAACTTACTTCTTCTGATGACACTGGAACCAAATGCTGTACAAAGAGTTGGGCTGGGAAAGGAGTACATTCAGAAATCCTTTGATTTTAAGGCCAGAAAGGACCTCAATAATCCCCCAACTCCCCTGTAACCCCAAGAATTAATTTTTATAGTCAAACACTTAATACTCAAATCAAATTAACTTCCATTTTTTAACTCTGAAATACAAGGTTTGCAATGACTGGATTTTCAGGAAGGCACGCTGGTAACCAGTTATTAGAAAGGCTCCTTCCATATTTATCCTTTAAGGTGACTGGCAATTCAAAGAACGATTTTGCATGAGACAAGGTAAAAATTCAATGCGGTTGTACAGCTATCGGAAGACTGCCTGATTTTTTGTTTCAGGTGTCAAGACCATTTATGTAACTTATCTGTTTCGTCCATGACTCAGAAGGATGTGATCTGTAACACCAACTTTTCAGCTGCTGTAAATCAGGAGACTCTAGATGGTGTAAATCAGCATATGAACATCTGAGCACATCGGTTGCATGTTTTTTAACCTCAGTAAAAGACTGACTCAAAAGTCTTGAAATAAGCAAGTATACGGCAGTTTCAGATACACTTTAATTCATACTTACATGTGGCTCTTGTTTCCTCAGCTCTTCTAAATTGGGGCGCTGCCTTGTTATAAACTCTATCTTTGAAGTAATGGTGTCAATAATTAATTTAATGCTTGGATAATCCTTTACGTATGAAATATTCATTTTCGAAGGCTGGTAATGGTCTTTCATGTCACTAAGGCTTTCATTGTCCATTAAGCTTGGATTGCTAGTAAAAGCTCCGTAATGGAAGGGGGACGGTATTAACAACAGGCCATGCTTGGCTCCCGTCAGTATGTAGGATGCCATCACTAGAGTCATTATAATCAACCCAAATATTAAGCTGCATAACTTCCCCTTCCTCAAGCAGAAAAATCCATTCCAGCTTTCACTGTGATCAGTCCTTACTTCCAGAACGGCAAGCAACTTCATCTGCTTGCTATCGGCGTACAAAGGGACCTTACTCTCTCCTTTGCAAACAGGACACTTCTGGTTATTATGATTAGGCCCACGGCATCTGAAACACTGTCTGTGCAAGTCATTTGGTAATAAATGTATGCAACAATTAATACAATACCTCATATTACTACTGTTAAATTCCTGTATTAATGAGCCGAGCACAGCCATAAAAATGTTTCTGAAGCGTATGAGTCATCTTCTGTACGTCTGAAATTATTTAATTCCTTGAGCGATTCTACGACTACTCAGCAACGCAAAAGAACAGGTTTAAACCAGAATAGTTAAGAGTGCTCAAAAAGTGACATATGTCATATAAAGAAAAAAAAAAAAAAAACAACCAACACACAAAAATAGCTGTACTGTGGACGTGGCTTCCAAGAATTTGGCTCAGTAAGAGGAATGTGGGGAAGTAAGAATGAGCTACACAACTGGCTCAAGTTTTTCCCATTGAACAAAATGAGAGGGAATAAAAATCATTACGTGGCGTGAAAATATGCAAAAAATAAAAATAACTCATTGTCTACAGATTTACGCTGGAAAGGCAAGTATGGGTAGAAATTCCCAGGTATTCTTAAAACAAGCGGGTTCCAAACCGGAGTGTTGCTACTGGAAGCTTCATCTTCCCAGAGGCGGTTTCATAGACTTGCAGTGTACAGCCTAAAGAAACAAAAACATAGATAGATAGATAGATACACGCAGGACAGCAGACATAATATCTACAGTCACCTTCATTCAAAGCCAGAGCCAAGTACAGTCTGCCACAAGTCATCTCACAACTCTATTTGAAAGATGTCTTCTATTTGCCAAGTACGTTAATTACAGCACTCACGATATTAAACCCAGGAAATGTTTGGCTTCAAGTTCTGCCCTTTCTTTTCAATCACCCGTCCGCTCACACCAACGAAGAGTTGCTACCACAGGTAACACTACACAACTTCCCTCAGCTGCTCGCTAACCTATCCAACAGATCTTAATCTGCTCTTTAAATATGGAAGCATTTTTGGACAGTGTCCAGTAACACAAGTGTCTATATTCACCCTCTATCTGTTCACGGGGACCTTAAATTAACTGTCCTGAAGGGGGGTGGGATGCTAGTTAAGAGAACAAGGCAGGGATAACAGTCTCCTTTTAAGTATACGAGATAAAAACCCAAACAAAACCCCCCAAATCCACAAGTAAAACATTCAGCAAATGAACGGATTAAGCAATAGACATTAGCAAAGGCTTGTGACAGGTTCTCTGGTTTCTGGACCAAACGATTCTGGGACGAGAGTAGCACCAGAACGCACCGCAAAGCCACCAAGATACGTTCAGCACTACTAGTCAAACACATTTTGAAAACAGAGCACTCCCTAAACATGGCAAGATGTGCTACTTAAATGAAATGTGCAATCAGTACTGCAACTTCAAGGCAAGACCCTGGATCCAGCAGATCCTTTTGATGGTGGGCGCTTTGCTACGGCAGAGGTCGTGCAGAAACCGCAGCAGTGGGTGTCCCCTTGCTACAAGGCAGCCACCACGGGCAGGCACTTATGGGACCCATGAAGGTCTCCACATCCCCGCAGACCAGAGGCTGTAGCACCCTGCGGCACGGGGTACGTGCCGTCCTCCTTTAAACGCTTCAACCCCATGGCTGCTTACATCCAAAAAGTGGCAGGAGCTGTTGGGAGCATTTCTGTCAGGCTTTGGTCTTGGTTTGAACACGTCCATGCTTGGCTTTCCAGGCAGCATTCAGAGCAGAGACACTTAAAGTCACAAACAAGTCACCAGCTTAAGTATGGTCTTAATTAAAGCATATTTATGCCCAGTTCCTCTAGAATTTCTCTTCTCATGGCTTATTAAATACTTTACTGGAACTACCCGCATTTTAAGTTCAAAATCAACTCTCTCTTTTGAGAAGCCACATCATCAAATACAAAAGTTCACAGGTTCACAGATAATATATCTTCTTCTATATATTTGAAAATATTATTTTCTACAATTACTTTTCTGGGGGAACTAAAGACAGGAAGTATTTTAAAACAATCTCAAAGAGTCAGAAGCAAAACAATAAACTGGCATAGGATGAAAAGGAAAAGAGAAAGATGGGGAAAACCTAAGGGATGGTAGCAATGTATGGCTCTGACAAGAACTTCTCTTTTGGCTTTTTTCACATGATAAAGAGAGAACTTCCCTTTAGTCCCTGGGAACAAAGATACCTTGAGGCTCCAGCGCTGCTCCTTGTCCATCCCCACGTGGAAACCCATGAAAGCAGAGACCCAGCTCGCCCCCGACACCTCCATGTCTCAGCATCACCCAGAACCTGGTCAGCCACAACCCACTTCTCAGCCCTTCTGCAGACAACCCCGGTATTAACCTCAGTAATTACCCCGGAGGTTCAATACAAACAGTTTTAACCGCGTTGTGACTAAGAGGCTCAGTATTGTCTCTGAAGAACAGAAGAAGCATTTCCCCTTCTGTGGAAGGCCAGTGAAGGGCCCCACAGACTCCACACACAAAATATAACACTTTATTGCAGATAAAAGCAGCAGCTGATGGAGTCGGAAGTATCAGAAGCACGACAGCTTTACCTAAACAGAACGACATCTTTTGCACAGAAGACTATGGATGAGGAAGTGCTAATTAATTAAAATTATTTTTCAGATTAAGTTAGTCTGTGTTATAATTAAGTTTACTAAACCAGAGAACCAGCTCATTGCTTTATGGGATATCTAAAGGTCCAACATTCACTTTTACTACTTAAATAAAAATACATTTTCTAAGTCACCTTCATCAAAATATGAAATAGAAGAGATGTTTGACAATTCACACTTATGAAAAAATAGCGTACTATCAGAGTAACACAAAAAACCCAGCACCATTATAATTCTCTTATAGGTACAGTTCTCCCAAGTTTAAACACACCTCAGTAACCATGTAATTTTTTTTTTTTTCTTCTTCATTACTTTTTGCCAGTGGCTCCCTCCTCTGGACCCACAGTAGTTGCTCCTTCTCTAAAAAAAAATCCATCTTTCCTTTTAAGGCTCAGACAGGCTTTTTCTCTGCATTGTTTCCAAACATCTTTCTTTCTTTCTTCCCTGTCCTACATTGCTCTTCATTCCACCCAAAAACATCTAACTGAACTCATCCCTTTGCACACCTCTGTCTTCAGCAGAAATCTTCCTGTCTGACTTTGTCCCTTAGTTCCTGAGAAACAACACAGACAGACGTTTCTGAGGTACACATTTGTGTAATGTCCAAGACACCAATAATGAAAATAATTTCTCATGATGGTACAATGGACACACAAAATCTCCTCTGATTACTCCTACAACACATCAAATCGTAGAAGTATAACCATTACTAATTATGAGTCCCAGAAGGCTATTTGTCTTTAGCTTTTTCAACACAATTTTTTAAATCTTAAGAAACGTTGCTCCAATTCTAGACAATAACTCCTGGGTCATTCCTACAAACGTGACCAAATCAAATGGCGCAGTCACTTCAGATCCTGCATTAATCATCATTCTTCAGCTGCATTTTTGTATGAGACAAAGTGCTTCTGTAAAATTATTTGTATTCTTGAGGTTTCTCCCACCTAACACTGTCACATATCGGAGGATTTCTGCAATCAGAGCAAGCAGACTGTGCCTCAAGGACTCAAGAACAATTATTTAGATAAATACTGAACAAAAGTATTTGCAAAATACCTTCCTAAAAAAAAAAAAAAAGTTCATTTCCTTAATGAGTTTATTCTACAAGTCAGATGAGGCAGACAGAAATTGTAACATTATCATTACTGACTATATTTAAATCAAAAGGAAAGAAATCAGTGTAAGACTTCTCACAGAAAATAGTCTTTAAAAGTTCTGTAAAGAAATGGACTTGTGACGATGTTTACAGAAGTTTGAATGACTAAAGAGACTAAATCAGATTCATATGTGTAATATTAAACCCAGAAAGTTAACGCTTCTTGTACATAAAATATCCCCCCCTTCCTCCAAACAAATGTCCAAAGGAAAAAGAGAAGCTATGGAAAGGATCCAAGACTTAAAGCAGGAAAGAGCTCAACTGTTGTCCAAACACTGCCAATGGTCCTAATGGCTGGGGAGAAGGAGGACGAGAAAGGAAAGGAGGTCCTGACATGAAGTGGAAAGTTTCCACTTTGCAAGTAAATGTTTCAGGCAGCAGTAAGTCACCTGAGCAAAGATTTTCAAAGAGGAAACAAAGGAGGAAGGAGACAGAAGTACTGTCAGGGCAGATTCAGACATCATCCATGGAGGTAATGGAGGAAATCATGAAAACAAACAGCGATAGTTAAAAAAAAAAAAAAAAAAAAAAAAAAGACTATAGAAAAAGAGAGGATGGAGATGAGGGGCCTCATAATAAAAGACAAGAAAAGGGAGGTGAAAAAAACACCTCTTAAAAAAGATGCACAAAAAAGAGACTACAGGTTACAGTGGTGGCTATAAAAAGCTCTGGTAACCAGAAGGTACCCTACAGCATCACTTCAATTAAATTTATCATGTGCTATACATTTGTTTGCATGTAATCTTTCCACCCTGAACTCCTCCACTTTGACACCCAGCGAGTATCTCAATATTCTCCCAGACCTCTGCTCTCCGGCTGCTTGCTGTTTATTTTCAGAGGAACTAGTAATTATGCACTGTTTATTTAGAAAAAAAAAAAAAAAATCCAATTTCTTTTCCAGTCCTCTTCTAACAAAGATCTGAAACTTGCTCAGTGATAATGATTGAACAGATTTGTCCGAGATAGTTTTGCAGAATCAATTGAAGACTTGTATATTTGACATTAATTCTCAATTTTTTTTAAAAGAGCCATCAGAGATACATTAATGAATACAGAGTGTAGGATCTCAGAAAACCTACATATGCTTCTCTCTCCCATCTTACGTCCATTCAGATGGTAATAAAATGGGCTGGAATTTATTGAACCCTTCCCAGGTGCAGACAATTCTCATGAAACTCCGTTACAAATATTACAAACTCAAGGAAAAAAACATGTTAACTACATCTTTGACAGCCAAGGAAAATGCTTTAACGGGAAGCTCATACAAGCAAAAAAAAAAAATAATAATAAAAAAGAAATATGCTTAAACTACAGTAAAACTGAGATCTTAATCACACCAGTCATGAGGGAAAATTTAAAGTTCCACCAGCAACCGTAACTCTGCCAACTTATGCGTACGCACTACAACAGGCTGCTTAATTAGATGATCATTTTAACGACCTACCACAGGGCAATATGACATATTGCTCAGCTAATAGAAAAGAAAATCAACATTTCTATTCTTTTTTTTTTTTTTAATAACTGCTAGTTGCAGACACACCATTTTACATGATTTCCCATTGTCATGTTCATGTAATTAAAAAAACCCACTGTAATAAACACATAAAAACCAGGATATAATTCCCTACTGCCACTTCCTTCTCTTTACCAAGAAGTTTTTAATGAAAGTTCATTCCCCAACTTTTTACCACACAACGAAGGATGCTCACGAGAAGGCGAGGATCCTTCCCCAGAGTCAGCAGCTCTTGTTTTCCTCATTCACCCCACGAAATCAAGACACTGACAGTATCTTTTGTTGTTGTTGTTGTTGTTTTCCATTCAACATTTCCAGTAGTCACAACCACAGATATACTTCACCTTTGCTTCATTTCAATATAGAAAGCAGAAGGATGTGAATTGCAGACAGAAAAAAGGTTATGAGATTTCAGTTGGTAATAAACCATTTATGTCCTTTTATATTTTAGTTGCAAAACTGCTGTCGGTTCACTGGCAGAATATGACTCTCTTTACACAACAAGCTGTGTCTTTGTATATTGTTGAATAATGTAGCATGTAATTTCCTCCCATTGAAAAGAATGGTGAATTATTTATGATCATGTCTATACGGTATTTGTCTGTTGTACATAAGTGTACACCAGCTCTAACCACAAAGCAGACATCAACATAAACCTTTCCAAGCTTCTTGGCCAAAAGCAATCCTCCTCCTAAAAATGAGGATCTTTGGGGATGTCCTAAGCAGGAAACATGGATATAAGAGATGACACACAGTGGAATGGGAAAAAAAAAATGCAGAGCTATCTTAGATTTCAATATACTCCCGTTGAAGCCAAGGGGACCCGCACCACTGTTTCAAATTGCAGCAGACTCAAGCTAGCAAATAAGTTTATATGCAACGGAGAACTTAATAGCAACCAGGTGAGACCTTTTCCTTGCTAGTTTCCCTGTGCAATTCCTTCTGTATCCATCATGTCCTACTCATTGCCATACGGGAAACTAGGTAGCATAAAAAGATAAAATCCAGCAAAAATAAAACATGCAAAATTTTTCATCATTCATGTATTTTTGTTTGCTATATAGAAAATATCTGGAAACCTGTTTTATTTCTTTTAAATAAACATTTCATAAAATTCCTCCCCTTTCTCTTAAAGGATTTTAAGGGAAGACTGTAATCAAAATGGCTATAAAAAGAAATTACTTTCATATGCTCAGCCATATAACTAAAATTTTCCTCCTCTATGAATAAGATAAAACAGATGGAATAGATTTTACATGCACACACATCTTCTGGACATCTCAGTTTATGACCTATTTTTCAGGTCACCGGGCTTAATATTTAACGTGCTTTCCTTTTTTTCCCTAATTCTTTAAAATAAAGATAAAACAAACTTTTGCTAGTACTCTTAAGGCTAAGTTTTACACTAGCCTTGTTACTTTTAATCATATTCAGCTTTTCCTACTACCACATGAAAGAGTGGCATGCTGTTAACCTATAATAAACACGCTCCAAGTACACCAGTAACACATTTCTCAGCTCGATGTATAACTCTTCCTCCGTTTGATGTCGATGGAGCTACAGCACTTTGTTTCCTCTCTTCACGCAATATAATTAAAATGTGGAACTCATTGAGGCCAAAAGTCTGAATGCATTTGAAAGACATTAGACAATTAATGGAGTATAAATCCATCAACGGTTGCTATCCTCAATTCCCAGAAGCTAGAAAGAGATGGGGATCGGAAAAATCTGTGAATACCTGTTCTTACGTGCTTTCACTGAGCATTTCTTACTGGCCACGGCCAGAGGCAGGAGAGACGGACCGAAGAATCTGTGCCAGATGAAGATTGTCCTGTCGGGCAGGTCACAGCCTGAAATATGGATGTCTAAGGCAAGTGAGAAAATAATACATCAGCTCTCAGGGTGGATGGGACGCAGCACAGCCAAAGCGTGCCCCTCAGCTACAGCTCCCACAGACAGGCTCGGTAGTCTTATAAAACACATCTTTTTTCTTTCTGTCTGTTTTCCTACTGCTGCTCATGTCGGGCATCACGTCAAGGATTTGTATGTTGATCTGCTTATTAGAGCAGAGAAAAACTGCCTCTTTTTCCCGAGGAATCTTATTACTTCTAAGCAAAAGTAAAAAACTACAATTATTAATATGTGGAAACCCAAGAGCACTTCATGTTCTTGCTCTGCTGCTTCTTTGTGATGGGAAAACCTTCAGCTTCTGTGATGTCTGTAACTTCTCCGTGTGATGAGGAGCAGTTGCACCATGAGAAGGTACTTCAGCTGAAGCATTACCCAAAGCAAACATATGGAACATGTCCTCTGCAGCAGGTAACCTTTGCCCCCCGTCTTCTTGTTCAAATGAAAGCTACGGATGCTATAAAAATAAGTATAAGCACCTTTAGCAAAAATAAAAAACTAAAAAAAAAGGATTAGTCAAAAGATAATACTGCTGGATCTCATCTGGTCACTAACTTCTGAAGGAGCACATGGCTCCTAATTTAATAATATCTAATGCCATTCTTCCAGTAACAGCTATGTTGTTTTATCCACGTACCCTAATTGTTTTCACTAATCTGGATAAATATTTTTACCGCCTAAGTGTCTTCCCTGTCAAATCAGGGAGATCTGTTTAATTCAAATTCTGTTTCAACTGGTAACGTTTTTGGAAATCGGAGAGCAAAGCTGATCCCACACCCTCCACAAACACTCCAGAAATGAACTTCCCTTTGGTAATATTTCACTCTCAAGAGCTCCTGCGAAGACAGGGCTGTCATTAGTCACAAAAAGATGTAGATCTCTAAGTGAAACGCTGCCCACAGCCGTACCACGATAAACTTCCCATGACTCACATGAAGAGGAATGGAAACATGAAAGGGCAGAGTGAGGCTGGTAGAGTAAAAACTTCATAAAATTTTCATATGAAGAAAAAAAAAAAAAAAGCAATATTTTGTAGCAGTACAGCACAACCACGTAATTCCTCTTCCATTCCTCCATCACCCATTGCAACACTGCTGAGGGCAGCGGGGACCGGCTTTCTCCCTGTACAACAGCAGTTCTTCAGCCTGTGCAAGATATGTTTACGATCTCTGGATGTAAAAAAAAACCAACAAAAAAAAAACCAACAAACAAACAAACTGCAAAACTTTACCATTATGGATAGTTTTTAGCTATTGAGCTTACTGGAAAGGTTAAGGATTGAACCAGACTACAGGCTGCACAAGGGTTTCGCTCTCAGACACGGTCTCGTCAGAACAAGCTGAAGTATTTCATAGAATCACAGAATGGTTTAGGTTGGAAAGGACCTTGAAGATCATCGAGTTCCAACCCCCCTGCCATAGGCAGGGACACCTCCCACTAGACCAGGTTGCCCGAGGCCACGTCCAGCCTGGCCTTGAACACCTCCAGGGATGGGGCCCCAACAACCTCTCTGGGCAACCTGCGCCAGTGCCTCACCACCCTCACAGTAAAAAAAACTTCTTCCTAATGTTTAATCTGAACCTGCCATCTTCCAGTTTAAAGCCATTCCCCCTCGTCCTATCGCTACACGCCCCAGTAAAAAGTCCTTCCCCAGCTCTCCTGTAGGCCCCCTTTAGGGACTGGAAGGCTGCAATAAGGTCTCCCCGGAGCCTTCTCTTCTCCAGGCTGAACAGCCCCAACTCTCTCAGTGTCTCCTCATAGGAGAGGTGCTCCAGCCCTCGGATCATCCTCGTGGCTCTCCTCTGGACACGCTCCAGCAGGTCCATGTCCTTCTTATGTTGGGGACTCCAGAGCTGGACGCAGTACTCCAGGTGGGATGTCACCAGAGTGGAGTAGAGGGGCAGAATCACCTCCTTTGACCTGCTGGCCATACTTCTTCTGATGCAGCCCAGGATACGGTTGGCCTTC
Source organism: Vanellus vanellus (assembly GCF_965231255.1). Classification (NCBI taxonomy): domain Eukaryota; kingdom Metazoa; phylum Chordata; class Aves; order Charadriiformes; family Charadriidae; genus Vanellus; species Vanellus vanellus. Next base: position 4,882,793 of record NC_138912.1, on the reverse strand, counting down.
TGGGCTGCGATCGCACACTGCTGGCTCATGTTGAGCTTCTCGTCAATCAGCACCCCCAGGTCCTTCTCCTCAGGGCTGCTCTCCAGCCATTCCCCGCCGAGCCTGGATTTGTGCGTGGGATTGCCCCATTTGTACAAATGTAGTGAAGTATTTGTACAGCATGAGGAAGTTCATCCTGTTAGTGGGCAGGTTGTACCGTTTTAATAAATAAACAGTACAAGTAATAGAAAGCTGGCCTAAAAAAGAAAAAGAAAAACGAGCTCGGGAAAGGAGAGGAATAATCGTAGATTTTCTCTGTCCTGCTTATTGCACACATTTGGCTCCTCGAGTTAACATTTTTTGAAATAAACTTTGCCTGAACTCACATCTATTTACCTCAGAGAAATCAACAAGCTGCCAGAAAGAAGATACGTCAATAAAATGAGAATCATGAATCAGTGACCTCTGCAACAACCTTGCAAAAAAAAAAAAAAAAAAAAAAAAGGGAGGAGGGGAGGGGGGGAAGGCAAAAAGGCAGAACCAAAAAGGCAAAAACAAAAATGCTATTGCAGTGGTTTAGAAAAGCAGCGGGACTCATTACAAAGCTCAGCAACCTCCTGCAGGCTGAAGTTATGTAAAGCTCCACTATTTGCTTAAAAAAAAAAAAAAAAAAAAAAAAGTAATCAATAAATGCAACTACCAAGAAATTATATAAACCCACTACAAACATTTTTAAGGCGATCACTTGAAATGCAGTCACATTTTAAAAGCTAGAATATCTGGTCGCAACCTGTGATTATACATTCAACTTGCCGCACAACTGCTGAACACTTATTCAAGTGTAAATTATTCTTTAAAGGACCCGGTTCTGAAGCCTTTCAAAGCCAAAGAAAACCTCCCGAACCACCACTGAATCAGCAATCTCGCCTAAATAACAATTGTGGCTTATTCCATAACCCAGCTGGTTTCTTTCTCAAGATCTAATCCAAACACCCTCTGCTCCTTCCCCGTCGATATACTTCCAAAGAAAATGTGAGAATGAAACAAATGACACCCTGCATTGGAAAAAGTAAAATAATCATCAAACTTCCCTAAAATCAGCATAAAATCAGCCATTTCAATCAAATAAGGACCCACTCATATTATTTGTGCTGCAATGCTCAAGAAATAGTTACTGAGCTCAATTAGGGCATGAACGCTGCCTGAATAAACAGGTTATTGGAAGAAAAAAAAAAGGGGGGGGGGAGAAGGGGAGCAGGAGGCTGTCCTGGGTCAGCTCCAGCATGGCCATGCCTTCCCCCAGAAACCTGTTATTACATCTGAAGTCTTGTGCAGGTTCCTAGGAATTACCAAGGTCCAGGTTCTTGCGCTCCTAACATGCCACATCCGCACGTTCTGATGTCTTCTTGTTTGATCTTCCTTGAAAACGTGAAAATAATAATTGAGCTTGATATTACCCATTTTTAATTGAAGATATTTTTCAGTGGAAAAAATATCAGTAAAAAATTTAATGGCTTCTGTGTTGTTTTTTCTTTCTATTTCAACCGATTTAAACCCCTCTAGAATCAGACCCATCACTTACGTTTGGGTTAATTGCAGAATAAAAAGTGCAGACAGGAAAATAAAAGCGAACCGACGCCAGCCAACCTCTGGCCTACTGATAAACTCCAAACTATATTATGGTCCACCATTCAGATCTAAACTAGCATACAGGTTTAGAAAGTAACGGAGTGGTTCCTCCACGTTTAAGGCAGGGGTGAGATCTCGCCAACAATTCCTCCCCAGTAACACCTGCCTCAGATCCACACAAGGTCATTTTCCAAAAGCTATTCCCACGCAAGATTTATGCTGAAGGTTTTATGAGAGCTGAAGAGAAGTGTGGGGATTTGGGTCATCAGCACTGTAAGGACTTCTCCAGAAACACAGGCCCAAAAGTCCTAGGAGAAATAAAGCACCACTGCCAAGGCCCAAGCTGTGGGACCACGTGTCCCCGGCACCGTGAATCCATCACCCTGCATGTGTACGTCCCTCCTCTTGTACACATATGGAGCAAAATTCTGTTCTCATGTATTTGTAAGGATGCTCAGAGCAGAATTTTGCCTACGGTACACACTGGCTTCTCAACTCTTGATCAAAACTTGCTGCCTATGATGTGCAACATCTCCACCAATTCATCTTTTCACTTCACTTAGTTTCCATTCATCTCACATCGTGCCTTGCTACGGAAACACTGATAGATTTATACTGAATATGAAAAATTGCACGCTGTAGAAAAACTTTGTCTTTACACAAATTACTCCAGTGCATGTCTTCTCACGGAAAAGCCATTTTAAGCCAGTTTCAAAAATCATTGTGTGTGGTCAAAGTTTAGTTTGTTTTTTTTTTATTATTCTTACAGTAACTGCAAGCAACCTCCCAATATATCCTATGCGGTCCTTGAGGCCATTCCATGGAAACAGAGATAAACCAATGCATCCATCCTGTGGGGCTCACAGATTCCTCTCCCCAAAACCTGGAACCAGATTAAAAAGTTCTGGTATTCAGAAAACAACCAGAATTCACATCTACTTAAAAAAAAAAAAAAGTCAGTCCCTCATTAAATTGATCAAATCACTGAGAGTCAGAACAGATATGAAATACTGATGTTAATGGGAGTTAACTTTTACACCTTGCTAAGAACAAGCGTCTTTTCTTAAATCTCCAGAAAGACACCCAATGTCAAAAATAAGATGAAGACAGACAGAGAAGGTTAAATCAATTATTCAGTGATTTAATATCAGTGAGAATTCTTCAGGCCGAATTTGCTGTATTTATTTTCTTCTGTTATGTAGAACAAAGGCAAATAACCAAAGAGCTCCCAGTAAAGGTAAAGGGATAACCCGAAATACAACTTCAGGTGCAGAGAGCAGACGTGATAAGGCTGGTCTTGCCACCAATGTTTTTATTACATTTTTAATAATATCAAACAACCGTTTCAGTCCCAACACAGTACTTTACAATAATAGAAATTCTTACCTACATGCTCTTTCAAGGAATAAATCACGCTATCATCCCACAAATCGGCCAAATTCCTGTTATAAGTACTAATGCAACAGGGGAAGACGAAGCATGAAGGCTGAATCTGCTATGAAGCTCTTCCACTCCAGATATTTTTAACAAATAAATCCAGGAGGTTTGGGGGGTGGCGGGTGGGAAAAAAAAATATCATATCTAAATACAGCTCCTCTTGCGGCCTGCAGTCAGGCTGTAATCAAAAATAAACAAGCACTTGTCTTCAGAAAACTCCAGAGGCAAAGAATCGGTCTAGTATTGACAGGGTTCACTTATCAAATGCGGCTATTTTTTGTTACGCGGTTCTTTCTGACAGCTGCCCGTCCTGCTTTATTTTCAAGCTTCCAAGTCTGCTTCAGTGTTTGAGTCCCTGGACAGATATTGCTGTAATTTACTCAAACAGCTCTTCTGGAGCAACTTGCTCAATAGAGAGACGGGGTTTCCCTTCCCGCAAAGCGCAGTTTGGTGAGGACAGCCCGCTCGTTTTCATCACCACCTCTGACCACGGGGAAATTGCTCTGGACGGCCAATTTCCCTGCGTAGGCTACAACGCGGGGTTCGAGTGACTGCCTCCGATTCGGGCATCTGCCATCCACACCTTTAAGGTTAGGCGGGATGAACACCAAAGCCTCCTTGTGCTAAATTAAAACGAACCTTCACGTTCCGAGCGGCAGAGGACTCGCGTTCAAGGCGGAGACGGAGAGCCAGTGTGGCACAGTTGGATGCGCAGGGAGAGATCTTTCAGTGCTGAAGGTTTATTTTAAGCTCAGGTCTTTGTCTCTTGCATCCATTACTGGTCCAGAACCAGCACGTGGGAGAAAAATGCTCTGAGAATATTTCCAACGGTCCTGCCAAGCATTTTCAGCCTCGGCATGCTGCAAAATAGTGGGCATTCACAGTTGTGTTACTCTGATTACCATCTTGTTCTTTTTACACTTTTGATTTTACTTGATTTTAGCAGCTGCTACCTCAAGTCGATTTAAAGTGAGAAACATATTCTTTCCACCATCTGAAATCCAATACTTACTGCCACTTTGCAAGTGGTATACAGTCTGAATCGCTAAATCTTGTGGGTTGTGGGAGATCAGCTGCTAATTTAAGGCTGGTTTTGAGGGATGAATAACATTATATGGCATAAATAGAATATGCATAACGTAATGCTTTCAGCGCCCGTTTATCTCATGGTGTGGTAAAATGTTTTTTGCATGCAATAATGCAACCAAATGGCATCTAGTAGAATTCGTTTGATATACCTTCACGCTTCATAAATAAGCAGTCTTTCTGAAGGGGATCAGTCTATGTGATACTTAACATCGCTTTAAACACAATATTGTTGTGACAATTCGAGAGCAACATATAAGCTAACAGCTGCTCATTTGATTTTTAGTGACTGAGAAGGGATTTTCCTCCACCTCCAAACTGAATTTTCTCCATAAACTTTACTATCTTAGCACAGTCATCTGAAATTTTTTGTTATGACTCATATATGGTACCTTCTCCATGAGACATATATTAAAGTGGATGGAAAAACATATCTCATCTGTACATAAGTACCGTGTAAGTACTTTTTCATGAATAGGGCATTTCATCTTTCATCTAGTGCTGAGTGGGTGAAAGGAAACATACACAGCTGCATCCTGAAAAGACAAACTCAGTATTAGAGTCTGTCATTAAAAGTTTCTTGCAAATTCAAACAAAAATTAGTCAACAAAAAAATATTCATTGATGCCAAATCACAACTGTGGCTTTGTTTCAATACTGAAAAAAAAACCCAAAACCAGCCTGTGTTCGAAGTTTACTACTAACTTTTATAAATGTTCAACAACTTTAATTCTTTAAGCAACATCACAGCAGATAAATCTCAGCCCATTAAAGTACCAAGAAACTACGCACTTGTTCCAAAGTGAAGTAGATTCAAAGTCCAAGTGGAGATACCCCAAAAGGTCTAAGTATTCTCAAGAAATTGTTAACTAGTTATCTCTGTAAGAGTAACACAGTATCATCACCAGATAAGATTCCCGCAGGTAACTTCTGGCTACAGCTAATTAGGCAAAACCTTTCTGTTATAATATACTATATTGCTTTCAGCATCTTAGAAAAGTGTTTATTCTGCATGAGCCAAACAATATTTACTCCCAAAGTCTCCTACTGCTATTCATAGGGTTTCATCGAAAGTTTAGACTCCATCACTCGTCCGTATCATGTGCTCTTTAACTACACAAAAGTGCAATAAATACTTATGAACCAGCTTACAAGATACCATCATTCTGAAGATATCTCTGCATGGCTATACTCTGTTTTCTGTTGCTAATAACTTACATCTTTAGAGGCAGAGCACATCCTTGATGTGGAACCTAATGGATTAAACACTCGATATTGTCCTCTCTTCTATCTTTAGATCATCCCAGCTAAAGAAGACCACTTCTATCACACACTTCAAAAAAATTCAAATATCTTCATTTACTGATTTCCTCTATTATAAGAAAGAGAACACATTTCATTCCTTCATCAGCCTCTCAAAAAGAAAAAAAAAAATAAATCACAGCTCTCAATACAATTTTCACAACATTGCAAATTCTAGCACAGTGACCTTGCACCTGCACAAAGACCCCCGTTTACAAGAGTAATAACAAAAAGAAAAACAAAAGCCATGCGATGTATGGGACCCAATAAGTAAATACTGTAATATCCCTAATAATAATAATAAGATACATCTTTTCCTCAGCCACTGAGTCGCTGACTCCCTTGACTTGACTGTGTGTTCCTGCAGGTTTCGCCCGCGTTTGGCTTCAGTATTCTTGTTTTCCACTCGGAAAGAACACAACCACAAATACCCTTTCATGCTTCACGTTGCACTTAGCTGGACTGCAGATTGTAAACAAACAAGATAAAAATCTGAGAACTTTCTTTACTGAATGTCCAGGGAAAGCAACTCGGAAAAAAAAAAAAAAAAAAAACATCAACAAACAAGCAAGCAAAAATCCCAAAACCAACCCAACCCACTCTGCATATTGATGAATGCACCGAGAAAAATTTGGCATGTACTCCCTGACACCCTGCCTCTTCTGCAACATTTTCTGCAGCATAAAGGCAACATTTAGCCTAGCAAACTAGATGGTCTTTATTTGTGGCACAGAGGCAATCCAAGGCAAGCTCTCTAAAGGGACCTTTTTTTCCAATGGAGATGTTAAGTAATTAACTTCTGTTGTAGGGAGACTGTCTCAAACTCTTCTACTCTTCGTCTGCTTAAACTGCAGAGGGGTCAAAATTCACTTTTTAAGGCCTTGCATTGAGAAACTGAAAAAAAATCCCACCCTTGATAGAGCTTCCAGATGGCACAAGTGCCTAATTCACACGGTGGTCCTTACCGATCCCTACCTGAACACCACTTGGGTGCTACGCAGGGATGCCTGGATGCTCCTCTCGCTTGCTCTGTAGCGCAGACCATCTCCTGAGGTGGCCCAACAGGACGCAGTTTTAAGGAGAAAGGGAAAACAACTGTTCTTAAATGCTCTGCTCCAGCCAGAAAGCTCTCACTCCAATGAAAAATCCCTGTGTCCCTCGGGGCAGCAGGGCAAAAAAGCTCAAAGCGGGAGGTAAAACGAGGATTTATTTTTAAGCAGCGGTGCTTGTTGATCTAATCGGTTCCAGACAAATAGAGGAGGACATAGAGTCGCTCTAGGATGTTGCAGCTGAAATCGGATCAATACCAGTTCTGGAGCTCAGGTTCCACTTCTTGAAATAAACCATTTACTAAATCAATTCACAGAAGAAATCCAAAGTGATACAAATTCCACCAACTGCAGTTGGCAGCCAGCTTTTCAAGAACAGATGCACAACTTTTAATGACAACCCAAAAAGCTTAGTTTCTAATCAAGAAAAATTGAGATAGAGCATTAACATTATAAAACTCTGCAGAGAATGAGAAGCATCTCCAGAATATACCCCACAAAATACTTTGCAAGGTCCTATAAACTCCAACTTTAGCAGAATTAACATATCTAACCAAAAAACATCTCCAGCAAAAATACGTTCCAAGTTTTGAACTGCGTTTCCATCTGTTAAATTTCTCTGTTGCCAACAGTGTTCACTCTACCTTGAGTCAAAGACATGAATCTTTGATTTCACGAGATTAATGTAATAACTTGGTTTAGGCTGTTAATGCATTCAAAGCTTTCAGACACGCAGGAGACTAAGATGGCATCAAGAGTGTACAGATGCATTTGGAGGGGATATTTTTTATGTGAAATAAACTAGAAATTCCTTAATATACATCTGCAGCGGGGACTATGTGGAAATAAAAGCTTACTAGGGTGCCTTGGGGCTGGGAGAGATGGCTTCCGAGCCCATTTATGGTTTCTAAGCACTACAGATAATATAAATAATACCACCAAGGTAAAACCCTAAAACCCTATCAAATAAGTGAAAACACAAGCATTCCAGGAACGCAGTGTTCATTTCTCAAAAGTGAGACCCAACCACTACAAAACAGTGATCAATAAAACAGGTACATTACATGCAGATAATGGTATAGAAATATACTGTATTTGTCAGAAGAGCTCAGTCCAACTGACGCATCAAACTGTAGCTCCAGAGACGATAGTTCTTTTAGTGCCTCAAATCCAGAGAAATGTAAAAAATTAGTCTATATTGACCTGTTCTATCAATAATGCTATTGAGTTGCACCTGTTTTTTAAGTGGTCACCAAAAGGAGCTGTATGGTTTCAGAAATGAGGCACTGTAGAAGTTGGCCTTTGCTGTTTCCTTTAGCGCTTTCCGCCCGCAAGAACGCTGTTAACAAAACACAACAGTTGCCATATCAATCATTGTCTTCTACAAAGATCACTCCACATCTAACAACAGCAACATGCAATAAAGTGCCACATAATGCCACGTCTTCCATCAAAGCCTCAGGAATGTGAATCAGAATCCGGCAGGAGCAGTTTTGGATACTGCAACCCCTCGACCCCGCATTATGTCCTCTACGGTGGAGGTCCCAGAGGAACGAAGCTGCCCCCCACCCCACCAGCTCCGGCTTGCCCTGGCTTCAGAAGCAGCTCCAACACTGATTCAGCAGCCTTCTCACCCAGATGCGAGAGCCTCCATGAGTCTGGGCAATGAGGTTGTCAGCCACATTGGTTATTTTGGTTGGTTTTTTAATCATGAATTCCTATGGTGCTCTCCCTCTGAAAACCATCCACCCTTTGGCAACATAATTGTTCTATGAGTTTGTCTCTCTGCTTATGCTTTCCAAGGGGAGTTGGCATCTCGACTGTGACAATCCCCTTCTGCATCTCCAACGTGCTTCAGTAGAGCAGGTCCCACCTTGCACAGTTGGAGCTGAGCTTCGAACCAGACAGAGCCAACAAGGGAAGGCGCTCAGGAATCGGCTCTTTGGCCCCGATGGACAAAGTCTTTCTAGTGGACAAACCTGAAACCTACTATGTGAACCAGTCCTGCTGGTTTTACAGCAGTTATTTCACCAGTATGTGGAGAAATTAGGCATGCTAGAAAACCAGTCACCCTAGGCGTGTAAGAGAAATTAAAGTCTCACCACTGCTCGTTTGATTTAATTTACAACTTTCTTGCATGTTTAAATCCTGAAAAACGCCTTCAGTATCCAAAAGAGTTATAATCAAAGTGACTTCAGAAGCTCAGAATAATCTATAAACAGGAAATTTCACAGTTCTCATCAAGTGAAAAAATAAATTCTATGCTGATAATATACCTCAGTTTCTTTATTTCCTGGCTCAATGTTATAAATTAGACTTTGATAATAAAAGCAAATCGAAATAAAACATTACAATTATATGCTTTTTCTTCCTTTACACATGAATCCTTGACTTTGAAGTTATTCTTACTTTTCCTCCTAAAGGTTACTTGTACAGGGCTAAACTATGCCAGCAAAACTGACCTGGAACAGACAAAATGTATTTTCCAAACATGAACATTTAAATACAACATATGTATTACTTCATTAACCTCTTTATATAGAAGCTTCTGTCCAACCTGAAAAACTAATTAAATGAATAAAGGCAGTAGTTTCCTTGCAAACATTCGTGCCACAAACAGCAGACTCGGGGGGATGCTAGAGTGCACTCCAGCGTAACTCAAGAGTTCGCTCAACGTCTGTGTGTATCAGAGCCTTGGGGCACGGACAGTACTCACTTTCATGGAGTAACTCCCAACGGCAGATGTCAGAGCGTTTTTCAATTCGTGGATGACAAAATGACAGAGTACTGACGTGTGTTACCTACACTAGCATACGACATAAAAAAGTAGAAGTCCAAGAAAAATCTACATCTCCCAACTCACCACTCAGAATCCCATTACACACGGATCGAGTGACTTTAAACAAAATTCAGATATGTATTGTACAAGATAGAAAGTCACCGGCAGCCCAGTTTGAAATCAACCATCTAAGGCAGACAGCAACGGATCTGAATTTCCCCCAATGACCGTATTAAACTGAGCGAATTCCAGTCTTTCCATAAGCTCAAAAGACAGAGAAGGTAATTTTTCCAACTTTCCCAAGCTGCCATCGCACTCCCCATCCCGGAGCCGTGCCATCCCAGGACCCCGCTGCACGACAGCGGCAGTGAGCACTTTGCGGGGCCGAAGCTGGCAGGTGGGATTTTCGGGAGCAACGGTGCAAGACCGGTGGCTAGGAAATGAAACCCCCGGTCTCATCAACAACTCGCGGTTAAGAACACTGGAGCCCTCATTAATATAATTGGTTTCATACTAGCTGCTAAAACACTAATTCACTCCATTGCTATTAGTTAAGGAATGCTTTGCTCGCCTCTATTTTTGCTGAAGCATAAAAGAAAAGGGGGGGGCGAGGGAGGGGGGGTCTGTGTCACATACTCTGTGCGAAGTGAGTGAATGCCACACTACAGTACATTTGTTACCACAAATGAAAAACGAAGGTAGGTAGTCTTTCTTTCAAAAAAGCCGTTCCTGAGGACCCGAAAGGAAAAGCATTTGGAGAGCAACCCTCACATCACTCACTCACAGCGATGGATTTACCTCCTCCAACCTGCATGAGACCCACAGAGCGACTCTGACTCCATCTCAAACTGAAATTCAAGGTAGAAGACACATTTAAAACATAAAAGCATACTACAGTACTACTACTGGGGGGGGGACCAACCAAAAAACCCAACAAAACAACACACTAATCATTACCCTTCAGGAAATCACTCGATTTTCAATCTTTCTGCTTCAAGTCCAGAAAATTAAATTTCCCCTTTCTAACGGTGCTGCCTTTGGGTACAGACCGAAAAATAAATGAGCACGAGGCTTATGTGACCATGGAGCAGGAAGAGGGTCTGAGCCTATCAATTGAGCATCTCTGGCAATGGGAGGAAGACACCACCATTGAACACCACCACCCACATCACAAGCCCTTTGCTCGCTCTCACTGGTGAGCCATTCGTCATCTCATCCTACTCAACGATACTGCTCGTGCTCATCGGGGTCGGGAAAACAGCTTTGCGTTGGGTACCAAGTGCTCCTTTTCTACTTTAGAGACATATCCCTCCCTCCCTCCCAATCTATCTATCTTTATTTATACTTTTCTTTGAAGACTTAAAGACCTGAGGATGGATTGCATCATTCTATTAGTGGATACTGTTTTCTAATTTCAGAAGTGGTCCTTCCCCTGTCTACACGTACTTCCACCTTGCTTTTGGTCCTGCAAGACTCATCTCGCAGCTTTTAACTTGGCTGAAGATGAATATATATTTAAGCCACTGGTTAAAGTGTCTCTAATGATAGCGCAGTTCATAATACCGTCCTTTCCATAAAATGTACTTTCATCCTTTTGCAAATTTAGTCAGCCTATTAATTATTTTCTTAAAGACTGAATTTCAAAATGTCACTGCTGACATTTAGGGCTCATAAAAAATGCAAGTCTATCTTATCTGTGAGAAACAAGTCTATACAATCTATTTTAAGATGAAAATATTTATCAAGGAAGATAGTTGCCAATTATGAACACAAACAGAAACAAAACCACTTATAGCACGCTGCTACTTTTTTTGTCTTTTAAGTACCAAGGGTGTATGTCTCCCCAGCACAGTGGCACACAAAATAAGTGACATCTGGTGGCTATATGCTGTAGTATAACAAGGTAACTCATTTCAGTGCTGTTAACCAATTTGATTTTTAAGTTTGCTGCTTCTTAGTAAAGCTTCTTAGATGTTTTATTTATTTATTTTGACACAGATACTTCTGAGACTCCTCGGCATCACAGTCCCCATGCACGGTGACAACTGCTGTTATCTAATTAAAGTGGGATTGCCGTATTCACATCAGGAAAAAAACAGGACTCCAAAATGGAATGAGCAAGGCATAGCAAAACAGCGCTAAGATTTAGCTGGGCAACACCAGTGAGAATCGCACAGAGCCAGGCTGTACAAAAAGGCTACACAGAATTTCGCAAAGGAAATCCTTCAAGTGCTCGAAGTAATTAATATCAACTCAGCTTTCTCTGAACTGTTTTTCATTAGATTTTAATTAAACAAAAAAAAAAAAAAAAAAGAGAGAGAAATGGCTGTGATTTCCATTCTGAGCTTAGCAGCGTCCTTTCACAAACGTGAAACAGCCTTTCCGCTCTCCATACCTTATTGATCCGTGGCGATGGTCACATCTGATCCATCCAAGCCCTCTGCACCCAAACCTGCACTCCAGGCATAAAGCAATTACTGCTCCCCTTCTAACTCCTCCAGCCAAGAATTAAAGTTCTCTTTCAGAAAGCTATAAGCCTCCCTTGGATAATTAATAAATATACTGTCAGTCAGCTACAGTTAAAATCACAAAATTGCTAGCACTGCAATTTCAAGGCTTGTAACACCAATTTCTTCAGTAATAAGTATTTATGGAAAGAAAAATCTGTAAGCACTATCTAACAGAAATCAGATGAAATATAAACAGACTCTAAATATTTATCAGCAGAGGAAGTTCAAAAATATCCCTGCAAAAATAAAGCGGATGGCAGGCTAAATCCAGAGCCATTGAGCGTTCTTCGAAGGATGTGCTAGGAGGAACTTCATCTTCAGTTTGACATCGCTAAATCAAATTAATTCCTTCCTCCTATTCAACTGCTACATAAGAATCCTTGATGCCAAAAGGACAAAGCTAAAAATGCCCCTAAAACCATGCCTGAATGCTGCACTTGATGCAAAAGACCGCCCAAACTCCTACCCACGCAATGCAGTAACGCAATATTCTAAATAAGAGTGAAACTTTGGGGCTCTCGGTCACTTTTAAGGCCTAAATGTCCTTAACAGGAATGTGCACCTGCACGGTCAGCTTCCCTGAGCACTGAAATGGACACACGTCTGCTGTACCCCAAGAAAAGGGGACCTCTGGGATAACACAACTACTGATACATTATTTCAAAGAGAACTATTATTTCCTTTTCACATACCCTCATCCCCACCAGACATGATCTTCACCTTAAGACTTCCTGGCTGAACTAAAGAACGTCTGCACAGAACTGTACAGCCGAATGACTTTGGCTCCAGTCACTCATCAAGAAGAAAACTTTTTAAGATCCCATTTCAATTTTTTTTTTTTTTTTTTTTTTAAATCCTGGCATGCTGAAGTCAGCAGGAAGACATTTCATTGACTTTAATGAAGCCAGAGGTTCATCCTGAGAACTGCTGTTTGGAATGAACGCAGCATTTATATTACCTCATTTGAAACCCTCCGTTTTTTTGTTAAATGCAACTTAATGATATTTGCTATTTCGGAATCCTTTGTTATCTCTAAAAATACACAAAGAAGTTTATTAAAATACTGCAGTGTAAAATTTTTAGTGATTATGGTTGGGGTACTCTTGTTTCATAACAGGCAAGTATTTGTAATGCACAGATATACCTTGTCGTAAAGTTTCAGTTCATTTTCTAATACTGAAAAGCCTGAGAATCTAGGAATTGTAACAGTCCAACAAAAATCACCACCGATATTTACATGCTTACCTGTATTTTCACGGTACATTTTTAGTGGCTTTTTTTCATTTATTATCCAATGTACTAGGATAGCAAGATAAAAAAAAACTGGAAAACTAAGTAGATTACTACACTACACCCACTTAATGGGTAGCATTAAAAGAAAAAGCTATCAAAACTCAGCAAAAGCTTTTTATGCCTTTCTTTTTTTAATCCCCTGTTTTACACCCAAATGAGCTATTGCAACATTGCAGCTCTGATATCAAACAAGAACACTCAATTTTTAAAGCTGTATGCAGAAATAAGCAGCAGGTGATTTGAAGCCATCAAGCAGGGTATTTGACCCAAAGAGTTATTGATATTTGTTTTTAAAAAGAAAAAAAAAAATAGTAGTGTAGACTTAGGCTAAAAGCTGCTCACTGTGAAGTGCCAGAGTGTCACAGCAGACCGCTGCTGAGGTGTACCCGCCTTACCACCGCAGCCACACACTTGGTCGAGCAGAGGACTCTGAGCTTCTCTGAATCCCAGACTGGTGGGGGCTGGAAGGGCCCTCTGGAGCTCCCCCAGTGCCACCCCCCGCCAGAGCAGGGGCACCTCCAGCAGTGGCACAGGAGGCATCCAGGCAGGTTTGGAATGGCTCCACAGTGGGAGACTCCCCCCCCTCTCTGGGCAGCTGTGCCAGTGCTCTGCCGCCCCCACAGGAGAGAAGTCCCTCCTCAGGTTGAGATGGAACTTCCTATGTTTGAGCTTGTGCCCATTACCTCTTGTTCTATCACTGGGCACCACTGAACAAAGACTGTTCCCATCCCCCCGGCACCCGCCCTTGAAGGATTTATAAGCATTGATAAGATCCACCCTCACTCTTCTTTTCTCCAGACTGAAAAGCCCCAAGTCCTTCAGCCTTTCCTCATAAGAAAGATGCTCCAGTCCCCTAACCTTCTTTGTAGCCCTTTGCTGCACCCTCTCCAGCAGTTCCCTGTCCTTCTTGACCTGGGGAGCCCAGAACTGGACACAGTGCTCCAGATGTGGCCTCCCCAGGGCAGAGCAGAAGGGGGAGGATGACCTCCCTCGCCCTGCTGGCCACACTCTGCTTGATGCCTAGCCAGGATGCCATTGGCCTTCCTGGCCACCAGGGCACATTGCTGGCTCATGGGCATCCTGTTGTCCCCCAGGACTCCCAGGTCCCTTTCCACAGAGCTGCTCTCCAGCAGGTCAGCCCCCAACCTGTACTGATGCACGGGGTTATTCCTCCCCAGGTGCAGCACCCTACACTTGCCCTTATTGAATTTCATAAGGTTCCTCTCCACCCAACTCTCCAGCCTGTCCAGGTCACACTACATGGTGGCACAGCCTTCCGGCGTGTCAGCACTCCTCCCAGTTTTGTGTCATCAGCAAACTTGCTGATGGTACACTCTATGCCCAACAACTGGAAATTTTTTTCAGTGCCCTCAATTTGGAGGAGCCAGATTCTGGTCCCCCTTATACCAGTGAAAACCAAGAGCTGAATTACTCTTGATCTATCCTAATGCAAGAGAAATCCACGTGGGATTTCCATGGATACCAATATGTTTTCCTTTTTACTATGCTGTGTATTTTTAATTTTGCTGATCTCCTTAGGAATGTTCAAAAATCTTCTCTGAAGAGTTAAACACTTCAGTACTTAAAATAGCCTGATGTTAGACAAATGAATTTTTCCTCTTTCCTGTAATGAAAGGGATGAGCTTAGGTTCCACCGTTCCCTTCTGTTCACCTCTCACATCTCATTTCTTGTTGAAACTGTTTTAAAGCTGGTATAAATAGCTTTGCAAAGTAATTCTAATACTAAATGTCAAGAGCGATAGTGGTTTCATTCTGATTTATCCTTATCTGTTCCTCAGGCAAGTTAATCCTCAACCTGAGATACTGTTTTCAGAGCTCTATAATTTATGAAATTTTTCATCTAAATTATTTACTTTATGAATGGCTCCGATGAGTTGCTCAGGGCGTAAAGCTGTAATACTCGACGCTGAAGTGCTCAAGAACAAGGTTTTGTCTTTTTAAATGAAGAGACCACCGCTGTATCTCCTGTTGTAATTTCTGTTGGTATCCTTTAATGCACAGCAGTCTTTCTACCCAGTCTTTTTGTCTGACCTCTGCACTTGCAATAGCTGCAGTTACAACCCAGATATCACCGGGTTATCCCAGGCTAGGGCTCCAGGGACAAGACAAGCGGAGAGTCCCTAATCCTGAAGCACAACCTCACAACCCGTGAACCCGTCTTCCTTCAGGGAGCTGAACGGGCATCGGCTCCGCATGGGCCCAGAACCTCATGTACACGTGCAACCTGCTCCTCTTCCACTTCAACAAGGCATCGCGTCCAAAATCCCTTCCAGAAATGGCCCCAGGAAATCTCCTCAGGCTTCCGCAGTCAAGCCGGAAGGATGAACCCCGCAGCAGCAGCCCGGCAAACGCGCTAACCGGTGACTGAAGACAGCAGAGGAGCACGACCGCTGGCCTAGCATGGCGAAATAGACCTATGAAAAGCTGAGCTTTCAGGCTGTTCCTTGAAAATCCTCGAAATTTCAGATTCGTTATCCATTTAACTTATTTAGCCTTAACAACATCTATTTAACATTATTTATTTAGTATCTACACAGCTCAGGCGGAAGACAAATTTTTCAACTAACGAGTAGCCAAAATCAAAGAGGCTGGGAAGGAATATTAGATGAGGCATTTGATGGACTTGCAAAGAAGTGTTTTTAAGACCTGTTAGAGGATTTTCAGGAGATCAAGCTCCCCTGTGTAGAGCTGGCCCTGCAGGCAAACCCATCTCATTACCTGATATACACTCCTAATAATCTATTAAAATATCCTTCTCCATTTCCTCCCATTTCTAGCTTTACACAGTCAAACCTCCCGGACGCACCAGTCAAACCGAGTCCTTCTCCTTCTCAGGATTAATAAATTCTGGCACTCGTAGGCCATTATACGCTACCTTAGGCACAGCAAGGTTAACATTGGGCTCTTACGTTTTCTTCAAATCATCTGCAAAACTTTCTAGAATCCTGATTTCTATTGTTTTTTTTTTTTCCTGAGGTCTCTCCTGGTTTTTGCTATCTCACCACTAATTTGATGCCAGATCTAAAGCACTTTAATTAAAAAGTGCTTTTTTTTCCCCATACTGCTCCAAGACCTGAACTTTAACTGGGCATGTAGAGCATATAAGGACATTACTACCTTCAATCATCTGAAGCCATCCAATATTGCAAACTCACATCTAATGTGCTGCCCACTGTCACAGCACTCTCTCAACACTACCATCTACCGGGCTTCTTCCATCCCCTAAGTACACGTGTTGCAGAGAAATCTTTATTATTTGCCTTATGTATCTTACACAAGTTTGCGTTTTTTCAAAGCAGTCTTGTTTTCTCCCCGCATCTCTGAACCTTACATTTTATCTTCGCTTTTTTTGTTTGATCTCCCAGTTCTTCCCAGTTAAAACTCACCAGTAACACAATGACTGCTGTTATTTGAAAGAAACGTCCTTCCCTATATTCCATGCAACCCTGAGAAGTTACCAGGTCTAACTTAAACTTGGCAGATTTAAGCCAGGCATCAATATACGCAAAAGAAAAATAATAATACAAAAGTCTTTTTCAGTCTCATCGGTTTTTCTAATTTTATGGTAAGATAGCAGGGTACATTCACCCACACTGAACATCAAGTTTTTGCACAGGAAAAATATCTCCTTCTGAAACATATTTTTCCCTGCTGGAAGGCGTGAAGCAAATGAAAAATGTCAGTTTTAGTATTTTGCTATTTAGGTACAGATCTGCACCTCGCACAGTGAGGAACGACCTACCTTAGGTACAGAGTTGGCATGAAAAATCCCACACTTATTTATAAAACGGTGTGATTTTTAACGGTGAAATTTGACGAGTCCAAATGACGGCACATGAAGTTTTAGAATAAAAAGTGTGTATTTGGTAGTGCCCGGTATATAAAAGAATAAAGGCCTGTGTCACTTCCCTACCGCTCCATCATTACGTTTCTTCACATGACTCTGTTCATTCCAAAGGAACCCCACTACGCAGAAGAGCACCGCCTTGCCAGCCAAGCGCCTTTCACCGTTCCTCACGCTGCCGGGGGCTTTGGCTGCTCTCTGCAAACCAAGGGAGGAAGGTTTCCTGCACCAGGACCTCCAAAAATGCTTCTGGAGCTGGATTAGCTCACGCGTACTACTTCATTTCTGGCAAGTTCCTAAGGAAACCAGGCAGCTTGCTGCTTCAGAGGTTTGGAACACATGCATTTCAGCCAGGTGAAGAGAAGGCTGAGAGGGGATCTCATAACGCTTATCAATATCTAAAGGGCGGGTGTCAAGAGGATGGGGCCAGACTCTTTCCAGTGGCGCCCAGGGACAGGACGAGGGGCAATGGGCACAAACTGGAACACGGGAAATTCCATCTCAACACGAGGAAAAACTTCTATACTTTGAGGGCGGCAGAGCACTGGCACAGGCTGCCCAGAGAGGCTGTGGATTCTCCTCTGGAGATATTCCACACCAGCCTGGATGCGTTCCTGTGCCACCTGCTGTGGGGGACCCTGCTTTGGCATGGGGGGTGGACTAGATGATCTCCAGAGATCCCTTCCAACCCTGACCAGTCTGTGGTTCCGTGAAGCTATGGTGGAATTTTAAGAAGCTGGATCTGGGAATGGGAAGAGGCAGGGCAATGGGTTGGGGCTGGTGAGTCCATGACCTCTGGCGTGCTGCCACAGGGGGACAGAGGCAGAGCATCGGGACAGAGCCTGCCACGGACCACTCACTCCTATTCACATTCATCATCACATCTGGTCTCTCACCACCACCACCGCTGCCTCATCATTGCCATCAGCCACCGGTACCCAACTGGATATCATTTTTCTTTCTGTTTCTTCTCTCTAGGTATCAGGAGCATCACCTGGTTATCTCTTCTTCCGGAGGATGCCACACTCCTTAAAACCAGTGCTTACAAGCCGCGTTCAACAGCTGCTGGAAACCAGGTGTAACATAAATTAATAAATATTCCATGGCAAAGCTACATTAACTGCTTGCCCCGAAAGTGCTGTTTAGTGGCATGTCAGGCACAGCTGTGTAATCAAAGGATTACAGTGCTCCCTTCGCAACGCGCCTGCCGCACTCCAGCTCCTCGGTAGCTTTCCCGTCTCCCTCGCATGTAAAAACCGAATCCAGTAACCCGGACAGAATTGTAATCGTGTCTTTCAGCCCGGGAAACACAAACGAAAAGGTCGTAGGGACAAACAGCCAATGTGACTGTACAACACGTTTTCTCTTAGATACGTGGACGGCCCTACATATTTTTAAGGGAATGGGTCCACAGTGCCATACCTAATTAATTAATTTGAGTGGAATTGCAGTATAAGCGGAGAGATCAATGTAACTCAGGCTGCTGTGAGATAAGAACTTGTAGAAGCTTACAGATCCCTTCCCCTCCTGTGAATAGCTGTATTCAGACTTCAAATCGGGCACTACACTTCATCAGCAAGAAAAACAGTGCACTTCACTAAAGCACATAAATAAATAAAAACCCCTAATTTGTGGGGGAAAGCAGTGAAAAAAAAAAAAAAAAAAAGCGCTCTCTTACTGGAAATCTACCTTGTTTTTCCACAGCGCTTTGGATTCTTCCAGCTGAGCAACATAACTCCAGCCAAGGAGTATGGTGGGAATTCAGAGTTATCCCTCGCTGTGCATGGTACGGAGGAAAATAGGTGGGTTAAGGCAGGGATCGAAGCCTGAGGACAGCAATTAAGGAGCCCGGTTCAAACCGGGGCACAGCTCCTGCAAACTCGATAGGATGTTGGAAACTGGGTGACGCGCATCACCTGGACAGCCACAGTAGCACTGAATGATTTAATAGCACATTTCCTCAGAGTTTCTGATTGTGGGATATACAGCCTTTAAGGATACAGTAACTGTAAAGGTAATTAAGACTCTGGAGGGAGAGGGAGTATATCGGCACCTGTTTAAGTCATGGCTCTCTCCACCCGAGTGATGTATCTCTACCGAAAGAGAAACACTATGTATGTTCCTACTTCCTAAGTCGATATGTCATTTAGGCAAGATCAGGCGGCCGCTGCTACCTTATCTCTAGAGGAAGTATATCAAACAATGTTAAAAACACAGAATGTAATGGTAACGCAACGCTGAGTCACAACTTCTTAAAATTTTGCTCCCATGAACGTATGAGGAAGCGCTCAGCATAAGAAAATCTTCAGAGGAATTTGATAAGAAATCCTTATTGGAGGGTAAAGGGACTGTGGTATCATGGTTAGCAATACCCCATGACTTCGGAAGAGTTTGCTGTCATCCATCTAACAAATTGATCTTAAATATAAACAAATACTTTGAGAGATACTTCAGTATTGGAACGCAATCCATCTTTAAAAACATGTGCAGTATCACCGAAATCACCTGGGCTACAAACATAACCTTTGCCCACTGAAACCCCTGGTCCTCATAGAGCTCCTGCCGCAGAGTGCTTAAAATAATGTTAAAATATAAGCAGTATCTTATTTGCATCTCTATGATTATGCCTGCATAATCCCATCCTCGCTAATGCTGCTAGCGGATTACGCAACCCCATCCTTCCACTTCAGCCATGTGAAGTAATCCAAATACAAGAGTCTGCTTCAACCTTCTCATTTATACAGTTTCCAGATATCTACTTTTAGTTTAGCAATAAGATAAAATCCATTACTGTCTTCCATTGCATTAGTGCAATTAAGTGTTTTGTCATGTAAATCGCCACTGTTTCATCATGTTCCTGTTACAAAGCACCAAACACTCTCAATTTGAGATTACTCCTCCTGTTACAAAATCTGAACCGTAAAATTATTTTGTTATTGATTTCAGAACTGTACAGTGACTGCACTTATAGACAGAGGAGCTAAGTACCATTTTAAAAAAAAAAAAAAGGTAGTTTGACTACTAAATCTTCATGCAAGCGGTTTCCTCTTTTCTGCATTCAAATTGATTTTCTTTTTTTTGGCATGTGAGGAGCCAGATGAATCCTTTGACTCAATGCCCAAGAGTCAAATGGCACCACCAGCAGCAGAGAAGCTCTCAGGGCAAAAGACATGTGACAACATTTTAATCACAGAAAAAAAAAAAAAAAGAAATCTTCAAGACAACTATTCCCTCAGTATTTACTGTTTATAAGTGAGTGTATATGTATATAAGTGTGTGTCTGTCTATAAAATACATATATCAAATTATATAAATAGCATAGATATAAATACATATGTATAGCTCATAAATACGTTGTGACCTCTTATTGATGGAAATGTCCCTTTTTGTCAGAGATCAAGTAGTCCCCGGTTAATATCAAGAGCTGTGCTGTTCAATTAGGTGTTTGTTTGCACAAACGAGCGCATATGATTTTCAGTTAAACCTTAACAATATTTACTCTTCAAGAACAGTTCCAGCAAACGTTGAGTTTTAATCTGTAATCTGCTCAGCTCCCTACTCTGCTTTTTATAGTCACAAAACACAAGAGGCACGTGTTTGTTCTGCAGGAGAGGATAATGAGTTTTTGTCTGGCTAACGATTCAAGAAGTGAAACCATTCTTATGCCATATGCAAGCATATGAAGAGAACTTTAGGCCACAGAACCATAAAATAAGAAAAAATATATTTCTATACCTGAAAGTTTGTTAGGTGTTTAGATGCACCATCCTAAAAATACTATCATCCATCCTATTAACCTACAAACGTAGCAGTGTCGAAGAAAGTCAATTCACTGCAGAGTAGGGCTGTAGTATTACAATGAAGCAGCACAGAGAAAAAAAAAACCACACACACACAAAACCCCAAAATATATGACACCACCAAAGTTCAGCTGGTGAATTGTTGCTTAACAGACTCTAACCATAACAACCCGTCACTGAACCTTGACTGCATTCTCAGCGAAAGCATGCCATGAAGCTATTTTTAACAGCCAACAGCTTGCATTTAAGAAATACCCCTCTTCACCTAAAAATATGCACCAGTGAATGGCAACATCCATCCACGGCTCAATTCTAGGGAGGATGCCCTGCCGGAATCAAATGAAACCTTTGGGAGAAAGCCTCTTTCCCAGTGTCTTCTCTCCCAAACCACCGTGACAGCAGCGCAAGGAGCCCCGGAGCGGCTCCCCGGGAGGCAGCGGGATGCGCCCGGCCAGATGACAGCGAATGGCACTATCCTCCTCACCATTCCGTCCTCCCCGGACCACTAACCTGGTCAGGGGCACGTTTCAAAGCAGTGTGTCCCGTCCCGTCCCCCCTCCCTCCGCGAAGCACCGGGGGGATGCTCGCCCGGGGGACCCACCCGCGGAGCGGAGGGGACACACTCCCGTCCCTCCCCCCCCCCCTCCCCCAATACTTGCTGGGGAGGCACGGCTAGGCTTCACCCTGGAGTAAAGAGGAGAGGGCAGGCGGAGGGGGTCTCCGCACCTCCAGAACCCGGCTGCCCCGGCGGGACCACCGCGCCCCCGGCGCCGTTCCCCCCCCCCCCCCCCCCCCCCCCCCGCCGTACCGTGCCCAGCCCGTGCCCGAGCTGCCCGCCCAACTTCCCGCCAAAGTCCCGCCGCCTCCAAACTTGGGGAGCCGCGGCGCGGGGGAACCCCCTTCCTCCCATCCATCCTCCTCTTCCTCTTCCCGCAGCGCACCTACCTCCGCCGGCTCCGTCCCGCTCCGCGCCCGCCTCGTCTCTCCATCCGCGCCCCGCCCGCCTCCGCCGGCTGCTGCCCTGCAGGGG